>NC_056740.1:537615370-537915370 GCF_019279795.1 Protopterus annectens
AAACCAGTATGTTCAGTAAACAGATTTCAGCTCATCATAGTACAGTCCAGTCTACAATTTCTGCAGAAGGACGACTGATGTGATTGATAGATCTTCAGGATGCATACTGTTGCATCAAAATGAGGAGGCGCTCCAGAAGATACCTGCGCTTCTGGCTGAGAGCCAGTCATTATCCGTTCAGAGCACTGTCTTTTGGTCTCACCACGGCCCCCAGAGAGTACTGTTCACCAAATGCATTACAGCCATAGCAGCTCACTTTAGACTGCTGGAATTCAGAGCATTTCCATATCTAGGCAACGGGCTCCTGACTGCTTCAACCAGGCATCAGCCGATTCAAGCATGGGACTACTTACTCCAGCTTTGCTCCCATCTGGTAGTATCAGTCAATGTGTAACAAATCTCAACTCACACCAGCACAGAGCCTGGAGTTCATCAGTGCTCGTTTGAATACAGCCTCTCAGCTTCTTTTCCTCCATCTCGAATAGACACCCTACAATCCCGCGTTAAGAAACTGATTCAAAATTCATCCCTTGCGGCCTAACTGAAACTTCAGGCTTTGGTTTCCATGGCAGCAACAAGCACGCTTGTCCTGCTGGCCAGGTTCCATATGAGAATCTTTCAGTGGACTCTGTCAGCCCAGTGGTTCATTCTCCAACATCTGTTATCGATGCCGGTCAAGATCACTCAAGCATGCAGGAGTTACCTTCTGTGGTCGAGTCATTCATATCAGCTCCACGAAGACCATCCCCTTGTTTTTTTCCCTTCTCAAGGCCATGGTGACCACAGATGCCTCCCAGCTCGGGTAGGGGGGGGCACTACTTGGGAAGGACAGTACAAGGTGCATTGACCCCCTTAACAGGCCAATACCGCATGTCAACATCCTGGAGATGAGAGCGGTCCTCCTAGCATTGCAGGCCTTTAAAGACACTTTTCCATCTGGGACATTACGTCAGTAGTCTGGTACATCAACAAACAATAGTGAACCAGATCTTATCGTCTTTGTCAAGAAGCTTGCCATCTCTGCCAGTCGTTTTGTAATAGCAACACACATCAGTTCAACGTGGCAAAGAGCATTTTCCATTAATGGGGCCAGCTGTTTCGCTTCTCCCCTCAACAAGTGCTGCAGGTTTTTTGCACTTATCTCCCCACCGGGGGAGTCACCGAGAGATCCTATGGTTCATGCCTGGTGCTCCGGTCTTTTTTAGGCTTTTCTCCTCCTGTTACCCTTCATTCCCAGATTTCTACAAAAAGCATTCCAGTTGACAAGCATAGTTATCCTCATTGCTTCCTACTTGCCTTGCCAGATCTGTTTTTCTTTTCTCTTCTCTGGCCTCATCTTCTGTATCCACCCTGGATTCCAGATCCAACTACAGATCTCCTGTCTCATCCAACAGGCATGATTCATCTGAACATGGCAGTCCTCAAGTTGACTGCATGGTTTCTCCAGTTCCACTGATTGCTAGACAGCCCAGACAATCATCTGCCATCCATCACATTTTTTTATCTACCCATAAGACTTCTATTAAAAAGATCTACAAATTAAATGGAAAAGATTTGGTGTCCTGTTCTACATGTGGGTTTATTCCTGTTGCTTCGCGTATGTCCGGCCAGTATGCAAAAGCTTTCAGTCCCTCTGTGGTGCGTAGGATGTCTGGCGTGGCTGAAGGAACGTGGGCCATAAAAGTGACGCCTGTACACAGCAACCCTCAGAACTTTTCAGCCGCCAGTCGTACGTCAGGTATTCCAGTTCTCGCTGTCTTTGCATTCGAGAAATCAGACAATTACCCTATTGGGAACCTTTCAGTCGTACTACTTAATATATTACTTGTTTATTTCATCCAGAAAAAGCATGTGTAAGTGCAGCTGGCAGATCCCTCATAAGGACGCAGACAACCAGTGCCTTTTCTGCTTGGGTCGGTCACATGACCACAAGGCCTGTTCTATTTGCCAGGTGTTTGTGCCCAAAACCTTGCACATGTGCTTAACTTGTATCTAGAAAAATCAAAGGTTAAAGCAGATTAGGTTAGAGATGGAGGTTTCATCTGACATAACTTCAGAACCACCGAAAAAAAGGGTCAAGACCGTACGACCTACCACTACTGCTGCACCTCTTCCTCCTGACCCTTAGCCTGTAGCCAATGTCGGCCTCATAGAGGAATCGGGTTCCGCCATTTCAGATGTTCTGTTATATCCAAAAGTAGTGGGAAACTTGAAGAAATTAACTGAAACAAAGTTTAGTGATGCTTAAAGTACTAATTCAGACTACTGCCTTTTTGTGGTGTTGGACGGAGGACGCTGAAAGGTAGAGTTAGGCAGTATATTGTGTCATGGGGCAAAATGTACACTGTGGAAGGAAGAAGCCTTGACAGAAATAAAGAAAATCAGTATGGCAGCTATCACCATGCCATGTTACAGTAGGACATAAACACTTTAGTGATGAGTGGCATTTTATACTGCAGAAAAGATAAAGATGTGATCTATGTATATTTTTTACCTAACAGTTCCTTAGTCAACTTGTGCTGTCAGTGCATTATGGGATCTGTAACTTTAATAAGGGTGTAGTGAAGCTTGCTTCTGCACTGCCCTAAATAATTTACTTCTTGACTTTTGTTACAGGCTTTGTCTGCAGCTTTTATGTTATTGACCCCATTGTGGTCTTATTGCCTGGTACCTTTGGGTATGATGCTTTTCTTTGTTGGATAGTAAATCAAATATCTGACATTAAAGGTGAACTTTTAATAATGGCTGATATGAAAGAATGCAGATGACTTCTTAAACCAAGTAGGACCATACTAGTGATAGCTTAGTGCTGTTGTCCCTGTCCACTTACCATAGGATGTTCTTAGTGTTTCACTGTTGCAGTCATCACATTTGGGATATCTGCTTGCAGTAGCCCTCAGTCAGCCTGATTAACAAAGTCTTGGATCCTACGTCGGTTGCTGTCTCCTCTTCCATGACGTCAGGTCATCAGGGGTATAAAACATGCAGCCGACATCATTACCTCAGTCTTTCTTGCCGTGCGGTGCCCGAAGCAGAAGCAGTTCGTAAGTGCCAGTCGGCCGACTCCTGAAATTTTCGTTTTCGAGTTTCAGAACCAAAGTATTCTACTAAAAGCTAAGTTCCCCAATGGGGAAACTTTTTCTTGCTCTAATTCAATGTCAGTAAAAGTAAGTAATTGCATTTCTTGTGGAAAGCAAATACCTCATAAAGATTTTCATTCGTACTGTATTCCTTGCCTAGGCCCTGACCACTATGTACTTCACTGTTGGTTTTGTGCATTATTTAAACCACGAACTATCAGTCGTCGGTATATTTTTGCTTCTAAATATTTTGGTGCTCAGTTTAATTACCCCGATATGTCTTCAGTAAGCCATCTGACTTTCAACATTCCAAAAAAATGCAAAGATAAAGACAGAGACAGGCCGCCGAGGTGCCAGTACTCAGTGAGGTGCTTTCGCAGCCCCTGATACCCGCTACTTCAGATTCGCAGGCCTCTACTGAGACCCATTCGGAGTTTGGTTCGCCACGAAATGCTTCAGCTGTGGAACCTGTGGATGTCTCTACCTTGGATGGGTCCGGAGCCGCTGTGCAGGCACCGGCTTCTGAGGGTGTATTCAGGCCTACTGACTTGCATATTAAACCGCCATCTTCTACTTCTAGGCCTAAAACTCGAACCATGCCTAGAAATCTGATGCCCAGACCGCATGGTCAGGCCTCTATGTGTAATAAACAAATGATAAGAATGGCTGAAGACCTTATTACTTTAATCAGGGGAAGCCAACCTTCCCCCTCTAAGAGACCTAGGTCTGAGTTTGCTTATGCTACTTCTGACCAGGATTCTAAAATTTCTGTTTCTCCTGATTACCAGGATTTACCCTTGTCTACCTATGAGGATTCTGATGCTGAGGACTCTATTCCCTCTGCTTACTCCCAAGAGGATTTCTCTTTTGGTGAACCTTGCATACTCTCAGGGGTCATTTTCGTTGGGAAAGTCAGGATTTCTCTGATTCTAAAAAGAGGCTTAGGAATTTCTTACTCCTGCCCCAGCACAGGTCTTTAGCCGTACCTCCTGTACTAGACATTGTTGATGATGCCTTCTCGGAATCTAGCTTGGCCCCTGACTCTTTACCTCTTGCTCCCAGAAAACCTGATAGATATTACAGGGTACCTGTCTCTCACAAGTTCCTGTTCAAAAATCCTACTGCGGATCCTGATACCATTTCACAGGGACTCAAGGGCATTAAAGCTACTACTGCCAAAAATCCTACCCCCTCTGATAGAGACCCCAGGGCGCTGGATAGATGGGGTAAGAAGGTATACACTTCTGCAACTTTGGCCATTAGGGCCTTAAACTGACAGTTTCATATGTTAAAGTATCAGCAGCATATTATTGGATTGCTTAAACAGAAAATGATGTTGATTCCTGATTGCGCTGAAAATAAGGATTTACAGGATTTACTGCATTCAGCTGAACAAGTTGGAAAACATACTTTGCAATGTAGTTTTGAGTCACTAGAGGCATCTTGCAGGGCTGCTGTAACTGGGTCTGTACTTACAAGGCATGCTTGGCTTAAGGAGCAATCCTTGCCTGATCATGTTGAAGCAAAATTACTAGATGCTCCCTTAAATCAGGACTGCCTGTTTGGTAATAAGGCAGAAGTTCTTAAAAAGATGGAGGAAAAAGCTAAATCTATGCAAACTGTAAAGATTTTTTACAAGTACAACCTCCAAGATTTAGTAGGCATTGGCCTTCCAAGAATTGGTCCTTTCCTGCCTCTTCCAGACCTTCCCAGTCCAAACCCAGATCCAGCAGAGCACCCAGGCTTCAGTCCCAGGGTATGCACAGGAGTAAGCAGTGGGGGGGCCTCCACTTCCAAATATGGGAGTAATAAAACTCCCCCTTATGGTAAACTGGTTCAATGACTTCTTTTTAAAACTTCCAAGCACTTCTCAACTGACTGCCCCTTTGGGGGGAAAGATTGCTCTTTATGCAAAGAACTGGGAACTCATTACCCAGGACAAATGGGCAGTCAAGTATACAGATTTCACTTCCACACGTTACAAACACCAGGTGGGTGGCCAGATCTACCCCCAAATCGGTGGGCAGAGGCCCAAAAGCAAGTACTTTCTCTCTTAAGCATAGGGACTATTCATTTGGTACCAGAAGAGGAAAAGGGACAAGGTTTCTACTCGAGACTTTTCCTGGTACCCAGAAAAGACAATTCATGGCATCCTGTCGTGGGCCTGTCTACTCTAAACACCTTCTTGGTGATTCCAAAATTCAAGATGCTGACACTTCACCAGATGTTCATCGTGTTTCACTGTTGCAGTCATTACTCTTGGGTTATCCTGCTGGCAGGCTACCCGCAGTTGGCCTGAATTCCAAAGTGTTGGTCCGTTGTCGCCTCTTCCCCTGACATCAGTGCACCAGAGGTATAAAACATGTAGCCGGTGCCATTTTCTTCAGTCTTTCTTGCCGTGCAGTGTCTGAAGCAAAAGCAGTTCGCAAGTGCCGGTCGGCTGACTCCTGAGATTTTCAAAATCGAATTTCAGATCCAAAGTCTTCATTAAAGCTAAGTACCCCGTTGGGGAAACTTTTTTTTTGCTCCAGACCGATGTCAGAAAAAGTTAAAAATTGTATTTCTTGTGGGAAGCAAATACCTCATAAGGATTTTCATTCTTACTGTATTCCTTGCCTAGGCCCTGATCACGACATTGCTAGCTGTCGGTTTTGTGCTAGATTTAACCAACGCACTATTAAGCGTCGGTACGAGTTTGCTTTTCATTACTTCGGCCGAATGTTTAATTATATAATGCCGTCGGAACAGCCGATGACCGGAGTTTATAAAAAGCGAAAGGAAAAGGACAGGCATTCAAGGTCCAAAACCGACGACGAGGCCCCCACTAGGCCAGTCGCCAGTTCGCCGTTTCTCAGCGAGGCGCTTTCGCAGCCTCTGGCGCCCGCTACCTCAAAGCCACAGGCCGCTTCCGACTCCCACGTGGAGCCGACTAGGCCTCTGGATACTCAAGGTATTGGACTCTCGGAAACCATTCCCTCAGATGGGTCTGGAGCCACTGAGCAGGTATCGGCTTCTGAGGGTATTTTCAGATCTACACAGTTATGTCAAGCCAACCTCAGCTTCAAAGACAGACTAAAACAGTTCTAAAGACAAAGAAACAAGTACAGCATTCTTCTGCACAGACTTCCATGCCTAAGAAACAGATGCTTAAAATGGCCAATGACCTAATTACTTTGATCAGGGGCGCCCATCCCCCTCCTGATAAGAGGCCTAGGCAAGAGACAGAATATGACTCTTCTGATCAGGTTTCAATTTCCTCTGACTCCTCTTCTAAACAGGGATACTCTTTTCCTTCCTATGAGGATTCTGATGCTGAAGAATCTGTTCCTTCAGCTTCTCCTCCTGAGGATTATTCTTTTGGGGAAACCCTGCATACCATGAGAGAGCATTTTCACTGGGAGAGCCAAGATTACTCAGAATCTAAGAAAAGGCTCAGAGACTTTCTTTTACTACCTCAGCACAGACCTCTTGCTATTCCACCTGTTCTAGACATTGTAGATGATGTATTTTCAGAGTCCGGCCCGTCTCCTGACTCTTTACCCCCTGCACCTGCTATCCCAGACAGATACTACAGGGTTCCAGATTCTCATAAATTTCTATATAACAACCCTGCTGCTGACCCAGAAACTATATCTTGGGGACCCAAAGGGGTCAAGGCTTCCACTGCAAAAAACCCTGTTCCCTCTGATAGGGATTCTAGGGCACTGAACAGATGGGGGAAAATAGTTTACACTTCTGCTACCTTGGCTGTAAGGGCTTTAAATTGTCAGTTTCATATGCTTAAATATCAGCAATACTTAATGTCACTGCTTAAACAGAAAATGTTGACAAATTCTGAATGTTCTGATAACAAGGAAATGCAGGATTTATTGCATGCAGTTGAACAAGTGGGAAAGCATACTTTGCAGTGTGGTTTTGATTCAGTGGAGGCCTCTTGCAGGGCCGCTGTTACGGGTTCTGTCATTAGAAGGCATGCTTGGTTAAAGGAACAGAATCTGCCTGATCATGTTAAAGTAAATTTATTGGATGCTCCATTACAGCATGATACTTTGTTTGGTGTTAAGGCAGAAGAGGTGTTGAAGAAAATGGAGGATAAAGCGAAATCCATGCAGACAGTTAAGGGTTTCCTTCAGGTACAGTCACCCAGATTTAGCAGGGACTGGCGTGCTAAGAATTGGCCCTTTCCAGGGACTGGCCTGCAAAGAATTGGCCCTTTCCAGTGTCAGGCCACAAAGAGGCAGATCCCAGCCCCAAGGCTCATACAGACCTAAACAATGGGGTGCTTCTAACTCCAAAAGCGGAGAAGACAAATCACAACCATACAGGAAACAGTCCCAGTGACTTTCCTCTACCAGAACCAAGCACTTATCTTTTGGCAGCCCCCCTTAGGGGGAAAACTAACATTGGCACATGATTACCCAGGACAAATGGGTCTTGAACATAGTGTCTCAGGGCTACAGGTTCCACTTTCACACCCTGCCAATGGCAAAAAGTATGCCAGACCTGCCACACGATCAATGGGCAGAGGCACAAAAGCAAGTTTCATCCCTCATGGACATGAGGGCCATTCAGCAAGTACCACTACAAAAGCAGGGACAAGGATTTTACTCAAGACTTTTCTTGGTGCCCAGAAAGGACAAAGCCTGGAGACCAATATTGGACCTGTCTATTCTAAACACATTTCTGGACGTTCCAAAATTCAAAATGTTGACTCTGCAGCAGCTACTGCCCATGCTGTACAAGAAGGCTTGGCTCGTAACTTTGGACCTAAAAGAGGCATACCTGCATGTCCCAGTCAGACAATCTCTACTGCGCCCAGGGTCTTCACAAAATGCCTGGCACCAGTAATTGCATTTTGCAGACAAAGAGGAATTCAAATATGTCCTTACTTGGACGACTGCCTTATTCAAGCAGAGAACAAAGACATTCTACTAAAGCATCTGGCGTTTGTAAAAAGATTACTAATTTGCCTAGGGTACACAGTAAACGAAAAGAAATCAAAACTAGTACCCTCTCAATAGATAATGTTCCTGGGTGCAAGCTTAAATACAACTGCCCAGATGGCTTATCTCACGCCAGACAAACAAAGGCAACTGACTTCTTACTTCAAACTGTTGGCAACAAAGACTCCGTTATCTGCAAGAAAAATTCTGCAGGCTCTGGGCTTCATGGCATCCTGCTAATTCCATATGCCAGACTGCATATGAGGAAACTACAATGGTATCTAAAAAGTGTTTGGACTCAACATTGCCACAGCCTGGAAACATTAATTACCCTCATTCCCTGCCTGCAACAGGAGTTTCGATGGTGGGCACAAGCCTGTCACCACAACAAGGGACAGCCATTCACTTTACCCACAGCCAGGGAGACACTAACAACAGATGCATCAGATTATGCCTGGGGGGCCCACATGGCAGGAAAATGTATTCAGGGCACATGGTCCGCAAGCCAAATGCATCTTCATATCAATCAAAAAGAGATGCTAGCTGTTCAGAATGCCCTGACAGCTTTCAAGGATCTACTTCATCCAGGACAACTACTGATAAAGACGGACAATACTACAGTCATGTGGTACATAAACAAGCAGGGAGGCACACATTCCTACCCCCTCTGCAGACAAGCCATGACTTTGTGGGACACAGCATTGACTTATCAAGTTCACCTGCAAGCACAATTCCTGCCAGGAAAAATAAATACTCTGGCAGACGAACTAAGCAGAAACCTCATAAATCCCCACGAGTGGAAACTGGATCCACAAGTCTTCAGCATAACAAGGAAATGGGGATGCCCAGACATGGATCTATTTGCCTCCCCTCACAACTGCCAACTACAGAGATTCTGCACAAGGATTTATCACAAACAAGCATGGAAAGTGGATGCCCTATCCTTCAGCTGGAAAAACCTAACAGCATATGCTTTTCCTCCACTGCCTCTCCTCCCCAAGGTACTCCTAAAAGTCAGACAAGAGAAGCCAAAAGTGATACTGATTGCCCCAGACTGGCCACGCCAGTGCTGGTACCCAATCCTAAAGAACTTGTCTCAAGGTCCGGCCTGGACATTGCCTCAAACTTCTCACTTACTGACGCAACAAAACAATCCGATCCTGCACAGCCAACTCAGGACCTTAAAATCTGGCAGCATGGCGGATAATGTAGCCATTCAGAACACTCCTCTCTCCAAAGCTGTAATGGATGTTATCTTGGAGGCCAGGAGGCCCAGTACCAGAAAATCTTATGCAGAAAAATGGAAAAGATTCTGTGCTTGGAACCAGGAACAAGGAATTGACATGTTTGTACCAAATATTCCTCAGATTTTACAATACTTAACTGAAATGCTGGACAAAGGCCTATCCTTTTCATCAATTAAGATTCATGCCTCTGCCATTTCAGACCATTACAATATGGAACCACCTATGTTTTCTCATCCTTTAATAAGGCAGTACCTCAGAGGGGCCAAAAACATAAGACCTCCAAGGAGAGCACCAGTACCTGCATGGGACCTCAATTATGTCTTGGAAATACTCACACTGCCTCCTTTCGAGCCAGCCTCAGCAGCTGATATAAAATTCTTATCCTGGAAAACAGCTCTGCTCCTAGCAATAACCTCTGCAAGACGAGTCTCGGAGTTACAGGTACTCATGGCTGTGGAACCTCTTATCATTTTCCATCCAGACAGGGTTTCTATGAGGACGAACCCTACATTTATGCCTAAGGTGGTGTCCAGTGTGGCCCTTAACCAAACCATTCACTTGCCTACCTTTTATCCAAACCCACAGAACAAGGGTGAGAGACTTGTGCATTCTTTGGACATACACAGACAGCTAAGCTTCTACTTGGACAGAACTAAAGTTTTCAGAAAGACTGAGCAATTTTAGTGGCATATGCTGCAGGATCACAAGGAAAGGCTATGTCAAAACAGACTATTTCAAAATGGATAGGCCATTGCATTCATTTCTGCTACTCACCACATGGCAAATCAGTCCCTAAGGGCATTAGGCCACATTCTACCAGAGCAGCAGCCACTTCAGCAGCCTTTCTCAGAGGAGTACCAACCAAAGATATCTTAGAGGCTGCAACTTGGAGTTCAGTGCACACTTTTACAAAGCACTACCACTTACCTCTTTACGCTAAATCCAGAGCAGGCTTTGCCACTGCAGTTCTGCAGGGCCTCATAGCCTCTCCTAATCCTATTTAGCCCAGCCACCCATCCTCAGCTTTGGGATTCAACCCAAGAGTAATGATTGCAACAGTGAAACACTATGAACATAGTACAGTTGTATACCTACCATAAATGTAGATGTTCGAGTGTATTCACTGTTGCAGTCCAGGTTTCCCTCCCTCCATCCTCCTTACTTCTTTTGGCTATACCTCTACTCTCCTTTACTATGCTTAAAAGCTTTTTGGTGTATTTGCTTTTTTGTTGGAGGTATAACCTTGTATATTCATAGATTTAATTGCTTCCCATTTGGGGGGCACCTGACATCTGGGGCAAATAAAACTGATGTAATGGTGTCGACTGCATGTTTTATAACCCTGATGACCTGACATCATGGAAGAAGAGACAGCAACCGACGCAGGACCCAAGACTTTGTTAATCAGGCCGACTGAGGGCTACTACAAGCAGATAACTCAAATGTGATGACTGCAACAGTGAATACACTCAAACATCTACATTTATGGCAAGTGTACACAACTGTACTTTCTCCACTTCCGTTAGTCGCCAGGCAGGAAACCCTCTCCTCACCTGTCCGTGATATTATTCTGGTCTCCCATAAGCCATCCACCAGTAAACTCTACAGAGACGCATGGAAGAGATTCGCTATCTGGTCTAATAATCAGATGCTAGATCCTTTTTTCCACACCTGTAGCTGCTGTACTTCAGTATCTTTCTGAGTTGTTTGACAATGGGGCATCAACTTCTACTATTCGAGTCCATTTTGCAGCTATTTCCAATTTCCATAACGGTTCGGATGGCGTTCCTCTCATCTCCACCCGCCTTTGCAAGACCTTTTTCAGGGGAGTTTTCCATACCAGACCTCCTATCAGGCAACCTGTAGAGACATGGAATTTCTCTTGGGTTCTACAGTCTCTGTCTCTATCCCCTTTTGAGCCTGCTGTGACATGTGATCTTAAATTCCTGTCATGGAAATCTTTGTTTCTGGTAGTGGTCACATCAGCCATGCGAATGTCTGAGTTACAAGCCTTATGCATCAGGAGCCCATATCTAATCTTCCTTAAGGACAGAGTATGGATGTTCGTGCTAACCCATCCTTTCTCCCCAAAGTGGTGTCCGACTTCTCTATTAACCAGTCCATTGAGCTCCCTGTGTTTTTCCCAAATTATTCCAACAAGGGAGAATACTGTCTGCACTCATTGGACATACATAGAGAACTACGTTTCTACTTGAGCAGGACTAAGTCCTTCTGCAAGTCGGACCAACTTTTCATTTCCTTTTCTGGTCCAAGAATGGGATGTGCTGTATCAAAAGTTACTTTATCAAAATGGCTCAGAGATTGTATTACCTTTTCATTCTCCCTAGCGAATGAATCTGAACCTGTTCATATCAAAGCTCATTCAAAGAGAGCCATCGCAACTTCGGTTGCCATTCACTGCAGGGCTTCCGAGGATGACATTTGTGCAGCAGCCATTTGGGCTAAACCCCATACCTTCATCAAACATTACAAATTGGATTTGGTCTCCAGGGGAAGAGCGGCCTTCGGCTCTATGGTTCTCCGAAATGTTCTTCCATAAGGGCCACCCAGGTTCTCCAAGTAGCTTGGGATTCTGTCCCATCAGTGATGAATAGGAAGATGATCAACAACTTCAGGTAAAGAAGTTATGTCTTACCATAATATTCCATATGAGTTGTTGATCTTCTTCCAATCATCACACCCTCCCACTGTCCCCCACCAAAGGCTCCTTTTGGATCTCTTCGGTCCTTGTGGTGTTTCAGGGTTTCTCCGCAGAAATGACCTCTGTTTTCTTCTATATGTTGCATGCAAACTCGATCTGAGGTAACTGGGAGAAGGGCATTGTGGGTAGCAACTTAGCTCGAGAGTTTTTGGTGCATGCGAGCTTGGTATTAGGCCGACTCGGTTCCGAACCGAACCCATCCGTGGTGACTGGAAGAAGATCAACAACTCGGATTGAACGTTATGGTAAGGCATAATTTCTTTTTCCCATCATTCCTTGTCTAGGGGCAGAGTTCCTTTGGTGGGCAGTGGCTTGCAGTCACAACAAGGGACTCCCTTTCACTCAACCCCTCGCCACCCAAACCCTGACAGACGCATCAGACTATGCATGGGGGGCTCACTTGGCTGGCAAATGCATTCAAGGCAAATGGAGCCCAGGACAAATTCACTTGCATATCAATCAAAAAGAAATGTTAGCTGTACAGAATGCTCTGACAGCTTTCAAATACCTTATCCTTCCAGGACAACTCTTGAATAAAGACAGATAACACCACAGTTATGTGGTACATAAGCAGGGGGGAACTCATTCCTACCCGCTGTGCAGGTTAGCTATGGCCTTGTGGAACACAGCCTTGAGCAGCCAAGTGTACCTGCAAGCTCAGTTCCTGCCAGGCAAACAAAATTCACTGGCAGTCGACTTAAGCAGAAATCTACTGGACCCACATGAGTGGAAACTAGAACCCAACTCATTCAAACTTCTATCCCACTGGTGGGGGACACCAGAGGTGGCCCTCTTTGCCTGCCCCCACAACCATCAGTTGAGCAAATTATGCATCAAAAATCCCCACAGCCAAGCATGGAAAGTGGATGCCCTTTCCTTTACATGGGAAAACCTCTCAATTTATGCCTTTTCCCCTCTGCCCCTCCTCTCAAGATTACTACTCAAGCTCAAACAGGACAAGCCAAGGACAATCCTTATTGCACCGGACAGGCCCCGCCAACACTGGTACCCACTCCTACTCACTCTGGTACCTACATCTGACCCCCCTCCCTGCTGTCTCAGCAGGAGGGACAGATTTTGCATCCTCAGCTGCAAACCCTGAACCTTGCAGCTTGGCTTATTCCCTGAATACACCACCAGCAACCTCAGCAAACAGGTGCTGGACGTCATCCATGAGTCCAGAAGGCCTAGTACTAGGAAATCCTATTCAGAAAAATGGAAAAGATACTGCTCTTGGAGCCACTCTCAAGGAAAGGACACAGCCATGCCCGCCTTACCTCAAATCCTAGATTACCTAGCAGAGCTGCTCCACAAAGGCCTATCCTTCTCTTCTATTAAGATTCATGCCTCTGCCATCTCAGCTCATTATAATACTGAGCCACTTCTGTTTTCTCACCCTCTGGTCAAACAGTTCCTGAGAGGAGCTAACAATTTAAGACCACCGAGGAGAGCTCCCACCCCTGCGTGGGACCTTAACTTTGTACTAGAGAAGCTCATGCTTCCCCCTTTTGAGCTTACTGCTACAGCACAGTTAAAATTTCTCTTGGAAAACAGCCTTACTTCTAGACATCACTTCAGCAAGAAGAGTGTCTGAGTTACAGGCCCTTATGGCTGTGGAACCCTTCATTATTTTCCATGCTGACAAGGTTTCCCTCAGGACTAACCCATCTTTTATGCCCAAGGTGGTATCCAGTGTGGCTCTAAACCAGTCCGTCCATTTACAACCTTTTTCCCTAATCCTCAGAATAAAGGGGAAAGGATCCTGCACTCCTTGGACGTGCACAGACAACTCAGGTTTTACATTGACAGGAGTAAGCCTTTCAGAAAATCTTGACCAGCTGCTAGTCAGCTTTGCTACAGGGGCAGAGACCAAGGCCATTTCAAAGCAAACCATTTCCAAATGGATAGCACACTGCATCCATTTCTACTGCAAACACCATGGAAAACCTACCCCACAAGGGATCAGAACTCATTCCACTAGGGTTACCTCAACCTCTACAGCATTTCTCAGAGGAGTCCCTACCAGGGACATCCTGGAAGCTGCAACCTGGACTTCTGTACACACCTTCACCAAGCATTACCACTTACCTGTTTTTTCTAAATCCAGAGCTGGATTTGCCACAGCAGTCTTTCCAGGCCTGCTAGCCATCCCTATTATTACTTGACTGCCTCCACCCTTCCTCAGCTTTGGGAATCAACCCGTGTGTGATGACTGCAACAGTGAAACACGAACATAGTACTGTTGTGTACACTTACCATAAATATAGATGTTCGAGTGTGTTCACTGTTGCAGTCCTGGTTACCCTCCCTCCAGCCCCCTGACTCTTCTATGCTTTCTACCTATCTTTTTTGGCCATATCTTATGGCTATGGTATTTACCTTTTACTGGAGGTGTTCCACATCATGTAATTGCTTCCCATTTTGGGGGCTCCTGACATCTGGGGCAAGACAAACTGATGTAATGGAGTCGGCTGCATGTTTATACCCCTGACATCATGGAAGGGGCGACAGCATCCGACACAGAAATCCCAAGACTTATGTATTCGGGCCGACTGAGGGCTACCTGCAGGCAGATAACCCAAGTCTGATGACTGCAATAGTGAATACACTCGAACATCTACATTTGTGGTAAGTGTACACAACTGTACTTTTTGAAGACTTTTCTTGATGCTTTTGCATTTACTGCTACCTCACCTGACTCAACACCAGCCCCTTAAAGGCCTGATAGGTTGTACAGAGTCTCATTGGATATAAGATTCCTGTATAAAAAACAGTAGTCAGGATGCTCTGTATTTTCTGTCTCCACGAACAAGCTTTTCCAACTGTCACATGCTACTGATGTGTTAACTTCAGACAGAGACAGTAGGGATATGGACAGATATGAAAAAGATAATACACTACTGCGCCCTGGCTTTCAAAGCATTGAATTCAGTCCCAGATGATAAAATGTCTGTCTGTACTTGGTGAATTGAACAAGACTAACCTTGATGTTTCTGAAACTAAACAGAGGGCTGTTTCCTTTGTGGTTCAGGCTACTCCAGGTGGCTAGACATGCTGTTAAATGTATCTGTGGTGCAGTGGAATCTTGCAGGGCAGCTGCTACTGGATCTCTCTTCAAAAGATTTGCATGGCTTCATTCCCAGCCCTTCCTGAGGATATCAAAGCTAAATTATTAGATCATTTCCTTCACAAGGACTTGCTGTTTGGCCCTGCTGTAGCACACCTGTTCAAGTCTTACCAAAAAGGGGAAAAGTAATGCAAAACTTGAAAAAAAAATTCTCACCTCAGTTTCCAGGTATCAAAGGAACTTTCTGGCTAAGCACACTTCCTTTGCTTATAGAGACTAAAAATCTGCACAGAAAGGCAGAAAATGTCAAGAAAAAGATTTCAGGACAAACCCATAATGGGCTTCCAAGTCTGGGAAACCTCTCTTTCCAGACAAATGAGCCTGGGTATTTTCTGCCAAGCTACCCTTTCCCCTGTCAAAAATGCTAGCCTCTTCCCTTTCAGCTTCACAACTTGTCACTTCTGACATGCAGTTTTTTTCCGTTATTAAACAGAGCTACAAAGTGAGCCTTCAGAGGTATTAGGTGAACTTTCTCCCTCCTGTTTTGACATTTTTGTGCAACCAAGGGACTTTAAAATCTGTGCTGCCACTCCCATCTAGGAAAATTATTCTTTCCTACACTTTTCCTGGTATGCAGAAAAGGAGATTGGAGATTTGTCCTTCACTTGTCTCACCTGAATAGGTTTCTGAATGTACCTTCCAAAATTCTTTCCCTTGAAATTATGCTTCATCTTACCTCAAGCTTTCCTGGTATCCTTGGATCTGAAGGTTGCTTAACTTCACTTTCCTATTCACCCTTCCTACAGGAAGTTCCTCAGATTCTCTGCTTGTTCATCACACTTTCAGTTCTTTGCTCTACTCTTTGGCGTAACAACAGCCCTTACAATTTTCACAAAGTGCCTACTCCAGCTATCGCCTTTTGCAGGAATCAGAGAATTCAGATATTCCCCTACCTAGACAGCCTTCTTATACAGGCAACCTCTGAGGAAGACCTGTTAAACTTTGTCAACTTACTAACTCCCTACTGCAGAAGCAGTTCTTCATGATCAATCTAAAGTCCGCCTTGACCTTTACACAGCATGTAGTTTGTCTAGGTTGTAGGCTGGACACGAGTATGCTAGCCTTTCTCCCACAAGCAAATTTGCAGTGTCTGTGTACTTTCATTCCTACCTTCCTTTTCAGTTGTGTTCTGCAATGGAAATTTTAAGGGCTTTGAGGTTCATGGCAGCTTCCATCCCCAAGATTCCTTATACCAAATTTCACACGAGAAAGGGTCAGTGGTACCTAAAGTCTTTATCAGTTGGACTCTGATTCCCCTTTTTCCTTTTCTGAAGAGTGTTAAATTGGTGGATCTCTCAGGTACAGATAAATCCAGGACTTCCATTCAGACTAGTTGTTCCCACTCAGGAAATGCACACAGCTGCATCGAGTCTACCTTGGGGTGCATAGACAGACTGCTTGACAGTACAGGGTCAATGGACACCAAATCAAAGGAATGCATACATCAGTGTGAAAGGAGTGAATGCACTCATTCAGGCTGTTCATGTTTTTTCACACTCACGGAGGCCAGGTCCCTTCAGAGATTTCAGAGACAGCACAGTAATCTTGGTGTGTTTGTGTGTGTATCTGCAATGGATATAAGAAGTGTACACACCCCTGTTAAAATGCTAGTTTTTTGTGGTATAAAAAAATGAGACCACAATAAAGCATTTCAAAACATTCCCCACCTTTAATGTGACCTATATTCAATTGTTGCAGTATTCTTCTTGCGGGTTTACCATTCTTCCTCTCCAGTTTGTCTGGCCAGATTTCCAAAGATTTTCAGTCCCTCTAGGTGTGTCGGATGTCTGATGTGGCTGCAGGAACATGAGCCATAAAAGTGACGTCTGCACGCACCAGCCCGCAGAACTTTTCAGCCGCCAGTCATATGCCAGGTGCTCCTGCTTCTCATGGACGTCGGATTGGAAAAGATTCATTTAAGTACCATGTTGGGGATTCTTTCAGTCCTATTTTGTTATTAATTATAGTCTGTTAATGTCATCCGGTAAGTACAAGTGCGGTCGACGGATTCCCCACACACACATGACCAATTTCTCTTTTGTCCAGGCAGGGAACAGAATTGCAAGCTCTTATAGCTTCACCATCTTTCTTAATCTTCCACCTGGACAGGGTGACCCTCAGGACAAACCCATCATTCATTCCCAAAGTAGTGAATGACCTGTCCTTGAACCAGCCCATCCACCTGCCCACCTTCTTCCCTAACCCACAGGGGGATAGTGAGAGAATGCTACATTCCCTAGACGTCTACAGACAACTTACTTTTATCTTCATAAAACCAAACCCTTTAGGAAATCAGACCAGCTGTTTGTCTCCTTCCACTCCAGGGCCTTGGGGAAAACTCTGAGCAAACAGACCATTTTGGCCTGGATCTCCCAGGCCATTTCCTTCTACTACTTACACCATGGTAAGACCTTGCAGGGCAATGTCAAGGCCCACTCCACCAGAGCAATGGCCTCTTCTGCAGCCTTCTTTAAAGGGTTAGACACCAACTCAATACTTGAGGCAGCCACTTGGTCCTCAGTCCACACCTTCACCAAACACTACAAACTGGACCATATCTCCAGAGCCAGGGCGGGGTTTGCCAGGGCTGTCCTACACAGATTCCTGGAAAACTTCATCTAGGCCACCTCCCAATTTTTAGTGAGCTTTTGCACTCGCCCACAAGTAGAATACTGCAACATTGGAATAGAAGGACATAGGAAGGTTGTGTAAAATCTTACCTTAACCGTAGATGTCCTTCTCTTCCATGTTGCAGTATTCCATCCCACCCACCTTCCCCACTTGTATGACTGCACTTGCTGTCTGGGGTGATATTGGACAGGCTATGCCCTTACAGGACTGGCTCCAACTGGGGCTTTTACTATGTTCTGAGGGCTGGTGTGTGCAGACGTCACTTTATGGCCCACGTTCCTGCAGCCACGTCAGATGTCCGATGCGCCTAGGACTGAAAATCTTTGGAAACCTGGCCGGACAAACTGGAGAGGAAGAAGGGTAAACCCACAAGTAGAATATTGCAACATGGAAGAGAAGGGCATCAATGGTTATGGTACACAACTTTCCTTTGTTGTGGTATCATCATTGGCAAAGGCTCATACGAGCCTGCGACAGATTGAGAGCTCAATCATGTTTCTTTTCATATAGGCCAGGGAGATGCATTTCAAGTCATTTACGCCCACATGGACTGTGACCAAGTTGTACTGGTGGTTTAGTGACCTGAGAACTTGTGTAATCTGGTAAATCCTGGCCACTGACAGGCACCTAACTGTGACCTCTTTATTCAATGTGGTGAGTGGGACATCAGTTTGTCCCACATTGGATTCTCCTATGACCAGAATATTGAGTTGTGTGGTGTTGCACCTTCTGGGCTCAGTAGTTGAGGCGCTTTATGGAGTAGTTTTGTGTGTTGTGGTGGGAATTGTTTGTGTGCATGTTTAGTCACTGAGAACAGCCTCTGGGAGACCTTTGGGATTTTGGTAAGTTACATGTGCAGCTCAGCATGTGTGGGTCTGTGTTCAGTCCTTAGTGTGGTGAGAATTGTGTGTGTCACTGACAAATCTGTTTGACGTTTCTTGTGTCTGTATGTGAGAGTCTTGCCTCCAGTGACACTGTGTAACTACATCTCTCACATACTATATTCGTCTGTTCAGGAATTAAGTGGTTTTCAGTAAACATGAGGCAACTGCTACATTACCTCAGGATGCCCATGTCCACCAAGTAGTTGCAGAGATGGCAGGAAAGTGCCTATCCCATGGTTGCTGGTCCTTAATGTGTGCTTTCAGGGTAATAGAAGGGGCTGTTTACAACTGGGGAAGGTTTGGCTACTTTAAGTAGTGTAATCTACAACTAACTAAATGCAGTGATGCTGCTCAATGTGCAAACCAGTTGCTCCTTGAGCAGCATGGGACTGTAGGAATATTAAGAGATGTTTTTTGTTGGGAAAAATACAACTTCTAGGTGCTTGCAGTTATACAGAACATCAGTAACCGCCACTGTGCAGAGCGCAGGGAGGCTTATATTCAAGCTGAAAAAAGCAATTTTAAACTAGGTTTGCCCTCAGACCAATCAAATAAGCACAAGTAAGCTTCCCACTAGCCATTTCCAGCACAGGTAGGTGAAATCAGCTACCTCCTGCCATGAGAGTGAAGACTTTTACCCCTGTTAATGTAAAATTGACTGGTTTAGAGCTCAAGTGTTAAGGAACAACAAAATAGATGCCTAAAAGCACTGGCAACAACAGATATAATGTATTTGGAGCACTAAAATTGAGAACTACAGTCCTCACTGCAGCGAACAAATGTAACTTAAAACTGTAAGCAGGTGCAGAAAAAAATAAATAGCACTGGAATCTTCTATAATGCAATGAAAATAAAAGTAGATAATCATAATTAAACTCATTTTTCTTGCCAAAGATGACTTCAGATGCAAGCAGAATTACTCAAACTCTCTGGGATTGTCGCCAAATACTGAGCAGCTTTGATTAAATCTTTGTTTAACCAGATGACCTTTATATTTTGCTAGCCGTTTTCCTCAGCTGTCTCAAGGTCTTCTGTCTTTGAGATAGTCCGAGGATCCTGCACTCGTATATCTGCTTATGTACCCTTACACCCACAGGCATAGGTCTTGCATTGGACGTATGGCAAGTTTTTTGGTTTTGGTACCCAGACCTGACCAGAAGTTACCTTGGTGAGCTTACTAGCTCAACAGTATTGGAATACTGCAAGTGATCATTAGGATGTCTACTGCTATGGTAAGTTCTTACACAACTGCTTTTTTTATTTATGTATATCATTAATTGCATATTGGCCTTCTTTCTTTAGGGAAACTGCCACTCAATGCAACATTATATAAATTGCTCTATTCCTGGCTTCGCCTAAACCTTACTTCTCCTTCCGAATGTTATCTTGCATGTATTATTTCCACTAATTCCATTTATTTCTATGTAATTTGCTCCTCCTCTTTTCTAAAGGTCCAACTTTCCTTTCTTTTATCTCCTTTACATTATTCAGATACAATTGATTTATATTTTGATTTCCATTTTCAAGTAATTGCTTTTTTAGCAGCCAGTAAAATTAAACTGAATAAAGCTTTACTTATCTGAACAATTAAGATTCTGTCCTAGCTTCAAAGAATCGTTTCCTTTCTTATAGCCATTTGCTCCACAGTATTTCTGACAGTGCATTCTGTAGGGAATTTTTAAAGTTTGCCAACCTATTAGACTTCCAGGAAACATATTCCCAGTTACCTGTTTTCTTCCTCATCACATCTCCAACATTTGCTATCTACCTGAGGAAAATTTGAAGTTTGCTTGGGGTATAAAAATATGTATACAAGCACTTAAAAGCAAAAATCCTAAACCCTTCTAGACTTATTTGCATACTTGAAGCCATACATCTGTCTGTCTTTCCATTGTTTCCTTGTAAACTGCCTGACTAATTTCTCTTATCAGTTTTTTTAACCTTCTCTGATTCTTAAAGTTATCCTGCAGTATTTATATGCCGTATTAATTGTTCCCTTTTTTAACAGCAGCTTCTGTTCTAGATTCAATTAAAAATGCCGTCAGAATGGGTTTTTCATTCAACTCCCCTGTCCCTTTGCCTATACTCTGATATCAATCCTTGGTAGGGAAAGCAGTCTCAGATCTTCAGTCCAGACTTTGTGACCTCATCCCACTGTGTTACCTTTCCCTCTCTAGTTATTATATGTTTCCATTTACCTCTTTCTTTCACGTCACACCTACAGTATTTGCTGTATACCTGGAAAAAAAATCTTTGAAATCTGCTTAGGTTATAAACTATGTAAACACTTCCAAGCAAAGATTCTAAACCTCTTCAACTTTGTTGCATACTTGGGAAGCCATACACATGACCTGCCATTGTTCTATTGTAAATTGCTTTTATAGTTTCTTCCCAGTCTTTTTTTAACATTCTCTGATTCTTGTAGTTATCATGCAGTATTTTATATGCTGTACTAATTATCCCTTTTTAACAGCAGCTTCTGTTCTATATGCAACCAAAAACTCTACCAGTGCAGGTGTTTCACTTAAGATTTCCCTATCCCTTTCTCTTTGCCAATACTCCATTATCAATTCCTGGTAGGGAAGGCAGTCTCTAGCCTGGAGTCCATATGTTGTCTTGGTTTCATCCCACTATATTACCTTTCCTTCTCTAGTTATTTGCTCCCAGTCCCTTGGTTCCTGTGTCAGTTTTCTCCATTAAATTCTATCCCCCTCTTGCTTTTTTTCTGTACCCCTACTTCCAGTCATCTCTATTGGCAAAATGTCCTTACTCCATTGCCGTGTTGGCATAGTTCTTAGAATACTTTCAGCAAGTTTATGTATACAATATTGTGTATGGTTGTTGTTGTTGTTGTTGTTGTTAAGGGTCTGCATTCAAATTCCCACCCTCTCCTTATTTCTTGACCCACCCCCCATCCGTCATTGTCTTCATCTCAATCCACTTGGAATTACGACCTACTGTTTAAGATATATATATATGAACCCTAACTGCATAGTTCTAAAATATCCCTTCAACTCTGTTATCCTAAACCACATTGTTCTGTTGGACGGCTCAACTTATTCCACTTAACTCTTGCCCTCTTCTCCCAGTTAAATTCCTTCATCTCTTTATTAATTGTCGTTCATAATTTGACTGCTGGTTGATTAAAAAAATTGCCTTGCTAGTATATAAAACTAAATGGAATAAAACTGTATCTTACCTTAGGTATACATAATCAAGAGTTTCCATTTTCTCAGTTTTTGTATTGGGTTTTGTTTAGTCTCTTCCCACAAATTCATTGGTACCAAAACAGAAGCCTTTTTAATCCATACTTCTAAATTCTTCATCTTATGTCCCCACAGATATGGGCATTGCTGAATCATTTTGTATTTGGGTACAATAATTTTATGTCTGTAGCTTTTTTATATATTTTTTATCCTCTTTAATTTTGTATCCCAAAGAGACTTGAAACTGGCTCAGAACGTTCCACAACAGTGAGATATCCTTTTTATGGAATTATTAAATGCATAATATCTGCAAATTAAAACTGCTTTTCTTAATTACTGCACCAATTATATCCTTGCATTTCTGAGTTCCTTATATCCTTTGCTAGTAGTACTAAATGTAAAGCAAGTAACCAAGGGGAAAGAGGGCTGCTGGATCCTATATTCAAACTCAACGTATTGGAGAGGAACCCTCCCACTTTAATTCTTACCTCCCATCTTTCATATATCCTTCTAATTAACCATGGTATTGCATCAGAGAATGCAAATACTTTCATTGCCGTACTCATAAAATCGCAGCTTGCTGTGTTGAATGCTTTCTCTGCATCAAGACCCATCAACAACAGTGGTATTTTCTTACATTCTGTTTGCTGCTGGGTTGTTGTTCTGTTAATGTTCTCAAATGTTTGCACCCCCCCCCCCACACACACACACACACACACACACCTTTCACAAAACCACATTGATCCATATCTGTCAGTTTTGCAACATATTTGTCATTCTTTTAGCTAGTATAGACATAAACACTTTATAGCCATGATTTGAAATTGAAATGGGTCTTTATGTAGCTGGGTCTGACAGGTCTTTACCCTCTTTAGTAAGCAAGGCAAAGATTGCCTCTGAGCAGTCTGCATGAAACAGAATAAAGTGACAGTGATTTCAGGTGATCCTCATACAACAGATGCTGAAGACCTTGAATTTTCCTTGTCAGGAGCCTTTGTGGTCTCCCCAATTGCTGCAGGTGCTTGGAAAGGTGAATACCAAAAGGGGCACTGTACTCGGTTATTGGTCTGAGGGAAGATTACAGGGAGGTTATAACTTCCTTTTTTAGTGGAGGCAATTCCCTTACTTATGAGATGAGCAAGATAGAATTCCCTTCTTGCCACTTTGGAGACATGGTGATCAAAGGTAAGGTTGCTGTCAAACTCTGTGCCCAGGTCTCTCACCACTGAATGCATGCTTAGGGTGATGTTATTGATGTGGTAGTTAGGAGGAACCTCACTCTTACTGAAAGGGATGATGCACTTTTTTGCGTTGTTTAATGCTATGACTGGCAGATATCATTTGTTTAAGAACCTCTTATAAGATGTTGACATCGTTTGGAGATTCTGTGACCGCTCCCAGTTTGCAGTCATCAGCCTAACAGCTCTATAGGATTTCTGGTTATTTTTTATTGTCTTAGGTTCCTTGAGTTTGTCGTTGATATCCATTTTTATTTTTTTTAATCTAAGTTGTTGTGCTTAAAGGTTTTGTGCTCTGGAGTTATCAGAAAAAATAGTTGCTGTCTCTCTCTTGCACTCTGCATTTGTGCCATTTGTTCTGTGATATTCCCCTTATTCTGCAATATGATAATCTTTGTCAGGCCCTTATTTATATTTTTAACCATATCACTGTCTCTTGTATTTCTATTCTATTTTTAAACCCAGTTTTCATTTTAGTCCCACTCACTAGACTATCACTTCTGAAGAAATTTCTGTTGTCTATATTAACTGAATCATACCATAGATAATTTAAGTGGAGCCCGTGTGTGGGATAAAGCATTTAGGAGCTACCTCTGCCATTAATAGTACAGGAGGGAGTCCTGGAGTAAATTTTGTGTTTCCTATCCATAGATCCAAGTTGCGCTTGAATATGGATGGGGTGAACTTTTTTATGTGGATGGCCAGTCTGTTTCAGAGCAGAGATATTTTCTGTGAGATATACCTGTTCCTTCAGACCATTCTGCTGATGTTGCAGAAGAGGTTTAGATCCCTAAATAGAGTATTTCTGAAGCCATTTGACTTGTTGATTTGCAGTAAATCTACGAGTATTGGGTTGGAGGATGCTTTGTATGCCAGACAAAGGGCACCTGTTAGCAGTCTGTATGATACTGAGTATAGTGACAGTGCTTTGATATCTAAGTAATTTCAACTACCCATTCCTTACATTTCTCTTTAGCAGGTGGATGGGAAAGCATCAGCGTCTCATTTTTACTTAATTTCCCTCCATTTTTGTTTTGGTCTTTATTGGTGCATGACCTGAAAATCAGGTCTACGAATGATTTAGCACACGTTCCCACAAAAGTGCTGTACACTGCTGGAGAGAGGCAGCTCCCTTCCGTCCATGCTGTGACCCAGTGACAAGCAGTGCTCCTCGCTGACCTTGCTGCTGGCTGTCCCTAGCCAGATGGAGATCTGTGGCACTTGTGGTATCATTACGTGTAGGCAGGATTCTGAGTGACTTAGAGGCTTTCACTCATAATCCCACAAATGGTAGCTTTGCACCATTGGCTCCTCAGTCAAGCACATACATCAAATGTCTGAACCTACGATTCCATTCGTACTGAGCAGGATTACTATCACAACAACACATCATCACTAGGGTAAACTAACCTGTCTCACGATGGTCTAATCCCAACTTGCATTCCATATTAGTGGGTAAACAATCCAACGCTTTGTGAATTCTGCTTCACAATGATTGGATGAGTGTCAAGCTTTCAGTTACATGCATATGCTACTGTGAAGTATAATTTCTGTCCAGTCTAGCCTAGTTATTGCATTTTTGGGAATAATACGTAAATTCTTTGACTTCCAACTACTGAATTCGCATCTTCCATCAGTAACAAATATCTTCATAAATTTCTTCAGAAGTTTACCCTTTTCTGTCATATTTTCCATTCTTTGACCCCCCCAGGTACATCCTCACTATTAAAACTCCAGTTCCAGTCCCCATCGATGAGTAATATTTACTGCTGAAAGCTGATTATTTCTCCCACATTTATTTTTTTTTTTTTTTTTTTTTTTTTTTTTTAAGTTCCATAATAGCATTTTTTGGTGAAATGTAAGTGCATGCCAGTGTAATCCTCCTCCCTTGCCAGTAGCCCCTTACTGCCACAAATCTGCCATTATTGGTATGAGCATACCTTTACAGCTTATACAGTTTTAGCACTATGTCTTCCCTCCCTGCTCAAACTATGTATCATCTTGCCTCCCACTCTCCTGTATTCTCCCTTTCTCTGTCTAAAAGCTCTGTCACATTATCTGTCCGTACTCTGTCCATTTATTTTCTCCTTTTTAAAGTACTCGACACTTACCCAATTATTAACTTCAGAGCACTCCTTAACCCTCCCTTTCTGCATCTCTACATTAAAAGACTGAACTAGGTTGCCTTTTCTGTCTCTGACTATACTGCAAGATTATTCGTACCTTAAAAGAATGTATTATATTACTTGCTTCTCACATGCCTTACTGTAACTGCTTTACTGTACTGTACTGTATTGCCTTTCTCTTACAAGTTTTACTGTAACTGTAATTATTACATTTGTACTTTGTTTTGTTTATTTTGTATTTAAATTTTGTAACATGGAGCTTTTCTCCCCCAGGCTTCCGCTGAAAAGGGTTTCTCTTTGGCCCACTCGGACTTTTCTGGTAAACAAATGGCAAATAAATTATTTTTTTCATAGTCCATCACCATTGGAGCTCCTCTGGCAACTAGTATTATTACTCTTATTTTCCTTTGTCACAGATATTCTGCCAAATGTCTGAAATCCTTTCTGTGTCAAATTCACATGCTCATTTCTTTCCAAATGTCTCTCCTGCAGCGTTGCTATTTGCAGTATGCATTTCATCGTGTAATTACATAATCTTTCCTTTGTCTGTACCTCTAGAGCCATTTACATTCCAAGATAATACAGCTAGAGTAGCTATTATGATAAAAAGCCATTGTTCCCACCTATTATACGTGACAGTTTTTTTGAATGTTTATGTTTATCATTCCCACTGCTTCAGTAGCCCTTAGACTATGAGTTGTTTCCCACCTAGGAAACCACTGCTTGGACACTTGCAAAAGCTCTGGTTGCCCCCACTTCTTCACTCTCACTGCTGATTGGCTAATAATCCCCAGGAGCACAATTAGCCATCAGAATGAGTCTGTCTTCAGTACTTTCTGGCCGTCTTGAGAAGCAACATCTCTTGGACTTCACAGGAGCAGCAATCTGCTAAGAGCGGTGATTCTGTCAGATAAGCCACCATTGAGGAATCTCTCAGTTATTGCCGTTAAAAAAAAAATAAATAAAAAAAAAAAAGTCAGGTTATCTTTTTTTGACTAAAAGCAATATTTCCCTTTTATGGAACCCAGTATTTTCACAGTATTGGTAGTTTCCTATCAGGGACTTCTGTTTTTGGTTTAGAGTGTTTATTATGGTACGTGGGGCTAATGTTTTTTGAAAAAAAACATTTTTTTCTACTGCTTGTGTAAATTTTGAAATTCATGGAACAGAAAAATTTATGGAAAAACAGGTGGAAAATGTTTTGTCAGTGTAATGCTTATCCTCACTTCGAGACAAACTACCTGCAGTTTTGATTCTGTCTGTATGTATGAACAGTACAGACAGGGAATTAATGATGTCCTTCTATTCATCTGTTGCAGTATTCATAACATGAGGGAATTCCCTAGCGTCGGCCAGTATACAAAAGACTTCTACTTTAGGGTGCATGGTATGTTGCACGTAGCTTCTGATCAGATGTCGGCCATAAAAGTGATA
This sequence comes from Protopterus annectens, assembly GCF_019279795.1. Lineage (NCBI taxonomy): Eukaryota > Metazoa > Chordata > Ceratodontiformes > Protopteridae > Protopterus > Protopterus annectens. The sequence continues at coordinate 537,642,009 of NC_056740.1, forward strand.
TATAACAGCACCATCCTCAGAACTTCTCTGCCACCAGATTTGAACGCTAGATTCCAATGTCCAGTCTGACACAAAGTCATTTGTGCCTCATTGGGTAATTTTTTGACTTTTGCTACTGTCTTTGGTTAGGCTTTGTCATCCAAGGGGAGGAAGTGCCAATGTGGACGACAAATTCCACACAAGGATAGCCACCTCCAGTGCCTGTACTGCCTAGGCCCAAACCATGATCACAAAAACTGCTGTATTTGTCAGGCATTTGTCCCAAAGACTTTAAGGAGCAGATTATCCTCCCTAGCTGTCTACCTTGAAAATCGGCGCTTAAAGCTGATAGCAAAAAGCACTATGGCGGGATCCTTGGGGCCTGAAACAGAGTCGATTTTGAAGCAGAAGGCCAAAATGCAAAGGTCTGAACCTTCTGCTGTGCCTCTGGATACTGATGTCTCTCTTGAGGTGGAGAACAGCCTGGAGATGAGCCTGGTTCACAGCTCTGATCTGTGGGCCAAGTCTGATGTCCAGGCCACCTTGGATCCGAGCATTAGCATGTCCGCAGAGGCTGAGCAGGCATCTGTTTCGGATGGCTGAGGGGAACCATCGCTTGTGATTACTGAATGCCGTAAGGGGATTCTACATATCCATGTTAGGTAAGAGGTAGATTCCGACCTGATTGAATGTAGGCCTACGTCGGGCACTCCTACCCTACATAAAGCAGACCTGCATGGGAAAAAGCAAAAAAACAAGCAAATGTCTCCACCTAAAGAACCTACGAGCAAGTGGCAACAATTCAGTCAGTGCGTTTTCAATGCCATTATGTCACTTAATCCTCCTCCAGGTTTTACAGCCCCTTCCCCCTCCAGTACTGTCTCTCCACTTAAAAGAACTAGGGAAGAGGATACATCTAAGGAAAAGGCATCTTCAAGGGATGAATCCCTGGCTTGCTCTTCACAGATCCCTTCCCCCCTGGATTATGCCTCCCCAGAAGAGGAATCAAATGGTACAGACACACCAGTAGAAGACCTGTTCTTTGGAGAGACCCTAGCTAAGATGAGAGATCAGATAACTTGGGTGCTACCTCATTTAAAGTGAAGTATAAAAAAGATAGTATAGTAGACTCCCTGTTATCCGGTTTTGCTTTAACCAGACATCACATTTCTGCTGTAGCAACAGACAAAGGAGAAGAACAAGACTTCTGCCTGCTCCGGGTATTTTGGAACGTCTTGGCTTATTTTAATTTTAAAATGTTAAAATATCGTTTTTGTTTCAGTGTTTTAGCATTTTAAGATTAAAATGATATGCCAAGATGTTCCGGAGTAAATAGGAAAGGTGTTCTTATAGTACTTGATATAAAGGCTTTATACGTGGTGATCCATTCAGATGAAGGCATTCAGACAGTTAAAAAAATGTTTATTAGAAAAAGATTGTCTGAATCCAACATAATTTTATTTATAGAGACGATTTTAGAAAATATTTTTCTTCCAAGTGATTTGAAGAGGAACAGCAGTGGGGTCTACAATGTCCCCGTTTTGCTGATTTACTTATGAAGAAAAATATTTATTTTTCTCAAGGCATTTTCCCTACATTTCATTTTGTATATTATAGAGATGATTTAATCTACTGCCACATTCCAGGCCTTTTTCCATCAATTAATTTCCAGATGTCCACTTCTTATAAGTTGAGTTCATCCAGTGATTTATGCAAGACTCAAGGTCTAAAACAGACCACCTAAAAGTCTGTGACAAAACAGAGTAGTCTGAAATTTAGATGAATAAAAAGAGTCTAGATTAGCTTTGAATTATTTCAGGTTAAAAAATGTTACTCTGAGAAGTCTGTTTCCACTTATTTTAATAATGAACTCTCAATGAATATGTAAATGAGCATTTGTACAAGCAAATGCTGTTGTCAGCTCTGGATCAGGCTGATTTCAACAAGGGGAATAGCTAATGAAAATTATCTCCCCAGGTGGTAGAAACAGCTGATTGGTTTCAGTGGTCACAACATTAATTTCTCTTTTTGCTTTAGTGTTTTTGCTTCGGTTGTTGTTCCTTCTTTTAGTGTTCCAAGTCATGTTAGTCGAGCTGATTACTAGTGAATGTCTGGCTTTGGTTTTGAGTGTATTTAAAAAAATGTATAAAGTATTTATCTTTTCAGTGTTGGTAAGAAGGAGCTGTTCTGTGTGTTGTTTGAATCGACTGTGTAAGGTTTTGGGTGCGATCACTTTTTTATTAAGATAGTTCATGGCTCCTTTTATTTTTAGCATTTGTACAGGCTAACTGTTTTGTGAGTTAAAGTGCAGGAGTGGTTTTACTACGGGTTTTAACAAGGTTTTTTGTGCCTCCACTTTCTTCTTTATCAGAGATTTTAACATGCTAGAGAGTTTGGTGTTTCCATCAGTTATCTTCCTGCCATTAGTTTATGGTAGCAGTGGAGTCTTCACATGAAATCCTTGCATTAAAATTTTGGTGTGCACATCAACTCATTTGCAACAGTCATTGTCACCTGCTGTGTTGCAAATATGTAAAAAAAAAAAAAAAAAAAAAAAAAAAACGGAGAAGAAAGTGAAAGTGCTTGTTATTTTTGCAGGTTATGTTAGTTGATAATGTTAACTAAACTGTTTATTCGCATAAGTCATTCAGTAAACGGTTGCAATAGCAAACCTTGTATTTGTCTTATTGGGCAAGGATAACCATAGATATGACAAACAAGCATTTATATGAGCAAATGCTGTTGTCAGCTCATGAACAAGCCGACATCAGCAAGGGGGAATGGCTATTAAATATTTTCTCTCCAGGTCGTAAGAAACAGCTGTTTCGCTCCCTGTAATGTGCTGCAGAGGGAGGCACTCTGTCTCTCTCTCTCTCCCTTCCTTCATTAGGCTGCCTTAGCGAAACATGGAGGCGAGATCACTTTTTTCTGATTAACCAGCCATTTGTTTATCCAGCTTAAGGTCCAGTCCCAGCAAGACTGGATAAGGACTTACCATAGAGAAAATCTTTAATAGCCATTCCCCCTTGCTGATGTCGGCTTGTTCATGAGCTGACTTACCATATTTGATATGGACTTACCATATTTGTGTTCTCTCTTTCTTTCACTCTAATATTAGCACACCTTACTACCTCCTACGAACAACCACTACACTCACACCTTAACAAACCAGATAAACAAACTTTCTCCATAACTCTTACCTACCTCAACCATCACATCAACATCCTACTCCTCTCTCTTAGAAATGGAGATATTCACCCAAACCCAGGCCCAATTGACTCCTCAAATCAATCCATTAACCTAAACCCCACTAATAACCCACTACTTAGAAAACCAAACAACTCACTCTCAATAGCTAACCTTAACATACGTAGTATTAATAATAAAACAACTCAACTACATGCTCTCTTAGAACTGTACTCCTTTGATATTATTTGTCTAACAGAAACCTGGTTAAAACACTCAACAAAAGACAGCGAAATCATTCCTCCTGGCTATAATATCCTACGTCTCGACAGAGAATCTAAAAAAGGTGGTGGTATAGCTATCTTATTTAAATCTAGCCTTCAAATAACCACATTCCACCAAAAACCTCCCCAGGATTCCAATGCTGAAATTCTCATTACCAAACTTGAAATAAACACAGTCAAATCAATCTTTATTATCTGCATTTACATTCCCCCAGGAAATAACATTCCCACCATAGAAAAGATCCTTTGTTGGCTATCACTAAACTTACCCCAAGAAACAATAATCTTAGGTGACGTTAATATCGATTGGCAATCTTGTAACAACAAACAACCTACTAGCCATATTAACCTTTATGGATTCTCTCAGACCATCTCCTCCCCACTAGAATAAATAAAATTAACAAAAAGGAAAGTACCATAGACTGGATACTCACCAACAATCAACCCCATACCTATGAAACAGGAACTCTCCCTGATGATATAAGTGATCACTTATTAACCTACATCATCAGGCTCAAAACCAACCCTCCTACCCAAAACATAACCAGAACAATCAGATCCAAAAAAAATTTTTAACTTAGAACTATTTCAAAATGAACTGATAGCATGTAATTGGACACCTCTAAAACACCTTTCTCTTGATGAAGCTGTAGATTTCTTTAATGCTAAGTTTCTGACCATACTCAATTACCATGCCCCCACACGCACCATTAGAATCAGAACTAAATCTGCCCCTGGCTCTCAATTGAAACCAAACAAAAAATCACTCTCAGAAATAAAGCCTGGAACAAATCTCGCTTAACTAAAAACACAGCAGACTACCAAATCTTTAAGCAACTGAGAAATGAAACCAAAAAAGCAATAATGAACGATAAGAAAAGCTACTACCTGAAATCTCAACATACTCTTCAAAATAACCCACAAAAGTTCTGGGCAAACATAAATCAATTACTACAGCCAAGTAAACCTGTCACACCCAACCCACAAGGCTCTGACATAAGTAACCCCAACCAAACAGCAAATTCCTTTAATTCCTTCTTTACCGAAACTATTCAAACCTTAGCAAGTCAACTTCCCATCAAAAACACAAACATGTCTAACAGCAACCCTAACCCACCCCACCAATTCACTTTCAACCTTTCCCTACAACTTATATTCTCTCCCTTCTCCAAAATCTCAAACCATGTACTCCTTCTGCTGACCTACTACCCGCTGAATACTTGCAATTAGCAGCTAAATCAATAGCCTTCCCAGTTTCAATACTGATAAACAGAACCATCACTGAAGGATATGTGCCTAAACTTTGGAAAATCTCCCATATTATCCCACTTCATAAGGGTGGAAATTCTACTGAAATCTCTAATTACCGCCCTATAGCCCTTCTTTCACCCTTATCTAAAATTATGGAAAGGTGTATCCACAAGCAACTGCTTCACCACCTTCTCCAAAATAACCTACTCTCTAACACCCAACATGGTTTCAGACCATCCCACAGTACCACCACTGCCCTCCTCTCCTTTACAGACACAATCAACAAATATCGTAACAACAACACCCTTTCCTCTGCACTTTTCTTAGATCTATCCAAAGCTTTTGACATGGTCAACCACCAAATACTCATAAGCATTCTTCAATCCTTATCAATTGATACCCAATCTATTAACTGGTTTAATTCCTACTCAAGTAACAGACATCAAGCAGTACTCTGGAACTCCACTCTATCCTCCCAACTACCTGTCAACATTGGTGTCCCACAAGGGTCTATACTAGGTCCCCTCCTATTTTCTTTATTTATCAATGACCTACACCAAGTTGCTCCCCAAGCTACATGTATACAATACATGAGCGATTCAACACTAATCTGCTCAGCCACATCTGTATCAGACCTTCACTCCCTCACACAACACATATTTAACTCTGTAAAGAATGGTTTTCCCAGCACTGTCTACTACTTAACCCTAAAAAAACTAAACTGCTCCTCTTTACACCTTCCAGCAAATCTCCCCATATTGATCTTACTATAACATCAAAAGATGGCACACCTATATCACAAGACTCCACTACCAAACTACTAGGCATTACCATTGACAACAACCTGAACTTTGATACCCATATTGACAACACACTTAAAACCATTAACAAGAAAATAGGCTCTCTTTACAGAATCAAACCTTTCCTCACTCCGGAATCTAGAACAACTATCGCCCACTCCCACCTGATCTCACCCCTTCTCTATGCCTCTCCCATATTTACCAACTTATCAAAAAAGAATCTATCAAAACTAGAAATCTCCTACCACAACATAGCCAGATTTGCCACAGGAAACCCCTACAGAACCCACCACTGTACTAATTTAAAACAACTAGGCAGGCTGGAATATCAACAGCAACTAAAAATTAACCAGCTTAGCATAGCCCATCAAATTCTTTATCAACCTGACAAAACCCCTATACTGTCCAGTCTAATTCAACCATACCACAACCTAAAGTCCCTGAGATCTGCACACAAACTTCTTATAAACACTGTCAAGTCAAACAACAAGGCCGGAGACTGTCTTTTCTCAAACACTGTTGGAAAATATTGGAACCTGCTTCCCTCTAAACTCTCATCTATTCCCTCAAAGTCTCCCTTTAAAAAGAAACTCAAGCTTTACCTCAAAACACAATGGCTGTGCCCCTGTACTAATCCTGACTAACTTTACTTCTTGTCAGCTGACTTACTTCACCCCTGACTAAGTTCACTTTCTTTTCATCTATTTTCCTTTATCCCTCTCTCTGTACATGTTTATTGTATACTTCATGTTTGTCATGTTCTACAATACTTTGTTCACTCCATCACTTTTGTACCACTTGTTTATTTTTTCAAAAATGTTTTTTAGCCTATTATTATGTTATTATATTTGCATGTAGTTCTTAATAGTTTTTACTTAGTATCATTAAAATTATATAAGCGGAGCTCATCTCCCCGGGCCTCTACTGAAAATGGACATATATCCAGCTAGACTAGCCCGGTCAGCAAATGTAAAATAAAATAAAAATAAAATAATAAATAAGATGGAGTCTACTGTATGAGCTGTTACAGGTGGAATCACCTAGCCCATCAGCTATCCCTCCTGTCTTGCCTGCCTTTCTTGGTACTTTTGTCTTAGCTTCATGGGCACCAGATTCTCAGCCACCTAGCCCCAAAAAGCCAGACCACTTCTGCAAGGTCCCAAAGGACTGCAAGTTTCTCTTTAGATGTCTTTCTGCAGACCCTGCCGTAATTTCTGTGGTTTCTGACAAGCCATCAAAATTGCTGCCCTCTACTACCCTCTTACCATCTGATAAAGATAGCTTGATCCTGGGTAGATTAGGCAAAAAAAATGGTAGTCTAGCATTCAGGGCCATAAATTATCCAACTACAGGAAGTGTTTACGCTTCTCTGTATCATCATGGCATTTTTAATTCTGTGCCTTGCCCTTTGGGCTTTCTGCCGCACCAAGGGTCTTCACCAAATGCGTCACTCCTGTGATTACCCACTGCAGACTCCAGGGAATACTCATTTTTCCATGTTTGGATGACCACCTTCTTCTAGCTACCTCCACAGAGTAGTTGGAACGAAGTATTGCCTTTTACCATCAGTCTTCTACAAAATCTAGGGTTCACCATAAGCTTAAAAAAATAATTTCTCACCTCTTCACAGGATCATCTTTTCCTGGGGTGCAGGATACAAACAGATCTTATGAGAGTGTCTCTTCCCCCACAAAAGGTGCAGGACCTCATCTCTTACTTCTGAAACATTCTACTGGTTTAGCACATTACAGCCAGAGAGTATTCCTCAGGGTCTTGGGCCTCATAGCATCCACCATTCCCATGCTCCCCTTAACCAAACTCCACATGAGAAAATGGCAATGGTATCTAAAATCTGTTTGGATGTAACATCAGCACCCCATAGAATTCTCCATTCTCCTCATCCCCTGTCTGAAGAGGGAATTTCAGTGGTGGATGCATCAAGTGACACTCAACCCAGGACTACCCTTACATCCTCCTGCTCCTCTTCAAGAGGTCTGCACAGACGTCTTAGACTTAGGTTAGGGAGCAGCCTTTGGCCACCTGAAAGTACAAGAGATCTGGTCTCCCTCTCAGTTGAAGGAACACATCAGTGTAAGGGAGATGCGGACACTGCTACTGGCAATGTAGACTTTCCACCCCTTATTCCAGCCAGGACCTCTAAAGCTGCTGCAGTCCTCTGGTATGTGAACAAACGGGGGGGGGGCGCAAATCCAATTGTTATGCAGACTGGCTGTTCAGGCTTGGGAGCTGGCAGTAAAATTCCGGGTAACCCTTCAGGCAGTATGCATCCCATCCTCTCCAAACTGTATGACAAATTACCTGAGCAGGACCCAAACACCATCCCACGAATGGATGCTGCAAAGGGATGTATTTCCTAGACATTGTCCACCGGTGGGGTATTCCTCAAATAGACCTTTTTGCCTCCCCCATGAACAGAAAACTTCCACAGTTTTGTGCCAGAGAGCCACATCCTCTGGTCTAGAAAGTGGATGCTCTTTCTCTTGGAAAAGGGCGTTTCTGTATGCATTCCCCTCTCCTTCCCGTGATACCTAAAGTCTTGTCCAAAATTCAGCAGGACAAACCAAAAAGTCTTGATGGTGACTCCCTTTTAGCCAAGACAGCACTGGTTCCCTCTGCTCCTGCATTAAGCCAAGGGCAATCACCACAAGTTACCTTACAGAGTGGACTTCCTCACACCAGACAAAAGGACCCTCATCCATCCCCACTTGGCAACTCTTTAGTTGACCTTGTGGGTGATAGGGTACTACTCCCTTTCAAACACCTATTCTCTGAGGATGTTCTTACAGTCCTGCAGGAGGCCAGGAAACCAAATACCAGAAAATCTTACTTAGCAAAATGGAAGAGATTTTCAGTCTGATGTCTGAAACAAAATCAGGACCCGTTTGCAGTGGAAATTCCCCTGGTTTTGACTTATTTGTATGAATTGCTTAGCACCGGTTTGGCTTAAGAAAAAGCTGATATGTCAGCCATATCTGCCTATCTCCCCTTTAGCTAGCAGACTTGAGGCAAAACAATTTCTTAGACGTCCTACACATTAGGCTTCCCGGGAAACCTGTTCCGCCTCCCTGGGACCTTAACTTTGTTTTGGAAAAGTTGACTCTCCCTCCGTTTGAGCCAGCTTCCTCAGCTTCTCTTCAGTACTGTTCCTGGAAAACTGTGTTACTCAGCCATAACCTCAGCCAGACAAGTGTCTGTGCTACAGACCCTTGTGGTATTTCCACCCTTTGTGGTCTTCCACAAAGACAGGGTCTCCCTGCTCACAACCCCACTCATTTATGCGTAAGGTAGTCAATGATCTATGATCTTCTTCTCATATGCTGCTGTATTCCTAACATAAGGAAGTCTGCCTCCAGTGGACTTGCGTACGTCTGGCCATTTTAAAAAGGATTGATGCTATGTTCGCAGAGAGACATGGGATGGTGCATGTACCTGCACATTAGCAATTAGTCTTTTGTAAAATGGCTGGATGTACGAGTCCACCAGAGGCTGACTCCATTATGTTAGGAATACAGCAGCATATAGAAGAGAAGGACATCTAAAGTTATGGTAAGATTTTACACAACAGTACTATCTCTAAATCAGTCCATACACTTCTATTTATTTATTTAACATTTTTTACCGGGAAAGTCCAACTTGGAACGAGCCAATTTTCAGCAGAGGCCTGGGGACAGATGTGCGTGTCTTTGTAAAGTGGGAGGAAACCGGAGCACCCGGAGGAAACCCCCACAAATGCAGGGAGGGCATGCAGACTCTGCACAGAAGGCGCCCCAGCTGAAAGTCGAACCAGAGAACCTCTTGCTGTGAGGCAGCAGTGCTAACTGCTACACCACTGTGCCGTCCATAACCGCTATGCCACTGCACCGTACATTACTTACCTTTTCCCGGGAACCCTAGTGAGTGGGTCCTCCGTACTTTATGTCCACAGGCAACTCTGATTTTATTTGGATAAGACCAAGGCTGTTAAAAGTCTGAACAGCTTTTTGTTTCTTACCACCCCAGGGCTCTGAGGTTGGCTGTGTCCAAGCAGACTGTTTCCTATTGCATTTCCAAGACTATTTCCTTCTGCTGCACTTACCATGGTAAGATTCTCCATTCCCCTTTTAGTGCTCATTCCACCAGGGCTGTTGCCTTATCTGGGGCCTTTTTTAAGGGATTGGACACTAATGCAATTCTTGAAGCAGATACATGGACCTCAGTCCCACAACTGTTCTTTTTCCTTTTATTTTTTTATAACCTAAGGGACTGGGGAAATGTTTGAGTGCAAGTATGTGGCTTGTAAACACTACTTTCCTTCCATCTGACTCACTACAGCAACGCTCATCTCTTTTGTTGCTTCTTCTCTTGTTTCAGCATGGTTACGTCTGGCTGGCTGATCTCCCGCAGTCCCTAGAAAGAAAAAAAATCACTGACCAGTGTCATTACCACTACCATAGACTCAGTCTACACCTCAGAAGATAGTGGGTGAATTTGCAGTGGTCATTGGTTGTTCCCTGATTACCTGCTCACCTCTTAGGCTTCCTTTGTTGTACTCTTTTGGCCAGCATGCTCTGGAGGTCAGTCATGTCTTCTTTGGCTGTTCCAGTAAATCTTGATATGTGGAAGTCTTTACATATTGGCATTCCCTGTTCAGTTGTTCCTGAGGAAAAGGGGTCTGATGATTCTGATTTTGACAGAGATAGGGCTTTTTCCCCTTCAGATTCCTAAGCCCATCTCTCTGAGATGAAATTTATCTATCTGTTGAGGTGTTTATTTTAATCATGATGAATGAGGTATTTTTTTTGGAAACAAATGGAGGTTCCACCTGAACTGAAGAGAGATTTTTATATATTACAAATGGATGTATATCATTCTTTCATCCCTTCTGTATTGCCAGCCCTGGATGATGTGTTGAATGCTTCCTCGCCTCATCCTGATACCCAATTGTCAGTCAGTAGATGCATTGTATATTGTACCTCAGGCTAATACATTTTTTTTTTCTCATCTTAGGTCAGACACAGTTGCCATTTCAACTCTCTCTCATAATGGCAACAGGTTGATCAGTATCAACCCCCTTGTCACCTTGTAATATGTTTGGTAAAATGTTGGACCATATAAATAAAATGACTTCTTTAGCCTTCAGAATCCTGAATTACTAGGTGTGCATGTAGAAATTTATGCTGTGTCATGTGGACAGTCTTTGTGAATTTGCTTTCACTCTTCTGCAGAAGAATTACCTTTTCTGTACAAAACTGTTACTACCCTCCCTGAGGCATTAAAACAGGCTTTAAAGAGTGTGTATGATTGTGCAGATACTGTGTAGGGCTATTGCTACTGCTGCAGAGTTGAGAAGATGATCATGGGTATGTGACCAAGTTTTCTGATGAGGTAAGGTCTGAAACTTGAAGTCCGCTTTAGATAAGGAGGTATTGTTTGGCTCTCCTGCTATCCAGGTTCTCAAACAGTGCAAAAGAGAATTAACTTAGGGAGTTTCTAAGATAGTTCATATACCTCAGTACAAACCTTATAGGCCTTTCGCTTGCACAAACAAAAACAAGTAAACAAACCCAGTCCTTTTCTGACAAACAAAATGCAAAAAAGAAGTGGCCGTGGGGTAAAAAAAAAATACTGGGATCTTTTCAGAAAAAGGAACAGACCAACAGTACAGAATGACTGTCTGCATTCCTTACTCTGTCTACTGTCCCTTGGACAGTATCTCTACAGGTCTGTCCCAAAAAGTGTTCTTTAACATTCCCCCTTGCAAAAGATTGTTTGGACTCCTGGTTGTTAAAATGGTGTAGGAGGTATTACAAATGGCACTGGATACAAAAATCTCCTTTGTAGGAATACCTTCCCACCCACCAAAACTAGCATAATTTTTACTCAGGTTTTTCAGTCTTTACACACTCAGGGAGTCATACAACCAGTGTCTTTAACTCAAAAGAGCAAAGGTGTCTATTTCAGAATGTTTCTGGTACCAAAGAAAGAGGCCGGTGGCAAACCCTGTACTAGATTTTTTTTTTCAATATCTGTGAGTGAAAGGTCCAACGTTCAAAATGGTGACCTTGCAGAACCTGTTGCTTCTCATTTTGTCACATGAGGTACTTAGTACCTCTAGACCTAAATGATACTCACTACCATATTCCAATAGCCATAGGTTTTAGGAAATCTCTAAGGTTGTGTGTTTCTTTGTCACATTATCTCTGCAGTACTCTTTGGTTTATCTACTGCTGCAAGGATATTCACAGAATATCTTGTCCAGTCATAGATTATTGTATAGACTGAATGATGTTCACAACTTTCCTTATTTAGATGAGTTACTTATCTTTGCATAGTCTTTATCCAGATGTCAAGACACATGTCTCTTGACCAGGCTGGGCTTCCAGATAAGTATTGCAAAATCCTCCATGATTGAATCTCACAGGATTGTGTTTTTCAGATGCATTATCGATTTTTCTTTTCAAAAGGCTTTTTAACACAAGGCAAGATGGATCTTGATTTAGATTTTTTTCATGAACTTCTCCAGTCACAGAATTTCTCAAGATCATAGAGTTCATGGCTTTTTTCACTCAAATGATATCTGTTGCCAGTTTATTTATGAGAAAGATACAATGGTTTCCAAAAAAAATAATGGACCTAGCATTTATGTTCTCTGGTGTATCAAATTCCTGATTGAGTCTTTATAAGACAACAAATTCAATTGAACCCAGGTCTTCCCTTCTGTCTTGAGACCCCATTCCAACAGACTCCTCAGATTTTACTTGAGGAACAGTTTACAGAAGGGCAAAACTGAAAAGCCTATGAAATCCTTCAGACAGAGACCAAAGCACGTCAGATTTATAAAAGATGTTGGCTGTGATCCATGCCTTGAAGTTTCTCCATCACTTTTGGTCCCCAGGACCTCTCCAGGTGATGGACAGTACCACTGTTATGGGGTATATTGACAAAGTAAGGAGGCACAAGGTCATTTTCTCCTATGCAGACTGGCAGTGATAATGTTGGGAGTTGACTTTTCAGCATTTCTTAACCCTTCAAACATCTTGCATTCCATCAGAGCAAAACATAGCGGCAGACAAGGTGAGCAGGATCAGGGCATGCCCTCAAAAATGGAAATTGAAAGAAAGTACCTTCTAGGAACTGATCCACTTGTGGTAAACATCTCAAATAGATCAGTTTGTCTCCTTTCAAAACAGACAGCTAGACAAGTTTAGTTCCTGGGCCCCTTGCAGGCAAGCTTGGAAATTAGGTGCGTTTTCATTCACTTGGCAGGGAAATGTTCCTTTATATGTTTCCAAGATAATCTTTAAGGTTTAGGGGGATACCCCAAGAATCATTGTGGTGACCTCCGTTTTGGCTCAGATAATATTGCTTCACCCTGCTTTTGGAATTGGTCAAGGGCATTTGCCACATGCTTCCTCATAAACTGGGTCTGCTGACAGAAGAGAAAGTGGAGTTTGATGCACCCTGTTATGAGTCAGCTTCAGCTGACTGCCTAGTTCATAAGGATGTGTAGCTGGTACTAAAGGACGCAAGAAAGCTTGCTGCTAGTAAATCCTATGTTGGTAAGTGGAAGTGATTTTCCAGTTGGTGCATAGCCAGTAGTAAGCAAGGGCCAATTTAGATTTTGTACCATTGGTTCTCAAGTATTTGAGTTTGTTTCCTCTGTTCTCACCTATTGTTATATAAAGGTTGATCTTTTGGCCATTCCAGCTGTCTGCCCATGGATCTAGCGCTCTCTTCTCTGTTTGTTGCCAAACAGTTTCTGAAAGGACTGTTACACCTGAGACCTCCTTGTAAACAGTTTGCTCTTCCTTGGGATCTCAACTATGTGATGGAGAAATTGACAGTCACCTTTTGAACTTGCCTATCAAGCTGATTTAAAGTTCACTTGAAAAATTATACTTAACATTGCAAGAGGAGAGTTGTGAGCTCTTATGGTAGGTTAGCTCTAATTTTCCATAGGAGTGGGTTATCTTTAAAAACGAATACCTCATTTAGTGATGAAAGGTGATTTGAGAGGTTCTTTGAATGAAGCCATCAATCTCTCAGTTTTCTACCCAGAACTTAAAAACAAGGGAGGACAGACCTTGCATACTCTGAATGTACATAGGCAGCTCAGTTGCTATCTTGACAGAACTAAGCCTTTTAGAAAAGCTGATCCACTGTTTTCCTTATCAGTGGGTAAAAAAGGGACACCCTGGCTGCTGTTTTTTATTCCCACCATTGCAAATCCATTCCAGGCAGTATCAAGGCACATTCCAGTGGAGCATTGTCGTCTTTCATGACATACTAGAAAGAGGTTGACTCTAGAAGCGGCTACATAGTGTTCTGTACAGTTTTGCAAAGTATTACAAACTGGATTCAGTTTCTAGGCCCCAGGTCAGACTTTGCTAGGATCATGCTCTAGTGGTTCCTGGATCCCATATCCATTATCCTCTTGATGTCATATATTCTAAGGGCAACTTTAGCAGTGATCCATTATCCTCTTGATGTCATATAGTCTAAGGGCAACTTTAGCAGTGGCAACAATGAACGTAGTACATTTATCTAAGTTGCACTTTGTGTAACTGTAGATACTTAAATTTATTTATTTGACATTTGTTAACTGGGTTAGTCCAACTGGGCAAAAGCCCTTTTTCAGTGGAGGTCGAAGGAGAAAAGCTCCTAATATATGCAAAATACATGATAAATTGCAGTGAAGTTTATAATACAAAAATCAGTAGCAAACAAGTAGTATAGAAGAAATTAACACCAATGACAATCAAGGTTGTCAGACCAGATAACTAAAACCCCATATGTCTGTAGTAGTAACTCATAGCTATGAGTGAGCTCAGGATGAATTATAAGGAGGGAAAACAGAGATGGTAGATTAAGTAGGTGCAGAGCCAAGATTTTAGTAGGGTGTCCTTAAGAGATCTTTTGAAGCTATAAGAAGCTAGCTAAAGCTAGAGGCAGTTTATTCCATGCTTTAGTTACAGAGTGAGTGTGGAGAAGTTTGCTTATGTTTTTATTAGGCTTGTGAATGTCTAAGAGGTGAAGATCAGAGCTTCGGAGAGTATGTTTTGGGGAGTAGGGAGAGATGAGAGTTGAGAGAGCAGGACAGGAGGGGAGGATCTGTTTAGGATGGAGTGAGAAATGTGCAGTTGAGGAAGGAGGAGTTGCTGTAATTCACGCCATTGCAGGTTTTGTAAAGCTATTCAGTGGTGGAAGTGGTAGGGGAGATTGATAGCAAATCTAGCCATTTTATTGCAAGTGTTTTTAAGTTTAAGAGAGAAATTGGATTGTAAGTTAGGATGGGTGCGGCGTACAGTTAGGGTGGGCAGTAGGAAGGCTTGAGCAAGAGAACATTTAGCTTCATTAGTGAGATGTTTTTTGTGCCTGTATAACATCCCTAGTTTTTGGTGGGTCTTTTTGATAGTGTGAGTGTGGATGTTGAATTTAATTTGGTCATCAGTAGTTACACCAAGCAGTTTTGTATGTGGTTCGACAGAGATAATAGTGTTATTTAGGGAGGTGATAGTGAAGGTATTTTTGCGTTGCAAAGATTTTAGGAGGAAGAGAAAAAAGTTTTGTTTTTTAAGGTTGAGTAGGAGTTGATTATTGGTTAGCCAGTGTTCTCCTGATAGGAGTGATTCTTGGGTAAGGAGGTGGGAGAGATTGTCAGAACAGGAAATAATTGTAGAGTCATCAGCGTATTGTATTAAGGAAGAGTGGGGGGGGGGGTGTAGAAGTTGTTGGTGAAAATATTAAAAGCAAGGGTCCAAGAATGGAACTCTGAGGAACCAGAGTCTGAGCAGGAAGGAAGGGGGAGGAGGCAAAGAGCCATCTGACGGATTGGAATCTGTTGGAAAGGTAGCTGGAGAACCATTGAAGAGTGGAGCTGGAGAGATTAAGACTTGTAAGTGTAGAAAGAAGTAGTTTGAGACAGTATCAAAGGTTTTAGAGAGGTCAAGGAAAAGACAGGAGACTAGCCTGTTGTCACGAGATTTTTCAGCAGTCAGTATAAAAGAAAAGAGTGCAGTTAGAAGTACTGTGATGGGGGCGAAAACCATGTTGGGTATGGGTTAAGAGGCTTTCCTGTATAAGATGATCAAGGAGCTGTTTATAAATGCATTTTTTCCAGTATTTTTGATAGGGGTGATAATATTGGGATAGGTCTGAAATTAGTGGGTTAGAAGAGTTACCGCCTTTGTGCAGTGGTAAGACAGATTTTCTCCCAGATTTCAGGAAGTATGCATTTTTTATAGATCTGTTGATTAAAATAAAGATGGGATAGGCAGTTTATTCAGATGAGTGGCGAAACAGTTTAGTTGGGAGAAACCACAGAGATTAATGCTACGGTTTGGAGAGTAGGAGGTTATTGCATTCCAGTCTATGCTGACGTCACCCAGGATTATGGTTTCATAAGGGATAGTTTCTGAGATCCGGGAGAAAAAATGTTCAGGGGGGATATTGTTACCAGGTGGAATGTAGATGGCTGCAATGGCCAGTTGTTTAGTTTACAGTGTATGATGAGGATTTCAGCAGGGTGGAAGCTAGGAGGAGTGGTGGGAAATGGATAGAGGAAAAGTTGATTGACGTATAAACGAGGTACATCTCCGCCTTTTTTGTTAAGCCTGTCCAGGCAGATGATATTGAACCAGGGCAAAGGATTTCAATATCAGGTATGTGAGGTTGAAGCCAGGTTTCTGAGAGGGTGAGGGCATCAGAGGAGTGGAGAGAGAGATCCAGGAGTGGAATGGAATTCCTCCCTGCTGCAGTAGCTGCACCCACCCTCTATCCCTCCAGGACATAAAGTAGGGTTGTGTTTGTTTTCACTTTGTGTTTTATTGTCTCTTTGTTTATTTCAGGATTGTTAGGCTTATTGTATGAAAAAAAGTCCTGAAGAAAGCTTCACTCTGGCTGCTAATTATCCCCCTGAGGATTAGGCATTCGTCAGTCAGAGTGAAGGAGTGTGAGGGAGGCCCAAAGCTTTTTGAAGCTGGCTGATTGTTGTTCCCTAGGGGGGAAGCAACCCATAGAGCCTAAGGGCTACTGCAGAAGTGAGGAATTCTACTGTTATGGTTCAGTGCAACTTGACTATGCTTTCCAACTTTTGTCTTACATGCACAGACTGTTTGGCAGGCTGATCTTTAAAACTGTTTTCTTCTAATCTCCATTTGAACCTATGTCAGATTTTTTTCAATACTTTTTTGCTTTAATGAAAAACCTCAAACAGAAAACTAAGTGCATTTTTCAAACTCACAAAATTATGTGCGTTTTTAAGAAAATTAACCCCCCCCCCCCAGTAGAAACATTTGCCACAAATTAATAGCTGTACCCTGAGGCATTACCTAATCTAAAGTTAAGGCTACCCATGCTAAAGTGCATATTACATCCTGTGTTCCCACTTACACTAATTGCTAACTGTTCTTTTCTTATCTCTGTTCTACTCCTGGATGTGAAAAAGCATGTACGCTTTCATAAAACATTAACTTTTAGTCTTAAGAAGAAGTACAGTGGCTAGCTTTAAATAAAACTAAATTGTGCACTGTGTTAAATACCTTAAAGTATTAAGGCTGCTGGAGAGGCTATTATTTCTTCACTTCCCTTAATTTCAGACTTTTTCACTGAGCTGCTTGCTATTGTACCCTTAAATTTTGCATTTCCCTCAGCAAAGCAAGTTTAGGATTCTCAAGATTAATCAATTGCACCTGCAGAGAACTCGTCCCATGTAAAAGTAGTCAGTGGTGAGAAAAAAACAACTAACAACTTTGCAGATACGTGAATGAGTCTTTGTACATTTCATTTAGAACACAGTGTACATAATTCTCCTGGTCAGCTGCCTTCAGCTGCAAGTTTCTTTTCTCCTGCTGAGAACATTTGCTAATGGAAAAAAAAAAAAGCTAATGTTTACAGATGCAAGAAACCTAGCACTTTTCATACCTCATCATTTTTTCTTATTTTTCAAGCCTATTTGCTTACAAAAAACTAGTTTATAGAGTAAGCAAAGTATATTAGTCTAGACATGCATCCTTGTAAAAACAACAGAAATTATCTTAATTCTACATATGATATAATCAGTACACTTTTATACCTTACACCAGCTGCCCAAGATCACAACATAATACTTAACTTAAACTTGCTTTTCTCCAGTCTTTTTATCTTGGTTAGTGTAAAACCCGTATTCCTTACAAATAAGAAAAAGTACTTGATTACTTCTATGTCTTTAACATATGCAACAGTCACTGAAAAGACTCAACCCCCCCTCCCCCCCCCACACACACACATACACATTTAAAATACCCGTGACTGCACACTATACAAAGCTGCTTTGCAATGTAACATGCAGTTTATATAAAGGAGATGTTTTGTACAGTTAAGCATTTGAAATGTCGGGACCTGCTAGATAGAGATTCAAAGCACTGAGACTAAATGGCCAAAAATACAGATTTAAGTATACTAAGTCCAAGATGGGTATTTTTTTTTTTTTTTGGAAAATTCTCTTTCTCTAAGATATGGCTGTCTCTGAGTTGTTTAAGTTTGGTGTGTGGTGGGGGCTTCCCTCCATAAGGGGTGCAGGAGGGCATTGCTATCCTGCAAAAAGACATTCAAAGGATGAGAGTGATATTCAAGATTCATTCTTGTACATTTTTAATGTCTCTCTTTTTTTCTGTGGCATGTTGTCATTTTGCATTTTATTACCAATAGTTCAGTGGGGGCAGCTTTATACAAGTACTAGTAAGAATAAAATGTTTTTACTTTGTTATTTTTCCCTTTAATGTCATAAGCATTAATGACATAAAGTGGGGTATATGCTTTAAAGTCTACCCACAATTTTAACAGTCATCAAAAATCCAGCATTTTCAGCCAGTTTTTATTGCAAAGCCTTTTCTTACAAAAGTGATTGTTGCGTCATAGTTTCCTGTTTGTTCACTAATTTCAGTCATACCTCTTAATGCAAGAAATCTGGACAAAACTAAAATAATGCGGGACAAAGGCCCAAAAATAGGGACAAAGTTTAAATATTGATCTTAGAAATCGTGTATGTCATTATTTAGTGACTTCAGTCCTCATTGATTTGCCAGAGAACCACAGATTTTATTCGAAAAAGACCAAAAATATGGGGCAAAAATCAGGACATTCTCTGAAAATCCAGACAGTTAAGAGGTGTGATTTTGGTGTTTCTGGTAGTCTTCCAGATCATCTCAATCTGCCAACACCAGACTCTGCAAGTCCAAGATACTCCTGATTTTTCTAGTCAGTTCTGTATTTTTTTCCCTCCGTCTCTCAAATATTTTCCTTTGGAACAAGGGAAAAGGTTTCAGTGGCAAACTCGCTCTGTGAGCTTTGTTAAAAGAATGATAAGATGACCCCCCCGCCAACAATCAGTTAAATGACTGTCTGCACAATCCCCCCTTCTCTCAGTGGAGATGGGTGTCCCCCAAGGATCCATCCTCGGGCCTTTACTCTTTAATATATTTACCAACCAATTACACTGCTCATGCCCCCACTCATCACTTGTGCAGTATACTGATGACTCCACTGTCATCACAACTGCTGACAACCCATCCAACCTTCACTCTTCAACTCAAGCAACATTCAACTCTATAGAGGCATGGCTCAGTGATAACAAATTAATTCTCAATCCAAAGAAAACTAAGCTTCTCCTCTTTCTCCCCAAGAACTTCTCTAACCTCAAATCCACTTTCACCATCCAATCCTGTAACAAGACAATCATCTCAATAGAACCCAGTTCAAAACTACTGGGTGTCACCATAGACAATCAGCTTAAATTTGATATTAACATTACTAATTGCGTAAAAAAGACACATCAGAAACTCGGACATCTGTACCGAAACAAGAAATTCCTTACTAATAGGGCCAAAATAACTCTCTCTCATGCTTTTCTTCTTCCCACCCTACTATACAGCTGCCAAGTATTTACAAATCTAAACTCTACACTCCTCACCAAACTAGAAACCACCTACAACAAGGTGGTAGATTTTCAGCAAACCAAACCTATAAGACACGCCATTGCTTATCTCTTAAGCAACTACAATGGCTAGAATTCCCCCATCTTCTCAACTGGTCCACGCCATACTAAATGCGCCATCCTTTTGTCCTAGCCTAGCATCCGTCGTAACCAAGTACTCTCCTGCTAGATCCCTTCGTAGCTCTGACCAAGACTTGCTCCAGATTTCTAAACCTAAAAGCAAAGTGGGCCACTTGCTCTACAGTTACAACCCTGCAGCTTACTGGAATAAACTCCCCCTCAAAATCAGGTCACTAAATCACCCTAAACAATTCAAAGCCACCACTCGTGAATATTTTAAGAAAAACTGGACTTGCCACTGCACTCATCCACCATGACCTGTCTTCTTCCTTATGGGCCTAAGTTCTATCTCTCCCTATCTGTCTCTCTACAGTCACCTGTTGACCTTACAAGTATGCATAAATGTCTTGTAATTTCCAGTCATGTAATTGCCTGTTTGTTTGAGAAAGTAAAATTCTTTAAAATGTATGTTTACTTAAATGTTATTACCTAATCATGGTAAGCGAACATATCATTGTATCTTACGGTGGAGCTTTTCTCCCCGGGTCTCTTCTGAAAATGAGCCACTAGCTCAGTCAGTCTAACCCGGTCAAGAAATGTAAAATAAAATAAATAAAAATACTTGCTCATTCACTTTTTGTGTGATAAACTTAGCCTGCTCTGCAGACAAAAAAGTCTCATCCTTCTGAAAACAGTCTGATGCAGCAGCTTGAATCTCACACCTGCCTCTCAACATTCTCTGATTGCTGGCTGAATTTATTTCTCTTCTGCCTGGTGTACAGTGAATAATTGCATAGGCTGTGTTGTCTCCAAATTTTTATACATTTTTTTTCTGCCACAGTTTTGGCAAGATAGACTCTTTTCTGCTGGTATGATTGTATCTTTACTTGCTTTCTCATGGCCAGGTTTGGCGCCAACACCTGATGTCCTCTTTCAATAAACAAATTTTGCTGGCACCAGTCCAGATGCTTATTTGAGCGTTTGTAAAATTAATATAGTCTGCTCCTTCCAGTTTCTGGGTACAGCAGAAAAGTTTAGGTTTTCTCTGTAGCTGTCTTCTAACTCTTATTATTTTTTTAAACGTCTCTTCTTGAGAAGCCTCATACTCAACCAGCCTTTTCTACATTTCAGCCTCTGATTTTTGAAGTTTTAGTTCATCGGTTTATTTGAACAACATGTTAAAGCTGTTTCTGTTTTTCCAGATTTTTGTTATTTCACTTGATGTATTCCTTCAGTGTTTCATTTATTTTAATCACCTCTGAATAATTTAGATTTATTTTTCCCTGTAAATTACAGAAAGCCATCTCTTGTACCAGAGATGAACTGCTTTTTGTTGAACAACTGCAGAATTCTTCGTCGACAGTGTTCTCCATCTTTTCTGGTTGATTTTATTTCAGGTTCTCCAAATTCCTTCTTTGCTGGCATCCAGGCAATGAACTTACTAGTCTGTAACTGAATTTTACCCAAACTGGCAATTTCATTGATCCTTTTTTCCTCAGATTCTGTTTACAGACTAAGAGAGTTCCTTCCTATCCTCTAAACTAAACAGTCTCCCCCCCCCCCCCCCCCCCAGATTATTTTAACACCCTGGGAATCATAGTTCCAGTGCCATTAAAACAAAGGGCAAAGGCTTCTGTTTCAGAATGCTTTGGTACCAAAGAAAGAGCCTTCTTGGAGACTAGCTATAGATCTTTCATTTCTAAATCTGTATGTGAAACTTCCAAAATTCATGTTGACCCTTTAGAGTCTGTTACCT
Source organism: Protopterus annectens (assembly GCF_019279795.1). Classification (NCBI taxonomy): domain Eukaryota; kingdom Metazoa; phylum Chordata; order Ceratodontiformes; family Protopteridae; genus Protopterus; species Protopterus annectens. Next base: position 537,663,297 of record NC_056740.1, read on the forward strand.
CTCATTCCCCATGGAGGCTTTGTGATAACAGTGGACCTAAAATGCACATGCCGTCACATTCCCTTAACCAAAGATTGCAGGAAGTTACTCAGATTTTCTGTACCTGGGTCACATTATCAGTTCTCAGCATTGCCATTTGGGTTATCTACTACTCAAATGGTGTTTACAAAGTGTCTAGCTCCAGTCATAGCTCATTGCAGACTGAATGGGCATTCACATTTTTCTTTGATGACTTATTTATCTTGCTGAGTCTTTTCCCAGATGGCAAGAGTCGTTACTATGGGTTTCATCTCTTCTGACCAATCTGGGATTTCAGGTAAATATTTAGAAATCCTCCTTGAGCATGTCGCACAAGATTGTCTTACTAGGCTGCCTTACAGACACAGTGAAGCAAAATGTTATTTTATGTTGTAGCTGGATTTTTGTCTGGAAAGTTTCCTGAGGTTCTCAACTCAGTCTCAAACTTTTAGCCAGAGACTATCTCAGGATCTTGAGGTTCATGGCATATATTTCTCATAATTACTATTTTCAGGTTACATGAGAAAGACTCTGTGGTTTCTTTAAAAAAATAAAATTGAACCCAAGATTTACATCATCTGGAATTCCAGTCTTGGGCTTTGTATTAAAAAAAAAAAGAAGGAAGGAACTGCACAGGTGAATTTAGGCAAATTCAGGTCTTCCATTTTCTCATCTGTCTCGTAGTCATTCTGGAGCTACAGACTCCTCAGATTTCGATTAGGGGCAGTTAAAATGGAGTTAAAGGTGTGAGGTCTGTGGGATTCCTTAGCATGACCAAATCACATAAATGTCAGAGATGTTAGCTATGATCTATACCTTAAAATCTCTTCCTCGTCTGTGGTCCCTGCGACCTCTCCAGGTGATTGCAGACAACACCTCAGTGATGTGACACATCAGCGAATAAGCAGGTACAAGGTCTTGCCTCTGTGCAAGCTGGCAGTTTTGACTTGAGAGGTAGGTGTTCTGCATTCATGGCATTCTCCAGGCATGTTGCATTCCATCAGTGTAAAACATATTGGCATACAAGCTGAGCATGACCAGAATAGACCCTCACAAATGAAAATTGAATGAGGAGATCTTCCAGCAATTGATATAGTTGTTAGGAACACTTCGTGTAGATCTGTTTGCCTCCTTTCAAAATAGACAACTCAACAAATTCTGCTCCAGGACTCTCTGCAAACAGGCCTGGAAATTGGAAGCTTTCTCATTCCCATGGAGGGGAATGTTCCTTTATGCATTTACACTGGTTCAGGGTAATTCTAGAGATTCACAATGACTTCCCAAAAATAATTGTGATGACTCCCCCTTTGCCCAGGCAACATTGGATGTTCTTCGTGTTTCACTGTTGCAGTCATCACATTTGGGTTATCTGCCTGCAGGTAGCCCACAGCCGGCCTGAATACCAGAGTCTTGGGATTTCTGCGTCGGATGCTGTCGCTTCTTCCATGACGTCAGGTCATCAGGAGTATAAAACATGCAGCCGATGCCATTACATCAGTCTTGCTTGCCATGCGGTGCCCGAAGCAGTTCGCAAGTGCTGGTCGGCCAACTCCTGAAATTTTCGATGTTCATCGTGTTTCACTGTTGCAGTCATCACTGTAGGGTTCTTCCTGCCGGCAGGCAGTCCTCGGTCGGCCAGAATCCCAAAGTCTGGGTCCGGCGTCGGCTGTTCAGTCATGCTCCCTGACATCAGAGCGCCTGGGGTACAAAGCTGCCAGCCGACGCCATGTTCTCCAGTCTTTCTTGCAGTGCAGTGGAAGCAGTTCGCAAGTGCCGGTCGGCTGACTCCTGATATTTTTCGTACTTCATTCCGAAGACTTTCTTCTTCTTCACAAAGCTAAGTACCCCGTTGGGGAAACTTTTTTCTTGCTCCAGACCGATGTCAGAAAAAGTTAATAATTGTATTTCTTGTGGGAAGCAAATACAAGCACTCATGGCTGTGGAACCTTATATTATTTTTCATCAAGACAGGGTGTCTTTAAGGACTAATCCTACTTTCATGCCTAAAGTGGTTTTTAAAGTGGCTCTAAACCAAACTATTCACCTGCCAACTTTTTTCACTAACCCACAAAATAAGGGGGAGAGGATCTTGCATTCTTTGGACGTGCACAGGAGGCTTCATTTTTACCTGGACAGAACCAGGGATATCAGGAAAACAGAACCAACTGTTTGTTTCTTATGCAGCAAATTCCCAAGGCAAAGCTATTTCAAAACAGACCATTTCAAAATGGATTGCTCATGGAATCAGATTTTGTTACTCTCATCATGGAAAGCAAATCCCAGGAAAAATTAGGACTCACTCTACCAGAGCTGCTGCTACTTCAGCTGCCTTTCTCAGGGGAGTACCTACCAAAGATATTTTGGAAGCTGCAACTTGGAGTTCAGTGCATACTTTCTCTAAGCACTGTAATATCCCTCTTTATTCTAAGTCTAGGGCAGGCTTTGCTTCTGCAGTCTTGCAGGGCCTTCTACTCTATAACCACCACCCTTTATCTCAGTTTTGGGATTCAACCCTACAGTGATGACTGCAACAGTGAAACACGATGAACATAGTACAGTTGTGTACACTTACCATAAATGTAGATGTTCGAGTGTCTTCACTGTTGCAGTCTTGGTTACCCACCCTCCTGTCCCCTCTTATACTTTTATTACTGTGGTTTCCTACTTCACCCTTCTTCTGAGGTGTATTTGCTACAGGGTATGGGGTTTGTTGTATGTTACATTTTTGTTTTACTATTAACCTTCACTTTTGGGCACCTGACATCTGGGGCAAGAAAAGAACATGGCGTCGGCTGGCAGCTTTGCACCCCAGGCGCTCTGACGTCAGGGAGCATGACTGAACAGCCGACGCCGGACCCAGACTTTGGGATTCTGGCCGACCAAGGACTGCCTGCTGGCAGGAAGAACCCTACAGTGATGACTGCAACAGTGAAGACACTCGAACATCTACATTTATGGTAAGTGTACACAACTGTACTTTTTTCGAGTTTCAGACCTTAAGTCTTGTAAAAGATAAGTACCCTGTTGGGGATCCTTTTTTCTTGCTCTAAGCGATGTCAGAAAAAAATTAATAATTGTCTTGCCTGTGGAAAGCAAATACCTTACAGAGATTTTCATTCTTACTGTGTCACCTGTTTAGGCCCAGCCCACGATTTCCCTCGGGTTTTCTGCCTTGTTCAATGCCCAAACTATTCGATGTTGGGCTGTTTTTGTAGCTAAATTCTTTCGCTCTCAGTCTCCGTACTCCGAAATGTCTTCGGTAAGTCATCCGACTACTAATCTTCCAAAAAAACTAAAGGATAAAGACAGAGGCAGACCTCATAGGTCCAAGGCTGCCGACAATACTACCGTTAAGCTAGTCGCCAGTCCGCTGGTACTCAGTGAGGCGTTGTTGCAGCTCCTGATACCCGCTTCTACAGATTCGCAGACCTCTACTGAGACCCATTTGGAGTCCGGTATGCCGCGAGATGCTTCTTCGACTGTGGAACCTGTGGATGTCTCTACCTTGGATGAGTCCAGAGCCGCTGTGCAGGCACCGGCTTCTGGGTGTGTTTTCAGGCCCTTCTGATCTTCATATTAAACTGACAACTTCCTTTCAAACCAAAAATACCGAATTTCTCAGGCCTAAAGTTCGCACTATGCCTAGGAAACTGACGACCAAAGTGCATTCTAAGCCCCACATGCCACAAAAACAAATGATTAGAATGGCTGAGGACCTCGTTACTTTAATTAGGGGAAGTCAGCCTTCCCGCTCAAAAAGACCCAGAAATGATTTTCCTTCTGATTAGGAATCTGATTACTCTGATCCTTCTGATTTCCAAGCTATACCCTTATCTACCTATGAGGATTCTGATGCAAAGGATTCCATTCCCTCTGCTTCCCCTCCAGAGGATTTTTCCTTTGGTGAAACCCTGCACACCCTTAGCGAACATTTCTGTTGGGAGAGCCAGGACTACTCCCAGTCCAAAAAGAGACTCGGGGAATTTTTAAGCTTGCGTCAGCACAGGCCTCTAGCTATCCCTCCTGTTCTGGAAATTGTAGATAATGTTTTCCTGGAATCCAGCCTTACCCCTGATAGCTTGCGTCCAGCTCCCAGGAAACCTGACTGGTACTATAGAGTGCCTGACTCCCACAAATTCCTTTTTAGGAATCCTACTGCAGATCCAGACACCATTTCCCAGGGACCTAAAGGCATTAAGGCTACAACTGCCAAAAATCCTACCCCTTCGGACAGGGATTCCAGGGCATTAGATAGATGGGGAAAAAAGGTATACCGCTTGTCATTAGGGCTTTAAATTGCCAGTTTCATATGTTAAAGTATCAGCAGCATATTATGGAGCTAATTAAAGAAAAAATTATGTTGATTCCTGATTGTGCAGAACACAAAGATTTACAAGAGTTAATGCATTTTGCTAACCAAGTTGGTAAACATACTTTGCAATGTGGATTTGATGCTTTAGAAGCATCTTGCAGGGCTGCTGTCACTGGGTTTGTTCTTAGAAGACATGCTTGGCTTAAGGAACAAAACTTTCCAGATCATGTCAAAGCAAAATTACTGGATAACCATTAAATCAAGAGTGTCTATTTGGTAATAAAGCAGAAGTCCTCAAAAGAATGGAGGAGAAAGCTAAATCTATGCAAACTGTTAAAGATTTCTTACAAGTACAGCCACCTAGATTCAGTAGGCATTGGCCTTAAAAAAAATGGTCTTTTCCAGTCCCTTCCAGGCCTTCTCAGCCCAAACCGGGGGCAGCAGACCACCAAGACTTCACTCTCAGGCTGTGCACAGATATGAGCAATGGAGTGCTCCCATGTCCAAAACAGGGAGTAGTAAGCCTCTATCCTTTGGTAAAATTGCACAATGACTTATCCCTAACTCTTCCAAGCCTTGCCCAAGTACTTGCACCTTTAGGAGGAAAACTTGCACTGCATGCCAAAAGTTTGCAATGCATTATCCAAGACAAATGGGTCTTAAACATTGTTTCCCAGGGTGCAGATTCCAATTCCACTCACTCCCATCCATAAGCGGATGGCCAGACCTGCCACCAAACCAGTGGGCAGAGACCCAAAAGGAGTACTTTCTCTTCTCAGTATCAAGGCTATTCAACCTGTCCCAGCAGAACAAAGGGGACAAGGTTTTTACTCAAGACTGTTTCTGGTCTCCAGAAAAGAAAACTCTTGGCATCCTATCCTGGATCTGTATTTTCAACACCTTTTTGGTGGTTCCAAAATTCAAAATGTTAACTCTCCAACAGCTGCTTCCTATGCTAGCCAAGGACTTCTGGCTAGCAACCCTAGTTTTAAAAGAAGCTTATCTGCACATTCCTAGAAGAGAATCTTGCAGAAAATACCTACGCTTCAGAGTAGGCTCTATGCACTTCCCTTTGGCTCATCTACTGCGCCCAGGGTATTCACAAAGTGCCTAGCTCCAGCCATTTCCTATTGCAGGCAGAGAGGAATTTAAATTTACCCATACTTGGATGATTGCCTGATTCAGGCGGACAGTCAGGAATTGGTACTTCAGCACCTGGCGTTTGCAAAGAGACTTCTCACTTCACTGGGGTACACCATCAACGAAAAGAAATCACAACTGGTACCCAGCCAATAGATTGTATTCCTGGGAGCAAGCTTGAACACAACTTCCCAGATGGCTTTCCTTACTCCAGAGAAACAAATTTATTTGACAAACTATTTAAATCTACTGGCCACCAAAACCCGGCTATCTGCAAGAAAAATACTGCAAGCCCTAGGGTTCCATGGCCTCTTGCATTCTATTAATTCCATATGCAAGACTGCATATGAGAAAACTTCAGTGGTACCTAAAACGTCTCTGGTGTCAACATTCTCATGACCTGGAAACAATGATTCCTATCATTCCTTGCCTAAGGACAGAGTTCCTTTGGTGGGCAGAGGCCTGCAACCACAACAAGGGACTCCCTTTCATTCTACAACCTGCTGCCCAAACCTTAGGGTTAGACGCATCAGACTATGCATGGGGACTCGCATGGCAGGGCAGTGCATTCAGGGCAAATGGAACCCAAAGCAAATGCACCTGTATATCAATCAAAAAGAAATGTTAGCTGTGCAGAATGCTCTGACAGCCTTCAAGGGCCTTATTCTTCCAGGACAGCTATTGGTAAAGACGGACAACACCACAGTTATGTGGTACATAAGCAAGCAGGGGGGAACCCATTCCTACGCACTCTGCAGACTAGCCGTGGCTCTGTGGAACACAGCCTTGAGCAACCAAGTGCACTTACAAGCTCAATTACTGCCAGGCAAACTAAATTCACTGGCAGACGACTTAAGCAGAAATCTCATGGATCCACACGAGTGGAAACTGGAACCCAAAATATTCAAGCTTTTGAGGAACAGGTGGGGGGCACCAGAGGTGGACCTTTTTACTTCCCCTCAGAACTATCAATTGAGCAAATATTGCACCAGAACTCTCCCCGCAGCCAAGCTTGGAAAGTGGATGCCCTGTCCTTCACCTGGGAAAGCCTGTCAGTCTATGCCTTTTCCCCTCTGCCACTCCTCTCGAAGGTTCTATTAAAACTCAAACAGGACAAGCCAAGGACAATCCTGATTGCGCCAGACTGGCCACACCAGCACTGGTGTTCCCTCTTTTGCGCAGTATGACAGTGCTACAACCATGGAACCTGCCTGAGGCTCCTTCGCTGCTGTCCCAGCAGGCAGGCCAGATTCTTCACCCTCAGCTACAGACCCTGAACCTTGCAGCCTGGCTAATCCCCTGAATTCAACACCAGCAAACCTAAGTAAGCAGGTGCTGGATGTCATTCTTGAGGCAAGGAGGCCTAGTACTAGAAAATTCTATTTGGACAAATGGAAAAGATACTGTTCCTGGAGCCAGTCTCGGGGAATGGGCACAACTGTGCCCAGCTTACCTCATATACTAGATTACTTAACAGAAATGCTCCACAAAGGCCTATCCTTCTCTTCAATTAAGATCCATGCCTCTGCCATCTCAGCTCATTATAATACTGAGCCCACCCCTCTTCTCTCATCTTCTGGTAAAACATTTCCTGAGAGGAGCCGAAAATTTAAGACCCCCCCCAGGAGAGCTCCCTCTCCAGCCTGGGACCTTAACTTTGTATTACTAAAGCTCACAATTCTACCCTTTGAATCTGCGGCCACAGCAGAGTTAAAATTCCTCTCATGGATAACAGCTTTACTTCTAGCCATCACTTCAGCAAGAAGAGTGTCTGAATTTTAGGCCCTTATGGCAGTGGAGAACCCTTCATTATCTTCCATGCAGATAGGGTTTCCCTCAGGACTAACCCAGCCTTTTATGCCCAAGGTGTTGTCTAGTGTGGCTTTAAACCAGTTCATTCATTTGCCAACCTTTTTTCCTAATCCTCAGAATAAAGGGGAAAGGATCCTGCATTCCCTGGACTTGCACAGGCAGCTTAGGTTCTATCCGGACAGGACTAAACCTGTCAGAAAATCTGACCAGCTGCTAGTCAACTTTGCTGCAGGGGCAGAGGGCAAGGCCATTTCAAAGCAGACCATTTCTAAATGGATAACACACTGCATCCATTTCTGCTACAAGCACCATGGTAAACACACCCCACAGGGGATCAGAACTAATTCCACTAGGGCTACATTTACCTATACAGCATTTCTCAGGGGAGTCCCTACCAGGGACATCCTGGAAGCTGCAACCTGGAGCTCTGTACGCACTTTCACCAAGCACTACCACTTGCTTATATTTTCTAAATCCAGAGCTGGATTTGCCACAGCAGTCTTACAGGGCCTGATTGCCAGCCCTAATGCTTCATAACTACCTCCATCCTTCATCAGCTTCGGGAATCAACCCAAATGTGATGACTGCAACAGTGAAACACGAAGAACATAGTACACTTATGTACACTTATCATAAATGTAGATGTTCGAGTGTATTCACTGTTGCAGTCCTGGTTACTCTCCCTCCAGCCCCCTGACTTCTCTTGATTTCTTTCCTGTCCTTTTTGTCTGGCATGTCTTATATCATTGGTATTTGTTTTTTGCAGGGGTATTACATATCATGTAATTGCTTCTTATTTTGGGGGCACCTGACATCTGGGGCAAGAAAAACTGATGTAATGGCATCTGCTGCATGTTTTATACCCCTGACGACCTGACGTCATGGAAGAAGGGACAGCATCCGATACAGGGATCCAAGACTTTGATATTCAGGCCGGCTGAAGGCTATCTGCAGGCAGATAACCCAAGTGTGATGACTGCAACAGTGAATACACTCTAATGTCTACATTTATGGTAAGTGTACACAACTGTACTTTCTTCCTTCTTATGTAATTGGCCAAGGGCATTTACTACAAGCTTATGTATAAACTGGACATAGTCATACAAGATGGGGGTAGTTTGGTACAACTGAATCTAAAACATCTTCAACTAACTGCCTAGGTGATTTAACTCTAATTCCTTTTAGACGCCTTTCTTCAGAGGACCTGCAGCAGGTACTAAAGGGTGCAGGAAAACCTGCTTCTGGAAAATCTTATATCAGCAAGGGAAAAAGATTCTAGTTGTTGCCTAGCTAATAGGTACATATTCTGGATTATGCATTGGTGCTCCAGTATTTGTGAGAGTTAATACCCTCTTACCTGTCATACTTCTGTATCAAGATGCATCTTGCGGCCATTTCAGTCTGTTTGCCCATGGATCTATCACTTTCTTCGATATTTTTGGTAAAACAGTTTCTGAAAGGAGTGTTAACCACCTGAGACTACCTCTCAAACAGGTTGCTCCTTCTTGGAATGTTAACTTTACGCTGGAAAAGTTAACCATGTCTCCCTTTGAACCCGACACATCAAGCAGTCTTCAGTTTCATTATATGAAAGATTGTTCTTGCACTGATATTTGCAAGAAAAGTACCTTGAGTTGTAAGCCCTTATGGTGAGTGGATCTTATCTTCTCTTCAGTAATGACTCACTGTCATTATAATCAACTCCCCTTATTCGTGTCCAGGGTTTTTGCATTGTTTACTTTGAATCGAGTCTTCTATCCAGATGCTCAGAATCAGGGAGAAATTGTACATAACTCTGGATGTGCTTAGGCAGCTCATGTGTGCTCTTGACAGAACATTGTCTTTATGCCTACCATGGTAAACCATTTCCCAGCGGTATCAAGGCTGTTTCTACAAGGGCCTGGTCTTCGGTGGCTTGTTAAAAAAAAGGTGTGGACTCTAGAAGCAATCTAAAGGCAGCTAAATGGTCCCCTGTACATACCTTTTACAAGGCATATCAAACTGAAATTTTTTTTTTAAAGGTCTAAGACTGGCTTTGCTAGGACTATTCTGCAGGGGCTCCTGCATCCATATTCTTCCTCTTTCCAGGTTGATCTACCCATAATGCCTAAACGCTACTGTATCAGTGAGAATGATGAACACAGTACAGTTGTGTAAGTTGCCTCTACCAATCACAGTAGACATTCGAATTCCACACTTCGCAAGCTGCACCCACCCTCCATCCCCATATATGTTTATACAGTTATTGTTGGGAAATAGTTTGATGGTTATTTCTGACTATAGTTTAAGGATGAGCAAGTAGCTACTTTTGGCAAAAAAGTCTTGATGTTCCCCTCTGCGTGCTGATTTTTCCTCCCCATGGCTGACCAGTCAGCTGAGTCGAAGTGCGGGATAGAGCCAGAGATTTTTGGAAGCTGACCGGTTAGCTGTTGGGCAAAACGCAACGCATATAGCCTAAAGTCTAATGTAGCATTGGTTGTGAGTGTTTTGTATATCCTGTTCCATCAGTCATTCAGATCTGACAGTTGGGACATAATCTCAAATGAGAGCATATCACCTTGTCAAAGACAGCTTTGGCAAATGCACGGTAAACAGAAAACATTCGCTGAAATCACTTTCAGCAGTGGAGATTTTCTTTTTTCCAGTGTTTTGTGACCTTGTTATTGGTGTTTGTAATTCCAGACGGTATTGGGGGGGGGGGGCTTCCCCCCTCTAAAAAAATTCTTCAAATGTTTGCTGAAGGTGGTTTCCGCGGACTGCATTTGCCAAAGCTAGCGTCTTTGACAAATTGACATTAATCCTCCCCAACTACCTTAAGTCTGGTAGAATCATGACAGGATACTTATAACTTCCAAGATAGATGCAAACTGATAGCATTTTAATTTCAGCTATCCCAATGTGAAAACAGAAACTGAGAAATTACCAGTGAACTTGTCAGTATTTTTTATATTTTAATGCACACAAACCCATATTTATTTATTTATTTTACTAAACTTTCACATACAAATTGTCCTGTGTTGTAAATTGTACAGTCTAATCATATATAGTTAGAACACTAGTTAACCAGGCATAAGCTTTCACTTGACAGCAAGAAATTCCTCTCTGCGTACGTGTAATATTTACAGAAAACTGAACATCTATTCTTAGTTGTATAATTAGTAGTATAAACAACATTGGATATCTCAAAATGTGTACAACTTGGAGTGCAAATTTCAGACAGTTTTCTTCAACATCTAAGGTTTTATCTGACACCACAAGTTATTCTGTAAGTCGCTTGTTTTTTGAAGTATTAAGTGCATATGGAAATATTGCATATTTTTATAATAACTGATAGCTTCAATATTTCCAGTGTAGTACCATGTGAAAGGACAGTAACAGTGAATTTTTTTATAATAACTGATAGCTTCAATATTTCCAGTGTAGTACCATGTGAAAGGACAGTAACAGTGAATTTTTCTGTCTCCTGCTATGGCATTTCACACACTACCTCTCAACAAATGTGTAGGTCTCTTAAGAAAATATCAATAGGACATGGCAACCCATTATTACTGTTTCTACTGCAGAACATTCTGGATTATTAATCTATTGTGTCATTTTGGTAATTCCTTGCTATTCCTAATACTGTCTGTTCTTACTGGTAAGATACATATAGAAGCCAGACCCAGACGAAGTCTGGACTTTCTAAGAGACTATGGTTGTTAACTATAAATATACAAAAAAGGCACTGTAGTGTTGAATGAGATCTGTTAAGATCCATCTTGTAGAAAAACATGCTCATTTGAGGTTGCCTTGTTCAGAACCTTATTTATAGGTACAATTGTTTTTTTGTTTTTTTTTTTGTTTTTCTAGCCACTCACTTTTGTCTGATTGCTTTAAAATAGTGGTGCATGTTCTGTAGTTGGTAGAATACATAACACTTCAGCCTGTGTAATACAGAAAGAACTATATATTATCAGGACAATACTTTTCTTTTCAGAACGTATCTATTGAACCCTTCGGTCCTTTGTTCAAAAGGTCATTAGCTGAATACTCTGATTTATTTGGTTCTGGGTTTTGCTTCATATGTCACCCCACTGTGGTAGTCTTGTTGTCCAAGGTAGGAGTGACATTTTCTTACATCTCCTCTTTTCCTTTTTCCTTAGTTATTGAATCAGCCTAGATGTTATGTGATCCTATCTCGCCTACATTCTGACTGATGGGTTCGGAGCCGATCCCTCGGCTCCGACTCGGCACGCTTATGCCAAAGAGCGAAGTGTCTTATTGGCTGAGCTTACTATATCCCAGGATGCACCACTACCAGTCCCCCAGATCTCGTTTGCCGCTAACTAGCAAAGACGTGGTCTCGAGCTGGCTGAGCTAAGTAGTGTCTTTTCACTAACTTTTTCTGTCAGAAATTTGCTATTTCTTAACAAAAAGCTGTTTTAACAGCTACTCTATGCTTTTGTGTGTGTTTTGAAAATTTTTTTGTGGAAAATTTGTGTGTGATTGGTGTTTGTTCTGGCTACAGGCCTCCTTGATCTGTAGGGCCTTCCCTGTCAGTCAATCCCTTTTGAACCTTTAGGGGTTCTTGGATTCCCTTAGATATATTCACTGTTGTATGTCTTCAGTTGGCTTTAATTTAATTGCGGGCTGTCATTCTTAACGGCAAGTTAATCTTTGTAGTGTCAGTCTCTTTCAAAAGAGTTTTGTCTGTGAGAGACTTACTGTGTTATACTTATAATGTCTCAGGCTCCTAGGCCTTCGGGCTTTAAGAAGTGCACTAAATGTAGTTTTAAAATGTCTATCACGGATGACCACTCTCTCTGTGTTTATTGTTTGGGCGCCAAGCATTTGCAGGAGTCCTGCAGCGTGTGTCACGCTTTTTCCTCGAGGGTCCTCCAAGAGAGGAAAAATAAACTTATATTGAAAGGCCTTATAAAACCCTCTTTTGAGGAAGCTTTAGCATCCTCTCCTTCTCCTGCTAAAAAGAAAAGGGCGTCGGCTCCGACCAGTCCGTCAGACCCGACCGCCAAAAGACATAGGCAGGCTTCTCCTTCGGCTCCAAGGACTTCGGAGCCGAGGGCGGAACGGTCTGCCTCGATGCCTCCATTCTCGACTTCTCTGGCTTTGGAGCCGATGGCTGGGGCATCGAGAGGCGGGTCACCTTCATCGGCTCCACTGATCTCGGAGCCGATGAAGGTTGTCCGCTCAGACACTTCCTCCTCGGCGCCTAAGTCCTCCTCGACACCGATGGAAACTGGTTTGTGCATTCCTTCGGCGCCGATAGTTATCGAGTCTCCTCGGAGCCGGTCCCCTAGCCCCTTGGGGCCGTTGGAGAGGCCAACTCGAACCCGTTCGGTCTCCTCTAGGTCATCGAGGATGTCAGATTCGGACATAGACAGGGTGCTCCAAAGACTGTTCCAGTCCCCAGTCTTTCAAAAATTTGTTTCGGCTCCAACCCAATTGGCTTCGGAGCCGATAGCCCATTCCATTGCCATTCCTCCTCCGACCGCTTGGCTCCGCCGGAGCAGGTGCTGTTGGAGCCGGTGGAGATCCTAGGGTCGGCTCCGACCCTTACTCCAACCCCGGCCTTCGGGTCCGAGTTTGGCACACGGACTTCTTCGGCCGGACCCGGGGGTGACGTTTCGGGACCAATGCTGTCGGTTCCGAGCCTCCCTCTCGGTGCTCGGCGGGACTTCCGTCTGCTATCATGGCTCGGGACCGGACACTCCCAGGATTCTGGGGGTCCGGCTTTCAGAGCTATGAGGAGTGCCTTGGCCAAGTCTTCTTCGGCCATCTCTACGGCTTTACCGGCACCTTCCCTGGGCATGGAGACTGGGTCTTTGGCAGTTCCCCTGTCCCTAGGCAGCGGAGCCCCGGGGCCTGAGGTTACCCCCACTGGGGGTTCCACTCCTCCTGAGGGTTCTTCGGAGTTGTCTTCGGAGGAGCCCCCAAGGAAGAGATCGTGCAAGAGGAAGCACGTGGACTCCCCCAAGTCTCTTACATCAGACACTGATCTTGATGATGCGGAGGGGTCCCCAAAGTCGTCCTCGGATGATGTCTCATTCGCAGACATTTTAGAGATCCTTAAGCAACGAGGCGGCTGGATATCCAAACCCCCCTCTGCTGATGAGTCAGTGCTTCTCAAGGCCTTTGGGGCTCAGCCCTCCACCTCCTGGGTGTCTCCGCCCTTCGACGAGCTCCTGGATTTGGTTTGTCGGAGGGCGTGGGAACATCCAGATACTGTGGAACCAGTGCCTTCTCGCCCTAACAAATTTTTGTCTGCCCCACCCGAGAAGGAGTTCTTGACGAAAGGCGTGGCTGTAGATGCCATGGTGGTGGCATCTGCTACAGAACAGGACGTGGCAGAGGCTTCAACGTCCGTCCATCCTCCTAATAAGGAGTCTAGGAGCATGGACCAGTACGGGAAGCGCATCCTGACTTCAGCGGCCTTTACTCTAAGGTCCCTGAATTATTTGGCACATTTTACTAGGCTACAGAGGGATCTGGTCAAGGAGCTGTCAGATTCCCTCTCAGGTAACCTACCTGAGCAGCTAGCCCAGTCGGTTAGCTCTCAGTTGGCTATCCTTACCTCGATTTCTAACTCGTCCATGAGGCTCATTTCATATGCGGCCGAAGGGGCGGGCAGAGCGGCAGGCACAGGCGTAGCTCTACGGAGACAAGCCTGGCTCCGTTTGTGTCATTTCACGGAGGCCTTCAAGTCTTCCTTCGCCGACGCTCCCTTTGATGGGTCCTCTCTGTTTGGACCTAAGGTAAAAGACACTCTCTTACCGCTGTGAGCAAGAGGGAAAAACTTTATCTGCCGTAGGTGCACATTATTCCACTCCCTTTCGGCCTTATCCCAAGGCTAAAAGAGGAGGGAAGATGTGGTTCCGCAAATCACAGAAGTTTTTTCCTCAACAGCAGGAAGATTCCCCTTCCAGAGGCAGAGGACGGGGAAATTTTTCTGGGAGACGCCGTCCCAGAGGCGGCAGAGGGCCCCGCAATTCTGGAGACCGCGAGTCCTTTCGTGGCTCTTCAGCCTCCCACACTTCATGAGGGATTGACCGGCTGTGCTGCTCCGGAGCCAGTCGGGTGCCGTTTTGCCAAGCACCTAAAAGCCTGGGAGTCTATCACTCAGGAAAGATGGGTGCTTCGGATTATTGCCGGAGGTTACACCATTCCCTTCACACACTCACCCCCACCGTCCAAAAAAATCCCGGACCCACCACCCAGTCAAAGGGAAATTGCAGCCGCAGAAGCTTCAAAGCTGCTAGAAAAAGGAGTCATCCAACCGGTCCCCACAGACCAGATCGGATCCGGAAATTACTCAAGGTTCTTTTTAGTGCCAAAAAAGACAGGGGACCTGAGACCAATATTGGATCTCAGCAAACTAAACCAGTCCGTCATGAAGTCCAAATTCTGAATGGTCACTTTACAATCCATTATCCCGTTGTTGGAGAAGGATGTTTGGATGTGCTCCATAGATCTCAAGGACGCCTATTATCACATACCGATACATCAGGCGTCCAGGAGGTATCTGCGCTTCAGCCTGGGAGACAGTCATTTCCAATTTTGTGCACTGCCCTTTGGTCTCACCACAGCCCCCAGGGTGTTCACCAAGTGTTTGGCAGTAGTGACTGCTCACCTGAGGAGTCTCGGATTCCAAGTGTTTCCCTATCTGGACGACTGGCTCCTGACTGCCACCACCAGGCATCTACTATTAGACAACCTACAAGCCACCATTTCCCTGGGTGCTTTCCTGGGAATTACATTCAATTGGTCAAAGTCTGTCTTGCTGCCCTCTCAGCGCATAAGATTCATAGGAGCAGAGATAGACTCAAAATTGATGCGCATCTTCCTTCCTACCGAAAGGATCCAAACTTTACAAGGTCAAGTCCGAGCCCTGCTTCCAAGATCCAAAGCCCCAGCCAGGATGGTCCTGCAACTTTTAGGTTCAATGTCTGCCACGATTCTCCTAGTTCCGCTGGCAAGATTGCACATGAGGATTCTTCAGTGGCTGTTATCGACACAATGGTCCTTTCAGGATCTTCCCCTCAATCATCTCATACTGATTACAGAAACGTGCAAACGGGACCTCCGCTGGTGGCTTCAGCCATCCAATCTGAATCAGGGAAGACCTTTTGTTATACCCCCTCCGGTGGCCACCCTGACAACGGATGCCTCCCAGACGGGGTGGGGGGGCATTGTCTGGGCAGGTTAGTTCAGGGTTCTTGGCTCCCAGACGAAACTTTTCTCCATATCAGTGTACTGGAAATGAGGGCTGTACTTCTGTCCCTTCAAGCCCTCCACAAATTTCTCCCTCAAGGCATTATCGCTATCCACACGGACAACATGTCGGTGGTCTGGTATCTAAACAAACAAGGAGGGACCAGATCTTACCCCCTTTGCAGAGAGGCCATGAGGGTGTGGGAATGGGCTGTAGCTACCAACCGCTTCCTGGTAGCGACCCACATTCCAGGAAAATCCAATATATTGGCAGACAGATTAAGCAGGACGATTCTCTCTCCTCACGAGTGGTCCCTGAACGAAACTGTAGCAGCTCGGATTTTCAAAAGATGGGGGACCCCATGCTGCGACCTGTTTGCAACACCACAAAACACAAAGTGCAAAAGGTTCTTTTCCTTGACTCCGCGTCAGGGGGAGGCAGCTACGGATGCTCTAGTCCAACCTTGGCCAACAGGACTACTTTATGCTTTTCCTCCGGTTCCACTCCTCCCCAAAGTCATCCAGAAAGCTTCCCAGTTGGGGTCCACAATGATACTAATTGCCCCGCACTGGCCTCGTCAGGTATGGTTCCCCTACCTAAAGAAACATGCTCTGGACGGTCCTTGGTTTTTGGATCTAACTCCGGACCTGCTGATTCATCAGTCGGGATGACAGCACCAGTCCCTTCACACTTTGAAATTGACAGCTTGGCTCCTCCACTTCTGACCTTAGTCAGAAATCACACCTTAGACCCGGAAGTTATTCACATTTTATCTTCGGCCCACAAACCCACCACTAAGAAATTGTACCTCAGTAAGTGGAAGAGGTTTGCTATCTGGGCTCAACTCAGGGGCTTAGACCCTATTACTGCCCCGATACCAGAGGTCTTGAAATTTTTAACATCCTTGTTTACTCAAGGATCTTCAGTCTCTACTATTAAAGTCCAACTAGCAGCTATCTCCAGATTTCACGAATCCATAGATCCACCGTTGATGAGCAGCAGATTATGTAAAACTTTCATTAAAGGTGCTGTGCTGTTAAGACCCCAGTTTTCATCCTGCGCCTCCGTGGGATCTTGATTTGGTACTTCGTGCCTTAACATCTTCCCCTTTCGAACCGGCTGCTACATGTGAGTTAAAATATCTGTCTTGGAAAACTGCCTTCTTAGTTGCAATTACCTCTGCAAGAAGAGTTTCAGAACTTCAAGCCCTATCTATCAAACCACCGTACTTGATTTTTCACAATGATAGAGTATCACTTAGGTCTAATCCATCTTTTGTTCCAAAGGTTTGTTCTAATCTCTGTCTCCAACAATCTCTAGAGCTACCAGTTTTCTTTCCAAAATTCTCAAATGAAGCGGAATACACCTTGCATAAATTGGATGTTCACAGGCAATTGCGCTTCTATCTAGACAGGACTCAACAAATTCGAAAAACAGACCAATTGTTTGTGTCCTTTTCAGATAATAAATTGGGTAAAACCATCACTAAAGCTACTATCTCCAAATGGATTAAAGATTGCATAACTCAGGCTTATTCCTCTTCAAATAAGCAACTTACAACATCTATCAAAGCTCACTCTACCAGAGCTATGGCTACTTCTATTGCTTTTCATTCCAAGCTCGCTATTTCTGAGATTTGTGCTGCGGCTACTTGGTCCAACACGCACACTTTCATTTCCCACTATAAATTGGATGTGGCATCTAAAGGGCGAGCATCATTTGGTTCCACGGTACTCAGGAGTGTTTTCCAGTGAGCCACCCAGGATTCAGGTGCTAGGGACGCTGTCCCATCAGTCAGAATGTAGGCGAGATAGGATCACATAACATCTTTTAGTTATGTACTCACCATAACTTCAGATGTTTGGGATCCATCTACATTCCTAATACCCACCCTCCTTCACCTGCCTTGGAGATCAGAAGAGATTGAACGGTTTTGAGTTCTACTGTTTTTTATCTTGTTTCATCTGACGATGTTATATAAGCAGCGTGTGTGTGTGTGCATGTATGCGGACAAACTAGATCTGGGGGACTGGTAGTGGTGCATCCTGGGATATAGTAAGCTCAGCCAATAAGAGACTTCGCTCTTTGGCATAAGCGTGCCGAGTCGGAGCCGAGGGATCGGCTCCGAACCCATCAGTCAGAATGTAGGCGAGATGGATCCCAAACATCTGAAGTTATGGTGAGTACATAACTAAAAGTTATCTGCTATGTACTGTCATCAGCTCACAATTTCATGTAGTTGATCAGGTGTTTTTTTTTTCTTTTCGAATTTGCAGTATTGTATAAGTAGATGGTGCAGATTAGTATACATTTTATGTAATATATAGTATGTTGATACTGTGATTATTGTGGGTTTTACCTGCATTGGCTTCTTAGAGCCAAACTTGTTGCCTTCTTAACACATAAAAAAGTAAAGACCTGCTTTGCAAAATGGAAGTAGATTTTTGACCTCTTTCCCTACTAATTCTTCCTCTTGCTGTTCTTGACTTTGAGTAGGAGACCAGTGCCATCCATTCTTATATTCATATTCTAACTTGTTTTCAGACTTTGGTGACTGATTTGGGCAACTTTTCCCAGGTCTTTTTGGCCCCCATTGAATTGTTTTGTTCAAGCCTCAGTTAGTAGATTGGAAAAGTTCAACTCTTATTTTTTTTTTTATAGGAACCACAGCTTGATTAAGTGTGAAAGATGTTTGCAGCATCTAGCTTTGCTAGTAGTAGTGACATAAATAGATGTTGAGAAATTCAGATTCTTATGGTTTTACTTTGAGATGCTGCTCTCTTCAGTTGGTAACAGCTGACATTTCTCTTCTGATGACCGTCTGTCAGCATTGAGTTTTTGGACTTTTTTAGCTTCTGTGTTCATGCCATGCATTCTCTTTAGTGACTCACTTTATAGCATCACACGTAGGATACATCACTAATATGACCCAGGCATGATAGGCCTTAACAGAAGGTGCATGCAGTCCCTCAATTTTCTGCCATTTTAATAGTTTGGATCTCAGTCCTTGCATACATCATTGGACCTTCAATCACCAACCAATATTTTTTTTTCACTGGTGTTTCCTGTATTGTTGGGAAGCAGAGTAACCTGAATTAATGCCATAAGTGTTAATTTTTCTGACCAGCCACTTGAAGGAGTGAAAATCTTAAGGCCTGTCATACTTGAGTCAAATTAGTGATGTAGAGTAGTCAGCAACTGGGCATGAGCCATAGCCAAACTAAATTGGTAAGGGACAGTGCCAGGTAGTGAAGCCAAATCTACCCTGAAATGTACTTTATCATTTTGGTAATCATGAACATGCCCTTTGCTAGTGGGGGGTTTTGCCTTAGTTCAGTTTCTTCCTGAAGCTCCTTTGGGCTGACTCTTGGAATCTATTGCTGTATCTGCATGCATGTGGAAAAAAGGATGTTCTTCATTCCACATTGCTGCAGTCCTAACTATAGGGTAGTCCGCTGTCCAGTCGGCCCGAATACCAAAGTATATGGCTGACGTCGGTCAGGGCGCATTAGACTGACGTCAGTACGTCAGGGTACTAATGCGCATGACCGACGTCATATCCTCAGTCTTTTTTGCCGCATGGTCCGATGCAGAAGCAATTTTGAGAGTGCAGGTTGGCGTTCTGAAAGTTTCTGAAGTCAGAGTTTCAGACCGAATCAAAGTTGGCTAAGTACCCCGTTGGGGAATATTTTGGTTTTTCTTGCCTCAGTATTTAACCGGATGTCAGAAAAAGTGAATAACTGTATTTCTTGTGGGAAACAGATACCTCATAGGGATTACCATACTTTGTGTATTCCTTGTTTAGGGCCTGAGCACGACGTTGTTGGATGCCGCTCTTGTGCTAGATTTAACAAACGCACTATTAAGAGAAGGTTAGACTGTGCCAGGTTAGTTTTTGGGAAGCGTTGTAATTATAAAATGCCGTCGGATGCTCCGACGCCCGCTTCGGGCAAAAAGCGCAAGGACAAAGCAGCAAAGCCTAGAGTGGAAGAACCGACAGTCCCTGACGTCGGTTCTTTAGAAGGCTCAGTGGAGCCGGAGGTTCTGCCAGGTGTTTCTTTGGAGTCTCAGGGAGAGACTTTATTGTTACAGGATGTATCCTCTCAGGAAGTAGGCCAGGCTGAGGGGGCTTCTCAGGTGGCTGTTCTTCCCTCTCTTCCTAAGGTGGTTAGAGCCTCCCCCTCTGTTTCCAAGGCTTCCTTGAGAGGCAGGCCAAGTGCAGCTTCAGTGGGGTTTCTCCTAGTGCTTCAGGTTCTTTGCCTAAGAAACATATGCTTAAAATGGCAGAAGATTTGATTACTATGATTAGAGGTTCTCTGCCCCCCCCTGATAAGAGGCCTAGGGTGGAACCTGAGTTTGAGAGTTTTGAGCACTGTTCGGAGGCTTCTGAGTCTTCGGCTGAAGACTTGCAGGAGTTTCCTCCTTATTCTGATTCTGATGTGGATGATTCTACTCCATCAGCTTCTCCTCCTGAGGATTTCTCATTTTCAGAGACCCTGCATTCCATGAGGGAGCATTTTAAATGGGAAGGTCAGGATTTCTCTGATTCCAAGAAGAGGCTTAGGGAGTTCTTGTTTTTACCCCAGCATAGGCCTTTAGCTATACCTCCTGTTCTGAATGTGGTGGAAGATGTTTTTGCAGAGGCTTCCCTGAATCCTGATTCTTTGCCTCCTGCCCCAGTTAAACCGGATAGGTACTATAGGGTGCCTGAAGCTCATAAGTATCTTTTTAAGAGTCCTAGGGCAGACCCGGAAACTGTCTCTCAGGGGCCTAAAGGGGTGAAGGCCTCTGTTGTTAAAAATCCTGTTCCTCCTGATAAAGAGGCAAGGGCTTTGGATAGATGGGGAAAGAAAGTGTATACTTCTTCCACTTTAGCCATGAGGGCGTTGAATTGTCAGTTTCACATGTTAAAATATCAGAATTACCTTCTTTCACAATTGAAAGCTAAGGTGGATGCTCTGGCAGAAGGTATTGAGTGTAAAGAGTTGCAGGATTTAGTTCATGTGTCTGAACAGGTGGGTAAACATTCCTTGCAGTGTGGTTTTGATGCTGTGCAGGCCTCCTCGAGGGTGGCTGCCACTGGTTCTGTTCTTCGTAGGCATGCCTGGTTGAGAGATCAGAATTTAGCTGAGCATGTTAAAACTAGGATTTTGGATGCTCCTTTGCAGTCTGATGTGTTGTTTGGTTCGCCTGTGGAAGCAGTTTTAAAGAAAATGGAGGACAAGGCTAAGTCTATGCAAACTGTTAAGGATTTTTGCAGGTGCAGCCTCCGAGTTTAGTAGAAATTGGCCTACTAAGGGATGGACTTATCCTGCTTATGATTCCCAGTCTAGGGGTAGGTCTAGACGTGGTAGGGGCAGAGCTCAGGGTTCTTTTAGGCCTAGGACAGGAGTTCCCCTCCTCAGACTACTGGTGAGGGCAGGGGACAGTCCTTTCGTAAGCAGACCCAATGACCTGCCTTTTCAGCTGCCAGTACATTCTCGCCTGGCAGCACCTTTGGGAGGAAGGCTGTCTCTTTTCAAAGAAAATTGGGATTTAATTACCCAAGACAGATGGGTTCTGGATATTATTCACCACGGTTACAGGTTTTATTTCCATACCTTGCCTCCTTTCAAAGGCATGCCAGACATTCCTCCTCTTCAAAGAACAGAGGCTCACAAGCAAATTTCTCTGTTGCTCCAAATAGGGGCCATTCAGTCAGTTCCTGTGCCAGAAAGGGGCCTAGGATTTTATTCTCGCCTGTTCCTAGTACCAAAGAAGGGGAACACGTGGAGACCAATTCTGGATTTATCTATCCTCAACACTTATCTGGACATTCCCAAGTTCAAAATGTTGACGTTACAACAGCTTTTACCTCTGCTGGGCAAAGATCACTGGATGGTAACTTTAGATCTCAAGGAAGCTTACCTTCATGTGCCAATAAGACTAAGTTGCAGGAAGTATCTGCGTTTTCGAGCTGGAAATTCTCATTATCAGTTCTCTGCATTGCCCTTTGGCTTATCTACTGCGCCCAGAGTATTCACAAAGGTTCTGGCTCCAGTGATAGCTTACTTCAGGCTAAAAGGAATTCAAATCTATCCTTACTTGGACGACTGCCTGATTCTGGCTCAAGAAAAGGAAGACCTTCTACAGCATCTGGAATATGTCATAGCAGTGCTACGATGCCTAGGGTATTCTGTGAACGAAATAAAGTCCAGTCTAGTACCCTCTCAAGACATGTGCTTTCTGGGTGTGAGACTGAATACAGCAGCCCAGATGGCCTTTTTAACCCCGGACAAACAAAAGAATCTTTCCAGTTACTTCCATCATCTATCTCTTCAGTCCGGGCTGACTGCAAGGACAGTCCTTCAAGCCTTAGGGTTCATGGCATCTTGTATTCTGGTGCTTCCCAATGCCAAACTGCATATGAGGAAGCTACAATGGTATCTCAAAAATCTGTGGACACAGCACTGCCAGGATTTGGACACTGTCATTCAAATAATACCTTGCATTCAAAAGGAATTTTTGTGGTGGGCTCAGGAATGTCACCTAAACAAGGGACTCTCTGTGACCTGGCCAGAGGCAAGTCAGATTCTAACGACAGATGCCTCAGATATTGCTTGGGGAGCTCATCTAAATGGAAAGTGGATACAAGACAAGTGGCCTGCCAGACTACAGCATCTACATATCAACATGAAAGAGATGTTAGCAGTTCAGTTTGCATTAATTGCTTTCAAGGAGTTACTTCTTCCAGGGCAGGTGTTGATTCTAACAGACAACACAACTGTCATGTGGTACATCAACAAACAAGGGGGAACACATTCTTACCCATTGTGCAGACAAGCAATGATTTTATGGGAGACTGCGCTCAGTCTGCAACTAACTCTTCAGGCAAGGTTTCTGCCGAGCACAGAACTCCTTAGCAGATGTATTAAGCAGACAAATCATGGATCCCCACGAGTGGAAACTGGATCTTCATGTATTTCAAAATTGACAGTGTCATGGGGAACTCCAGACATAGATCTGTTCGCTTCTCCACTAAACCACCAGCTGCCAAAGTTTTGCACGAAGGATTTCATCACACAGCTTGGAAAGTGGATGCTCTTTCTTTCAGTTGGAAAAATCTTCATGTGTATGCTTTTCCACCTCTGCCTCTTCTTCCAAAGGTGCTTCTAAAGGTCAGACAAGACAAGCCAAGGATGATTTTAATAGCTCCAGATTGGCCTCGGCAGCACTGGTACCCATTACTGAGGAGTCTGGTAAGGAAGCCTCCATGGCCTTTACCCTTGATTCCACACCTGTTGTCTCAGAGGGACGGTCATCTGCTCAATGTCAAGCTTCACTCTCTACATCTAACAGCCTGGCATATTCTGTTTTGAAAGACAGCAGGTCTCAGCTTCCTCAACAAGTTTTAAATGTGATTATGGAAGCCAGAAGACCTAGTACAAGGAAAGTGTACGCAGAAAAATGGAAGAGATTTTATTTTGGACTGCAGCAAAGAATTTGGAGGTTTCTGAGCCTAATTTGAGTGTGGCTCTTCAATATCTTACTGAGTTATTGGACAAAGGTTTGTCTTTCTCTTCTATTAAGATTCATGCTGCAGCAATTTCAGCTCACTATGATTGTGACCCACCATTGTTTTCACATCCTTTGTTCAAGCAATTTCTTAGAGGGCAAAGAATATAAGACCCCAATGAGAGCTCCTACTCCTGCTCGGGACCTCAATTTTGTGTTGGAGAAACTTACTCTACAACCTTTTGAGCCTCCGGCTACTGCTGAACTGAAATACTTGTCATGGAAGACTGCTTTTTTGTTGGCCATTACTTCTGCTAGAAGGGTTTCTGAGTTGCAGGCCCTTATGGCGGTTGAGCCTTTTTTGATTTTTCATAAGGATAGGGTATCATTACGTACTAATCCTTCCTTTATGCCTAAAGTGGTTTCTAGTGTGGCTTTAAACCAAACTATTCATTTGCCTACTTTTTATGCAGATCCCCAAAATAAAGGGGAAAAGATTTTGCACTCCTTAGATGTACACAGGCAATTGCGTTATTATTTAAGCAGGACTAAGGATTTTAGGCAGTCTCAGCAGTTGTTTGTTTCTTTTGCTTTGAGTTCGCAGGGCAAGCCTGTGTCCAAACAAACTATTTCTAGGTGGATTGGGTTTTGCATTGCATTTTGTTATTCCCATCATGGCAAGGAGGTTCCAGCTGGGATTAGGCCTCATTCCACTAGGGCTACTGCCACTTCAACAGCATTTCTAAGGGGGGTGGCAACTAAGGATATTTTGGAGGCAGCTACTTGGAGTTCAGTGCATACTTTCTCTAAGCATTACCACCTTCCTCTCTTCTCTAAGTCTAGGGCTGGTTTTGCCACAGCTATTTTGCAAGGCATGTTATCAGCTCCTGCTTCCTTATAATTTGCCAGCCTCCCTTACCTCTGCTTTGGGATTCTACCCAATAGTTAGGACTGCAGCAATGTGGAATGAAGAACATAGTACAGTTTTGTACCTACCATAAATGTAGATGTTCGAGGATCCACATTGCTGCAGTCCAATTACCCTCCCTCCTGCCCCTCTGTGTTTAGGGTGTGGTTCTGTAGGTGAGATTATATTCTGGTACCTTTGTATATATTGTACATATTTTTGGTGCAGGTATGTTTGGTATTTTTGGTTTTGGCCTTATCTTTTTTAGGGTCTTCTGACATCTGGGGCAAGAAAAGACTGAGGATATGACGTCGGTCATGCGCATTAGTACCCTGACGTACTGACGTCAGTCTAATGCGCCCTGACCGACGTCAGCCATATACTTTGGTATTCGGGCCGACTGGACAGCGGACTACCCTATAGTTAGGACTGCAGCAATGTGGATCCTCGAACATCTACATTTATGGTAGGTACAAAACTGTACTTTTCCAGGTGTGGTTCAAGCTATCGATTCCCTTCGTAATGGCTCTCTGGTAGAATTAAAACCTAATGGCATTTTGCCTGTCACCATCCTAGCCCCAATCTAACCAGTTGGAGTTAAGGGACCACCTACTCCTTTGTTGGTGATTGTTATCCCCATAGTATTGGGTGTAAAGGTGCTGTTTGGGCTTGGGCTATGTTACTGCAGGAGCTCATCCTTTGGAAATTCTGTTTGCTAGCATTTCTCAGTGCTCTCTACAGGATGTTCTTCATCTCACATTGCTGCAGTCCTTACACTTGGGTAGTCCGCTGTCCTCGGTCGGCCCGAATATCAAAGTATAAGGCTGACGTCGGTCAGGGCGCATTTGACTGACGTCAGGACATCAGGGTACAAATGCGCATGACCGACGTCATATCCTCAGTCTTTTTTGCCGCATGGTCCGATGCAGAAGCAGCATTGCAAGTGCCGGTTGGCGTTCTGAGATTTTTCGATTTAGAAGTTTCAGACCGAGTTCAAAGTTGGCTAAGTACCCGTTAGAATATTTTAGTTTTTCTTGCCTCAGTCATTTATCGGATGTCAGAAAAAGTCAATAATTGCATTTCTTGTGGGAAACAGATACCGCATAGAGATTATCATACTTTGTGTATTCCTTGCTTAGGGCCTGAGCACGACGTTGTTGGCTGTTGCTCTTGTGCTAGATTTAATAAACGCACTATAAAGAGAAGGTTGGATTGTGCAAGGTTAGTCTTTGGGAAGCGGTGCAACTATAAAATGCCGTCGGATGCTCCGCCCGCTTCTTCAAGAAGTGCAAGGACAAGGCAGTTAAGCCTAGGCTAGAAGAGCCGTCTGTACCGGACGCCGGTTCTTTAGAGGTGTCGGTGGAGCCGTGGCTCCACCGGAGGTTTCTTTGTCTTCCCAGGGTGAGACCTTGTTATTGCAAGATGTGGCCTCTCAGGAGACAAGTCAGGCTGAGGGGGCTTCTCAGGTTACTATACTCCCTCCCTTCCTAAGGTGGCTAGGCCCTCTCCTTCTGTTTCAAAGGCTTCTCCCAGGGGCAGGCCAGGTTTAGCTTCAGTTGGTGTTACCCCTAGCTCTTCAGGTACTGTGCCCAAGAAGCATATGCTTAAAATGGCAGAAGATTTGATTACTTTGATTAGGGGTTCTATGCCCCCTCCTGATAAGAGACCTAGGGTGGAGCCTGAGCTGGGGGGTTTTGAGCAGGCTTCAGATGTTTCAGAGTCTTCGGCTGAAGACTTGCAGGAGTACTCTCCTTATTCTGATTCTGATGTGGATGATTCTACTCCTTCTGCTACTCCTCCTGAGGATTTTTCTTTTTCAGAAACTCTTCATTCCATGAGGGAGCATTTTAAGTGGGAAGGTCAGGACTTATCTGATTCCAGGAAAAGGCTTAGGGAATTTCTGTTTTTACCCCAGCATAGGCCTTTGGCTATACCTCCTGTTTTGGATGTAGTGGAAGATGTTTTTACAGAGGCTTCTCTTAATCCTGATTCTTTGCCTCCTGCTCCTGTTAAGCCGGATAGGTATTACAGGGTGCCTGAAGCTCATAAGTATCTTTTCAAGAGTCCTAGGGCAGACCCAGAAACTGTTAGCCAGGGGCCTAAAGGTGTTAAGGCTTCTGTTGTTAAGAATCCGGTTCCTGCAGACAAGGAGGCTAGGGCCTTGGATAGATGGGGAAAGAAAGTCTATACTTCTTCTACTCTTGCTATGAGGGCTCTGAATTGCCAGTTTCACATGTTGAAATACCAAAACTATCTCCTTTCACAATTGAAGTCTAAGGTTGATGCTCTGGCAGTAGGTATTGATTGTAAAGAGTTGCAAGATTTAGTGCATGTTTCTGAACAGGTGGGTAAGCATTCTTTGCAATGTGGTTTTGATGCTGTACAGGCCTCGTCTAGGGTGGCTGCCACTGGGTCAGTTCTTCGCAGGCACGCCTGGCTGAGGGATCAGAATTTGTCTGAACATGTTAAAACAAGGATTTTAGATGCTCCTTTACAATCTGACGTGTTGTTTGGTCCTCCTGTTGAGACAGTTTTAAAGAAAATGGAAGACAAGGCTAAGTCTATGCAGACTGTTAAAGATTTTTTGCAGGTCCAGCCTCCAAAGTTTAGTAGAAATTGGCCTACTAAAGGGTGGACGTATCCTTCTTATGATTCCCAGTCTAGGGGTAGATCTAGACGTGGTAAGGGCAGAGCTCAGGGCTCTTTCAGGCCTAGAACAGGGAGTTCTCCTGCACAGGCTTCGGGTGAGGCCAGGGGTCAGTCCTTTCGTAAGCAGACCCAATGACCTACCTTTTCAGCTGCCAGAGCCTGCTCGTCTGGCAGCACCTTTGGGAGGAAGGTTGGCACTTTTCAAAGAAAATTGGAGTTTAATTACCCAGGACAGATGGGTATTGGATATCATACACCACGGCTACAGGTTTTATTTCCATACCTTGCCTCCTTTCAAAGGCATGCCAGACGTTCCTCCTCAACAAAGAATAGAGGCTCACAAACAGGTTTCTCTGTTGCTCCAACTAGGGGCCATACAGCCGGTCCCTCTGCCAGAAGTGGGCCTAGGATTTTATTCTCGCCTGTTCCTAGTACCAAAGAAGGGGAACACGTGGAGACCAATTTTGGATTTATCTATCCTCAACACTTATCTGGACATTCCCAAGTTCAAAATGTTGACGTTGCAGCAGCTTTTACCTCTGCTGGGCAAAGATCATTGGATGGTGACTTTGGATCTCAAGGAGGCTTACCTTCATGTTCCTATCAGACTCAGTTGCAGAAAGTATCTGCATTTTCGAGCTGGGACTTCTCATTATCAGTTCTCTGCATTGCCCTTTGGCTTATCTACTGCGCCCAGAGTGTTCACGAAAGTTCTGGCTCCGGTGATAGCTTTCTTCAGACTAAAAGGAATACAGATCTATCCTTATTTGGACGACTGCCTAATTCTGGCTCAAGGAAGGGAAGAGCTTCTTCATCATTTGGAATATGTGATAGCAGTGCTAAGATGCCTAGGGTATTCTGTGAACGAAATAAAGTCCAGTCTAGTACCCTCTCAAGACATGTGCTTTCTGGGTGTGAGACTGAATACAGCATCCCAGATGGCCTTTTTAACCCCGGACAAACAAAAGAGTCTATCCCTTTACTTCCATCAACTATCTCATCAGTCCGGGCTGACTGCAAGGACAGTCCTTCAAGCCTTAGGGTTCATGGCATCTTGTATTCTGGTGCTTCTCAATGCCAAACTGCATATGAGGAAGCTACAATGGTATCTCAAAAATGTATGGACACAGCACTGCCAGGATCTGGACACTGTCATTCAAATAATACCTTGCATTCAGAAGGAATTTTTGTGGTGGGCTCAGGAATGTCACCTAAACAAGGGACTCTCTGTGACCCGGCCAGAGGCGAGTCAGATTTTAACGACAGATGCCTCAGACAAAGCTTGGGGAGCTCATCTAAATGGAAAGTGGATACAAAACAAGTGGCCTGTCAGACTACAACATCTACATATCAACATGAAGGAGATGTTAGCAGTCCAGTTTGCATTAATAGCTTTCAAGGAATTCCTTCTTCCAGGACAGGTGTTGATTCTAACAGACAACACAACTGTCATGTGGTACATCAACAAGCAAGGGGAACGCATTCTTATCCTCTATGCAGGCAAGCAATGATTTTGTGGGAGACTGCTCTCAGTTTACAGCTAAATCTTCAGGCAAGGTTTCTGCCAGGAGCACAGAACTCCTTAGCAGATGTGTTGAGCAGACGAATTATGGATCCCCACGAGTGGAAATTGGATCCTCATGTATTTCAGAAATTGACAGTGTCATGGGGAACTCCAGACATAGATCTGTTCGCTTCTCCACTAAACCATCAGCTGCCAAAGTTTTGCACAAAAAGGTTTCATCCCACAGCTTGGAGAGTGGACGCTCTTTCTTTCAATTGGAGCAATCTTCATGTGTATGCCTTTCCACCTCTGCCTCTCCTCCCAAAGGTACTTCTGAAGGTCAGACAGGACAAGCCAAGGATGATTTTAATAGCTCCAGATTGGCCTCGACAGCACTGGTACCCATTACTAAGAAGTCTAGTACGGAAGCCTCCATGGCCTTTGCCTTGATTCCACACCTGTTGTCACAGGAGGACAGCCATTTGCTCAATGTCAAGCTTCACTCTCTGCACCTAACAGCCTGGCATATTCTGTTTTGAACCATAGTGGGCCTCCACTTCCTCAGCAAGTTTTGAATGTTATTTTGGAAGCTAGAAGGCCTAGTACAAGGAAAGTGTACGCGGATAAATGGAAGAGATTTTTATTTTTGAGTGCAGCAAAAGATTTTGATGTTTCTGGGCCTAATTTGAGTGTGGCTCTTCAATATCTTACTGAGTTACTGGACAAAGGTTTGTCTTTCTCTTCTATTAAGGTTCATGCTGCAGCAATTTCGGCTCACTATGATTGTGACCCACCATTGTTTTCTCATCCTTTGTTCAAGCAATTTCTTAGAGGGGCAAAGAATATAAGACCCCCACGAAAAGCTCCTGCTCCTGCTTGGGATCTCAATTTTGTGTTGGAGAAACTCACTCTACAAACTTTTGAGCCTGCAGCTACTGCTGAGTTGAAATATTTATCATGGAAGACTGCTTTTTTATTGGCCATTACCTCTGCAAGAAGGGTGTCTGAATTACAGGCCCTTATGGCGGTTGAGCCTTTCTTGATTTTTCATAAGGACAGGGTATCATTACGTACTAATCCTTCCTTTATGTCTAAGGTGGTTTCTAGTGTGGCTTTAAACCAAACTATTCATTTGCCTACTTTTTATGCAAATCCCCAAAATAAAGGGGAAAAGATTTTGCACACTTTAGATGTTCACAGGCAGTTGCGTTATTATTTGGACAGAACTAAAGGGTTCAGGCAGTCTCAGCAGTTGTTTGTTTCTTTTGCTTTGAGTTCTCAGGGCAAGCCTGTGTCAAAACAAACTATTTCTAAGTGGATTGGGTTTTGCATTGCTTTCTGTTATTCCCATCATGGCAAGGAGATTCCAGCTGGGATTAGGCCTCATTCCACTAGGGCTACTGCCACTTCCACAGCTTTTTTGAGGGGAGTGGCAACCAAGGATATTTTGGAGGCAGCTACTTGGAGTTCTGTGCATACTTTCTCTAGGCATTATCACCTGCCACTTTACTCTAAGTCCAGGGCTGGTTTTGCCACTGCTGTTTTGCAGGGCATTTTGGCTCCTGCTTCCTTGTAGTTAGCCATCCTCCCTTACCTCTGCTTTGGGATTCTACCCAAGTGTAAGGACTGCAGCAATGTGAGATGAAGAACATAGTACAGTTTTGTACCTACCATAAATGTAGATGTTCGAAGATCCACATTGCTGCAGTCCAATTTACCTCCCTCCTTCCCTCTGTAGTTAGAGGTGGTTGTGTGGGTTGGGTTGTACATATTGTGTATATTGTATATATTGTACATATAGTTAGTGCAAGGGTGGTTGGTTGGTTGTTTGCTGTCTTTTGGTTTTGACCTTTATTTTTAGGGTCTTCTGACATCTGGGGCAAGAAAAGACTGAGGATATGACGTCGGTCATGCGCATTTGTACCCTGGCGTCCTGACGTCAGTCAAATGCGCCCTGACCGACGTCAGCCTTATACTTTGATATTCGGGCCGACCGAGGACAGCGGACTACCCAAGTGTAAGGACTGCAGCAATGTGGATCTTCGAACATCTACATTTATGGTAGGTACAAAACTGTACTTTTCTCACAGTTCAGCATTAATCAAGACTGGATACCTATTACCTGACCCCCCACCCCCACCCCCAATAGCATCTAGCTGTTACTCCAAAAATGGTGATAGAATTAAATAAGAATGGAATGGTGAATCCACTTATGGAATTAACTTAATGCGACTCCCTCCACTTCATATTCCATATGGGATGGGATTAATAGGAGACAAAAATTCCTTTCTTCAGAGAAGGACAGGGAGAATGTGACCAGTGCTCTGTGTAGCTGTCCCCATTAGAGATGACCTGTGCTTTGGGAAGACTCATAGGCTGATGAAATTCTTCACAGACTGGCCTGTTATGTCTCTTTTCAGGGGTGATTTGGGAGCACTGTCTGGTTAAGTGACTTTCTCAGAGTCGTACCGTAAATTGAGATGGAAGGAATCAAATCCTCTACCCTAGGGACAGGAAGCAGCTCATTAACAGCTCAGAGCATTAGTCCACTGAGCTATCTGACAAGTGTCTAAACCAGTATTTGGTTGGTGGTTGAAGAACCTTTGGTGATTCCTCTGTGGAACTTGTTTTGAAAGGTACAATATATGTGGCTTAAAGACTGCTATTCTGTGGTCTTTCAACTCATCAGGAGGCAGATGTTCTTCATGTTTCACTGTTGCAGTTATCACTTTTGGGTTATCTGCTTGCAGTAACCCTCAGTCAGCCTGATTAACAAAGTCTTGGGTCCTGCATCAGTTGCTGTCCCTTCTTCCATGACGTCAGGTAGTCAGAGGTGTAAAACATGCAGCCGACGCCATTACATCAGTCTTTCTGGCCATGCGGTGCCCGAAGCAGAAGCATTTCGCAAGTGCCGGTCGGCCAACTCCTGAAATTTTCGTTTTCGAGTTTCAGAACCGAAGTCTTCAACTAAAGCTAAGTACCCCATTGGGGGAACTTTTTCTTGCTCCTTACCGATGTCAGTAAAAGTTAATAATTGCATTACTTGTGGAAAGCAAGTACCTCATAAAGATTTTCATTCGTACTGTATTCCTTGCCTAGGCCCTGACCACAACGTACCGTGCTGTCGGTTTTGTGCTTTATTTAATCAGCGCCACTATCTGTCGTCGGTGTATTTTCTCCTCAAAATATTTCAGTTCTTTGTTTAATTATCCAGAAATGTCGTCTGTTAGCCATCCGACTACCGGAATTCCGAAACAACTCAAGGATAAAGACAGATACAGGCCGCCGAGGTCCAAAACTGCTGACGACGCTTCTCCTAAGCCAGTTCGCCGGTACTCAGTGAAGCGCTTTCGCAGCCCCTTATACCTGCTACTTCTGATTTGCAGGCCTCTACTGAGACCCATTCGGAGTCCAGTATGCCGCGAGATGCTTCAACTATGGAACCCGCGGATGTCTCTACCTTGGATAGGTCTGGAGCCGCTGTGCAGGCATTGGCTTCTGAAGGTGTATTCAGGCCTATAGACTTGCATATTAAACAGACACCTCTTTCTTTTAGGCCTAAATCTCGAACCCTGCCTAAAAAACGGACGCCCAGGCCGCATGCTCAGGCCTCTATGCCTAAAAAAACAAATGATAAGAATGGCTGAAGATCTTATAACTCTAATCAGGGGACGCCAGCCTCCCCCTTCTAAGAGACCTAGGACTGAAGTTGTTTATGAATCTTCTGACCGGGATTCAGATTTTTCTGATTCTTCTGATGATCTGGATTTGCCCTTATCTACTTATGAGGATTCTGATGCAGAAGACTCTATTCCCTCTGCTTCCCCCTCCAGAGGATTTTTCTTTTGGTGAAACTTTACATGCTCTAAGGGACTATTTCCACTGGGAAAGCCAGGATTTTTCTGATTCAAAAAAGAGGCTTAGGGAATTCTTACTCCTGCCTCAGCATAGGCCTTTAGCTATTCCGCCAGTACTGGACATTGATGATGCTTTTTTGGAATCTAGTTTGGCCCCTGATTCCTTGCCTACTTCTCCCAGAAAACCTGACGGATATTACAGGGTTCCCGATTCACACAAGTTCCTTTTTAAAAATCCTATTGCGGATCCAGAGACTATTTCACAGGGACCCAAGGGCATTATGGCTTCTACTACAAAAAATCCTACCCCTTCTGATAGAGACTCCAGGGTGCTGGATAGATGGGGTAAGAAGGTTTACACTTCTGCAACCTTGGCCATTAGGGCTTTAAACTGCCAGTTTCATATGTTAGTATCAACAACATGTTATTGGATTGCTTAAACAGAAAATGATGTTGATTCCTGACTGTGTGGAAAATAAAGAATAACAGGATTTAATGCATTCTGCTGAAAAGATTGGAAAACATACTTTGCAATGTGGATTTGATTCTTTAGAGGCCTCTTGCAGGGCTGCTGTTGCTGATTCTGTGTTCAGAAGGCATGCTTGGCTTAAGGAGCAATCTTTACCTGATCATGTTAAAGCTAAATTGTTGGATGCTCCCTTAAATCAGGACCACCTGTTTGGCAACAAGGCTGAGGAAGTTCTTAAAAAGATGGAAGATAAAGCTAAATCTTTGCAAACTGTTAAAGATTTCTTACAAGTTCAGCCTCCTAGATTTAGTAGGCACTGGCCCTATAAGAATTGGTCCTTTCCAGCCTCTTCAAGGTCTTTTCAAGCCAAACCCAGACATAGCAGAAACCCCAGGTTTCAGTCACAGAGGACACTCAAGACTAAGCAGTGGGGGGTTTCCGCACCCAAATCAGGGAGTAGTAAGACTCACCCCTATGGAAAACAGTGTCAATGACTTGCTTCTAAAACTTCCAAGCACTTCCCAACTGAATGCTCTTTTAGGTAGAAAGATTGGCCTGCAGGCCAAAAACTGTAAACTCATTACCCAGGACAAATGGGTTTTAAATATAGTGTCCCAAGGATACAGATTTGACTTCCACACCTTAAGCGGGTGGCCAGATCTACCCCCAAATCAGTGGGCAGAGGTCCAAAATCATGTACTCTCTCTCTTAAGCATGGGGGCTATTCAGTTGGTACCAAAAGAGGAAAAGGGACAATGGTTCTATTCGAGACTTTTCCTGGTACCCAGAAAAGGCAATATATGGCATCCTATCCTGGACCTTTCTATTCTAAATACCTTTCTGGTGATTCCAAAATTGAAGATGCTGACTCTTCACCAGCTGCTTCCTATGCTAGGCAAAGATGCATGGTTGGCAACACTAGACTTGAAAGAAGCATGCACATCCCTATCAAGGAGTCTTGCAGAAAATACCTATGCTTCAAAGTAGGCTACATGCACTATAAGTTCTCTGCACTGCCCTTTGGCTCATCTACTGCGCCCAGGGTCTTCACAAACTGCCTAGCTCTAGTCATTGCATTCTGCAGGCAAAGAAATATTCAAATATACCCATATCTGGATGATTGTCTAATTCAGGCAGAAAGCCAGGACATGCTTTTGAATCATTTGGCCTTTGTTTAAAGGGTACTGACTGTCTGGGGTACACCATAAACGAAAAGAAATCACAACTGGGTACCCTATCAACAAATTATATTCCTGGGAGCAAGCTTGAATACAACTTCCCAGATGGCTTTCCTCATGCCAGAGAAACAAATTAATTTGTCAACCTCCTTCAAACAAGGGTCCACAAAAACCCAGTTATCTGCAAGGCAAATACTGCACGCCTTGGGGTTCATGGCCTCCTGCATTCTTCTAATTCCATATGCAAGGCTGCATATGAGGTAACTGCAATGGTGTCAACATTCACAGGATCTAGAGGCAACCATTCCTATCATACCTTGTCTACGCCTAGAGTTCCTTTGGTGGGCAGAGGCTTGCCACCAAAACAGGGGACTACCATTCACACTACCCCCTGCTGTCCAAACCTTAACAACAGATGCATCAGACTATGCATGGGGGGCCCACCTGGCAGGTAAGTGCATTCAGGGCAAATGGAACCCAAGTCAAATGCACCTGCATATCAATCAAAAGGAAATGTTAGCTGTACAGAATGCTCTGACAGCCTTCAAGGACCACATTCATCCAGGACAATTAATGATAAAGACAGACACCACCACTGTTATGTGGTACATAAACAAGCAGGGGGGTACACATTCTTACACCCTCTGCAGACTAGCCATAGCATTGTGCAACACAGCCCTGAGCTATCAGGTGCATTTACAAGCTCAATTCCTGCCAGGAAAACTAAATACAGTGGCAGACGAACTAAGCAGAAACCTCATAGACCCACATGAGTGGAAATTGGAACCAAGGATTTTCAACATGTTGACAAGCAAATGGGGGAGCCCAGATATAGACCTGTTTGCCTCCCCCCAAAACTATCATTTGGATAAGTTCTGCACAAGGACTCCCCACAAACAAGCTTGGAAAGTGGATGCTCTGTCCTTCAGCTGGAAAAAAACTTATCAGTTTATGCCTTTCCTCCTCTACCTATGCTCTCCAAACTACTACTAAAGATCAAACAAGACAAACCAAGGACTGTTTTGATTGCAGCAGACTGGCCATGCCAACAGTGGTACCACCTCTTGCACAGTGTGTCACTGTGGGACCCATGGCACCTGCCTCAGACTCCTACTCTGTTGTCTCAGCAGGAGAACCAAATTCTGCATCCTCAACTTCAAACACTGAATCTAGCAGCCTGGCTAATTACATAATTTCTCCTTTACCATCCCTCAGAAAACCAGTGATGGATATCACTTTAGAGGCAAGGAGGCCTAGTACCAGAAAGTCTTAAGCTGGAAAATGGAAAAGCTTCTGTGTTTGGAACCAATATCAAGGGATGAGCACAACAGTGCCCAATTTACCTCAGATCTTGCAATGCTTAACTGAGATGCTTCATAAGGGTCAGTCTTTCTCCTCCATCAAAATTCACGCCTCAGCCATCTCAGCTCATTATAACATAGAACCACCCCTCTTCTCTCATCCACTGCTTAAGCAGTTCCTCAGAAGGGCCAAAAATCTACGACCACCCAGGAGAGCTCCTACTCCAGCCTGGGACCTCAACTTTGTATTGGAAAAGCTCAACCTTCCTCCCTTCGAGCCAGCTGCCACTGCGGACTTAAAATTCCTTTCTTGGAAAACAGCTTTCCTTTTAGCAATCACCTCAGCAAGAAGGGTATCTGAATTACAGACCCTCATGGCAGTGGAGCCTTTCATCATCTTTCATGTGGACAGGGTGTCCCTCAGGACCAGTCCCTCCTTCATGCCCAAGGTGGTATCCAGTGTGGCCCTTAATCAATCCATAAATCCAAAAAGAAACCACTAAACTGATCCAGAAAAAAACTGCACATGATGCTGGAAACCAGGATGTCACCAAATCCAAATCTTTATTTTCCAGTAGTTCGCGCTTTCATCAGGTAGGAATCACCAGACTTCATCACACAACTTCCAAACATACCTAGTGCTCTTTTATATAATATGTAATTAACCAATCAATCAATAATCTAAGGAGAAAATTACCAATTTAAAAAAAAAAACACTTTAAACTTTTAAAATACACAGCAAGCAACCAAGCACAGCCCTATACATATACACAAAAACTAACATATACTAATATGTTTCTGCAGCTATATATATATTTTTTTTAAATTTCTAAACATTGTACAGAATAAAACATTTTGTATGTATTTAATAAATAAAACCACTTTTTTATAATGAATAAAAAATTAACAAAAACACTAATATAATATTTAAATGACAAATTCCCTTTTTATAACTATAAATATAAATTTCTTCATCTGTCAAAAGTTTGTAACTTAAGTTTACTTGAAATAGACATTATAAATATATAATAGACATTATAAATAGGCATGTATAGGGCTGTGCTTGGTTGCTTGCATTGTATTTTAAAAGTTTAAAGTGTTTTTTAAAAATTGGTAATTTTCTCCTTAATTAGATTATTGATTGATTGGTTAATCACATATTGTATAAAAGAGCACTAGGTATGTTTGGAAGTTGTCTGATGAAGTCTGGTAATTCCTACCTGACGAAAGCGCTAATTGTTGGAAAATAAAGATTTGGATTTGGTGACATCCTGGTTTCCAGCTTCATGTGCAGTTTTTTCTGGATCCTTAATCAGTCCATACATTTGCCAGCCTTCTTTCCTAATCCACAGAACAAAGGTGAATGGATTCTGCACTCCTTAGACGTGCACAGACAACTTAGATTGTACTTGGACAGAACTAAACCTCTAAGGAAATCCGATCAACTGCTGGTGGCATTTGCTGCAGGAGCAGAGGGGAAGGCCATTTCAAAGCAAACCATTTCCAAATGGATAAGCCATTGCATTTTTTTTTGCTACAAACAACATGGAAAACCATTCCCCACAGGGATCAGACCCCACTCTACCAGGGCTGCATCTACCTCTACAGCCTTTCTCAGAGGTGTCCCTACCAGGGACATCCTAGAACCTGCTACTTGGAGTTCTGTACATACTTCCGTCAATCAATACCATCTGCCAATTTTTTCTAAATCCAGAGCTGGCTTTGCCACTGCAGTCTTGCAGGGCCTTTTAGCTGGTCCTAATTCTCTTTAAATTCCTCCTCCCATCCTTAGCTTTGGGAGTATACCCAAAAGTGCTGACTGCAACAGTGAAACATGAAGAACATAGTACAGTTGTGTACACTTACCATAAATGTAGATGTTCGAGTGTATTCACTGTTGCAGTCCTGGTTATCCTCCCTCCAGCCCCCTTCTTTTTTCCTTTTTGGATATACCTCTACTTTCCTTTACTATCTTCAAAAGCTTTTTGGTGTATTTGCTTTTTTGTTGGAGGTATAACCTTGTATATTTACAGATTTAATTGCTTCCCATTAAGGGGGCACCTAACATCTGGGGCAAGAAAAACTGATGTAATGGCATCGGCTGCATGTTTCATACCCCTGACGACCTGACGTCATGGAAGAAGGGACAGCAACCGATGCAGGACCCAAGACTTAATCATGCCGACTGAGGGCTACTGCAAGCAGATAACCCAAAAGTGATGACTGCAACAGTGAATACACTCGAACATCTACATTTATGGTAAGTGTACACAACTGTACTTTTCCATCTTGTAAGGTCACTGGGTTTGTGGAATGGCATTGTGACCATGTCAGATTTCTTATTAAATGTGTTCTGCCTGGAGCTGGTCACAGATTTTCGTCTTTCACTCTGGATAGAGCCTGTGTCTGGCACGTGCTTGCCCAAATGTCATTGCTTTAAGCTGTCCTTGTCAGCACTGATTTCTGAAAGCAAAACACATTTCTTTGCCCCAGGATAAGCAGTCTGCATTAGCGATATGCTTGCCTAGATGTCATGTCTCAGGTAGTCCTATTTCAAGGAGGAGCTGAGGCAGTCTGTTCTGGATTCCCTTTTCCAGAAAGAGATCCTAATAAAAGATCATTGAAGACCTGTTAAATAGATAACGGGTGCTGATCATCATGTAGGGATTTTAATGCAACTACCACACCTTTCAGTTTGTTGTTATTAAGCAGGTCTTCACCCTATATGAAGAGTACGTTCAAAGTGGCTGTAGAGCTTGAAATGACATTTGGGAATCCTCTTTGATGGTCCTGTAATTTCACTCCTTCCATCAACCAATTTTTTTTCTAAGAAGTTCTTGCCCTTTGACTTGGTGTATTCCCACTCATTGCACACGATGATGTCATGTTTTGAGTAACTAATGGAAGTTCTCCCCCACACTTACTGTTTCTGTTTTGCTGTTTGCACATTTTGTCATTGCTGTTGTCAGTAAACATGTCTCTCTTCATATACTTGTCTTAAGTTGCAGGTCCTTTGGGAAACTTGGTGAAATTCTGCACTGAATGGTGGAAGGATACTCCTAATGGTATTGGAAGGAGAATCTTGGGGTTGGTGGGAGCTAAAGATTTTTCACTGGGTACATAATTTACGGCCTTTCTGTGATATAGCTCTTCTGTAGACAAGTCCACTATTTGTATGGCATTTGAGTCCCCACCTTGATAGAAAGTGTTACTAGTTAGTAGGACTTGATCTCATTTGAGTCTACCATTTCAGCTGTTGACCAGAGTCCTGGGAGAGGCATGCCACTGTCTTCCATCCTGGGGTTCTTGTACTGCCTGGACACGATGGATAAACTCAAGCCTTGGTCTGTTCAACATGATAATATACACCTTCAACAAGAGTAAATCCTAACCTACTGGAAGAAAATTGCTAGGAATATAACCACTGTCAGCAGTCTCCCACATATTTCTGCCATTCTCACTTCTGCCTTTCTCTCATAATGTATTTTCACCCCTTCCTGTCTTCCAACCCCCATACAGCCTTTCTGTACTCAGCATTCCCTTAGTTTCCATTATTTTTGTCAGTCCTCAAAAAAAGTTAAAGCTACACCTTCTGAGTGATTCAAGTTAGGTTACTCCACCAACACTATACTTGTACTTGAGTCACCTTGGAGTTGGAAATCTTAGCTAAAATATTTCATTTTGAGGTTTCCACGTGCGTTACCTAATAGCTTGTGCATGTATTGTGTTGTATTTCATAATTGGTTGTGCATGTATAACTGTGTGCAAATTTATTGTGTTGTATGAACGCATTTGATATGGTTTTCTAATATATGTACAATAGTGTGATCCACTTCCACTGTTACTTTGTTCTGTATTACGTAATATTGTATGAGCCTTATCCATTTTATGTTGTGTGGTACTAACATATTTTCAGTGGCATGATTTTCATCTGTTGACGTTTATGCTATACATACATGCATACAAATATTTCAAGCCCACGCATTGATGCAGTGGCACAGCAGATAGTGTTTTCTCACACCAAGATATTTACTGGTTCGATTCTTTGCTGAGATGCCTTCTTTGTGGAGTCTGCATGTCCTCCCTGGGTGTGTGTGGGTTTTCTCTGGGTGCTTTGGTTTCCTCCCACATTCCAAATATATGCAGTAGGTGTATTGGACACTCTAAACTGGCCATAGAGGTGTAAGTGCACATGCAAGTATGTTGTGTGGATGAACTATTGTGGCAGGGCTAGCCACCCAGCGGTGTAAAACTTGGCTCTAGATGATTCACTGTTGAAGTGACACACTGACACCATGTGCAAAAATGGGCAAAGGGGTCATGGATGAATAGCCTGCCAATATACCAAAACGGATGTTCCCATAATAAGTCACCAGGCTCTTCTTAAGAATATCTAAATTAGTGCTTGTTTTAATGTAATTTGGTAGTCTGTTCCAAGCATTAGCTTCTCTTTCAGCAAACCAATTAGTAACTTCTTATTATGTAGAATCTTTTACATAGGTTGTCTGACAATTCTCCACTACTTTTTGATAACCCCAATCATTCCTAGAGATAGTTGTCTTTTAACTGCCTTGTATACCTGAATAAGGTCTCCTCTTAAATATCTGTAGGAGACCGTGTACAAGTTCAGATATTTTAGTCTTCTATTTTTACATCCATGGATGCCCATGGTATATTTCTGCTGAACTCTTTCCAGTTTACTCATGCTTGTTTTCTTTTAAGGGTTCCATATTGTTATTCCATACTTAAGTTTGAGTGTAATGTAACTTACAGTGACTTTATAATTTTCTGATCTTATGTTGTTTGTACCTCTTTCGGCTTTTCCCGGTTAGGGGTCGCCACTGCGGAACTCCGGTCCACTAATGACTGGCAGTAGATTTTTACGGTGCCGTAGTCCCAGCTCAACGCCCAACCTTCAACGAAGGCACGCCCATTCACGTATGTCATTCGAAAGCCACTCAACCACGGGGAGGACATGCAGACTCCACACAGAAGGCATTCCAGCCGAGAATCGAACGGGAGAAACTCTTGCTGTGAGGCAACAACGCTACCACTGCATGTAATTTTATGCTTTATAAATCTTTATACAACGTATGGTTCTATAACTATCATTAACCATTTAGTT
Organism: Protopterus annectens; assembly: GCF_019279795.1. Lineage (NCBI taxonomy): Eukaryota > Metazoa > Chordata > Ceratodontiformes > Protopteridae > Protopterus > Protopterus annectens. Next base: position 537,703,272 of record NC_056740.1, read on the forward strand.
GCTATGATTAGAAAAACTCAAAGCTGGATCTACCCATATACCCAGGTCCTTAAATGAATCTGCAGATCCAATGTTGTCCATTTTTGATATTTTCAACAGTTAGCTCTTTGCGATCTCTGTACTTCCAAACACGTGAAACTGGGACTATGATTCCACCGCTACCCATAATTCCCTGCTGCCTTCAAGGACGCAGGTGAAATCGCAGGGCTATGTTCTCATCTGCCAACAATAAGTCAAAGTTTTTACTACTTATTCTTCACCCCTACCTTTTATTAGATCTATAGACATATTTAGCTGTGGTTATTAGTCTGCATGTGTAGGTTACTATATTACAGATGTGAAGTTGTTCGATTTCGCCGTTCATTCTTACAGATGGGTTTGGAGCCGATCCTCGGCTCCGAGTCGGCCTTCTACAAAGCTCATGGTCTTCAGACAGCTTGAGGCCAAGTCCCTATTCCATGATGTACCTTGAGTTACCCCAGATCTAGTTTGCTGCTGCAATAGATCGGAGGTTCCTCGCATAGCTCGGGCCAGTACAGTTTTCTTTTCTAAAATTATCTAACTAATGTTGTTATTTCTATACCTTTAGAGTTAGTCTTTAATTCTTTTATCTTTTATACCTTAATAGTAGTATTCCCTTTCCCTTTGGTGCCTTTTTATATGTATATATATATATATATATATATATATATATATATTAGAGTAGTTTAAATAAGTACTTAATGTGTATTTCTGTGCTTTTTGAACAGTGACAGTTTAGCCACAGTAGATTTAGCCCATAGTCGAGTGGCGTTCGAAAGGCATGCGTGAATGGGCGTGCCTTCATTGAAGGTTGGGCATCAGGCTGGCACCTTGGCGCCGTAAAAATCTACTGCCAATCATTAGCGGACCGGTGTTCCCCTGTGGCGAGCCCTAACCAGGAAAAGCTGAAAGAACAGCAAGGTTTAGCCCATAGTTGTTTAGGGCTTATTTAACTAGTTTTGAGTGTGTCTAGATAGTACAGTAGATTTTTCTAGATGCTGTATTTTTTTGATTATGGCTGATCAGGATAGGGATAAGCATCCCAAGTCAGGCTTTAAAAAGTGTCCAAAATGTGGACAGAAGATTTCTGTGACAGTCACTTCAATTGCTTATATCGTCTTGGAGCCTTGCACCTACAGGAAAACTGCTCCATTTGCCATTCTTTTTCTTCCAGAGTTCTTCAGGAGAGAAAAAGAAAGCTTATAGATAGAGGACTGCTGAAATAGTCTTTTCAGGAAGCTTTGAGTGTCCAGGATAAGTCTAGTAAGTCTTCAGAGTCTTGTAAGGCTTCTACTTCTTTTGAAGTTAAAAAAATCCAAGAAACCATTGACGTCGGCTCCACAGCCCTCGGAGCTGAGTGTCTTGTCTTTTCGGAGCCAGTCCCTAGTCCTGGAATCAGTATCCGAGGTACTAAAATCTCCAATTCTTCAGTCAGTGCCTCCATCCATCCATTCATCTCGGTCCTCGATCAGCCTGTCCGATTTGGCTGTAGATCGTGTGGTGCAGAAGTTGCCACAGGCACCGGCGTTTGCGAAATTATCGGCTCCGACCCAAGTGGTTTCGGAACAGAAAACTGTATTGCCATCACCTTCATTTCCTCCTCCGAGCCATACCAGTCCTTCGGAGCCGGAGGAGTCGGACCTGATGATTGTTGAGCCTTCGGAACTGACACTTATTCCAGTGCCATCGGTTCTGTTTACTCGGACTTCCTCTGCACCGATAGAGTCTATGAGCCGGCACTCTCCGGTCGGGTCTGGGCAGGATAGTTGGACTGACTTGTCTGTTCCGACTTTGCCTCTCAGGGCTTCGGCTCGGATGAGCTTGGCTCCTACCTTTGGTTCAGAGCCCTCTGGTCTGGTGCCCAGGGGATCGATGGTTTCCTCGGATCCAGCGGTCCCTTTTCATTGGAGCAGAGGTGCCTTTGAAGCCATGAGGAGAGTGATGTCTCCCAAAACATCTACAACTTCAGATCCAACTACCTCATCCGCAAAAACGCCCGTGTCCACCTCTGCCTCACAGATCCTGTCGAAGCATAGAGACTCTGAATCTCAGGAAGCCCCACTGGGTGGCCCCTGCTCTTCCAAGACTTTAGATGTTCCCACTGATGAGGTTTCTAGGAAGAGAGTTTGTAAGAGGAAGCACCTAGACTCCCCACAGGAGTCTCTCACGTCAGACACCGACTTAAGATGAATCAGAAGGGTCCCCACGGTCCCCCTCTGAAGATACCTCATTTGCTGAGATATTAGAAATCCTTAGGTAGAGGGGTGGCTAGAACTCCGGCAACCCGACTGAAGATAAGTCAGTTCTCAAGGCTTTCGGGTCTCAACCCTCCACCTCTTGGGTGTCTCCACCCTTCGATGAGCTTATGGTGCTGGTCTCACGAAGGACGTTGGAGTCTCCAGACACCATGGAGCTTGTCCCTTGGAGGCCCAATAAATTTATTTCTGCCCTCCAGGAAAAATCTTTCCTCACCAAGGGGAGTGCCAGTTGATGCCATGGTGGTGGCGGCAGCCATCAAAAAGAAGATGTCAAACTTCATCTATCCATCCTCCTAACAGAGACTCTAGGATCATGAATAGATACGGGAAGTGCACTTACAGTTCAGCGACTTTTGCCATGCGTTCACTGCACTATCTCACTCATTTAATAGATTTCAAAGAGACCCCCTTAAAGAGCTTGGAGATGCTCTTCAGGGTACAGTAGTTGCTGGAGCTTCAGCTAAAGTCTTCTCCTAGCTTGCTACCCTCAATTCCATAGTGAACCCGTCCATGCGTCGCATTTCGTGTGTAGGTGATGGAGCAGGTAGGGCAGCGGATACAGGAATTGCTCTTAGGAGACATTCCTGGATGCGCTTGTGTTCCTTCGCGGAGCCCTTTAAGTCATCCTTTGTCAGCACCCCTTTTGATGGCTCGTCCCTTTTCGGGCCCAAAGTTAAGGAAACTTTTACCAGGTGTGACCAGGAAGGAAAGACTCTGTCTGCCATTGGAGTCTGTTTTTCCACCCCTACCAGACTCTACCCCAAGGGTCAAATGGGAGGAAGAATGTGGTTCCAAAAAGCCCAAAGAGCCTTTCTGGACACATGTGGCGAACCTTCACTGTTGCAGTCATCACACTTGGGTTATCTGCCTGCAGGTAGCATCAGTTGGCCCGAATACCAGAGACTTAGTATTTCTGCGTCCGTTGTTGTCGCTCCAGGTCTGACGTCAGGTCATCAGAGGTATAAAAACAGGCAGCCGATGCCATTACACCAGTCTTTCTTGCCGAGGAGCCCGAAGCAGAAGCAGTTCGCACAAGTGCCGGTTGGCTGCTACCAAATTATCCTGAAGTCTTCTAAAGCTAAGTACCCCATTGGGGATCCTTTTTTCTTGCTCTAACCAGTGTCAGAAAAAGTTAAACAATTGTCTTGCCTGTGGAAAGCACATACCACACTGAGATTTCCATTCTTACTGTGTCACCTGTTTAGGCTCAGACCATGACGTACCTCACTGTCGGTTTTGTGCCTTGTTCAACGTGCAGACTATTCATCGCCTGGCCCTTATTGTTGCTAAATACTTTCGTTCTCAATCTCCGTATTCTGAAATGGCTTCAGTAAGCCATCCGACTAGTGATCTTCCGAAAAAAACGTAAGGATAAAGACAGAGACATACCACACAGGTCCAAAACTGCAGACGACGCTTCCGTTAAGCTAGTCGTCAGTTCGCTGGTACTCAGTGAGGCGCTTTCGCAGACCCTGGTGCCCGCTTCAGTGGATTCGCAGGCCTCTACTGAGACCCGTTCGGAGTCCGGCATGCTGCGAGACTCTTCTTCGACTATGGAACCTACAGATGTCTCTACCTTGGATGGGTCCGGAGCTGCTGAGCAGGCACTGGATTCTGAGGAAGTTCTTCGCACTACTGATATTCGACACCGACTACTTCTTTCGCGTTTTCAGTTCTGTGTAAAACTACTGAGTTTCTAAGGCCAAGAGTACACACTACGCCTAAAAAAACAACGACCCAAACTCAAGCACCTGCTTCCTTGCCACAACATCAAATGCATAAAATGGCAGAAGACCTTATTATGCTGATTAGGGGAAGTCAGCCTTCCCCTGTTAAGAGAAAGAGACCTGTCCCCAGCAGCTTTATAACAGACCAAGACGAGACTGAGGTATCTGATTATGAAGTCATGCCTTTATCTGCTTATGAGGATTCAGATGCTGAGGAATCCATTCCCTCTGCTTCTCCTCCAGAGGATTTTCTTTTGGTGAAACCTTAATATACTTTAAGAGAGCATTTCCATTGGGAATGCCCAGACTATCCTCAGTCCAAAAAGAGACTCAGAGAATTTCTAGATTTGCTTTTAACAATACCCCCAGTCCTGGATGTTGTGGATGATGTCTTTATGGAATCCAGTTTAACTCCTGATATTTTACCCCCTGCTCCTAGGAAACCAGATGGGTACTACAGAGGTCCTGACTCTCACAAATTCCTTTTCAAAAATACTACTGCTGACCCAGAGTTAATCTCCCAAGGGCCTAAAGGTATCAAAGCAACTACAGCTAAGAATCCCACCCTTCGGACAGGGATTCCAGAGCTTTAGACAGATAGGGTCAGAGAGTATACACCTCTGCAACTCTCGCCATTAGGACTTTGAATTGCCAGTTTCACATGCTGAAGTACCAACAACATGTGATGGAACTTATTAAGCAAAAAATAGCTACCTTTACAGACTGTGCAGAAAATAAAGAATTACAAGAACTTATGGATTCTGCAAGCCAAGTCAGCAAGCAAACTTTGCAGTGTGGCTTTGACATCCTAGAAGCATCTTGCAGGGTAGCAGTCACTGGTTCTGTACTGAGAAGGCATGCTTGGTTTAAGGAGCAGACCTTGCCAGACCGTGTCAAATCAAAATGACTAGATGCTCCTTTGAACAAGGACAATCTCTGTTCGGCACCAAAGCAGAAGAGGTTCTTAAAAAGATGGAAGAAAAAGCTAGATCTATGCAGACAGACAAAGATTTCTTGCAAGTACAGCCCCCTAGATTCAGTAGGCATTGCCCCTAGAAACATTGGTCCTTTCCAGCCCCCTCAAGGCCATCTCAAACTAGACCCAGGGGAAACAGACCCCCCCAAACTACAGTCTCAGGGTATGCAGAGATCTAAGCAATGGAGTGCCTCCACTTCAAAAACAGGGAGTGCTAAGCCACCCCCTTGCAGAAAGAATTCCCAATGACTTCTCAACTCCACTCCCCACCTCTTCCCAACTGATTGTGCTCCTAGAAGGAAAACTTGCCCATCATGCACAAAACTGGATTTCCATCACCAAAGACCGATGGGTCCTCAACATTGTATCTCAGGGGTACAGATTTTACTTCCACTCACTTCCAACCCCAAAAAGGGTTCCCAGACCTTCTTCCAAACCAGTGAGCAGAAGCACAAAACCAAGTTTGATCCCTGCTTTCAATAAGGGCAATTCAGCCTGTTCCTGTGGAACAGATAGGTCAAGGGTTCTATTCCAGACTTTTCCTGGTACACTGAAAAGAGGGCACTTGGCGCCCAGTCCTAGATCTTTCCATTCTAAACACCTTCCTAGTGGTACCAAAATTCAAAATGCTCACCCTGCAGCAGCTTCTTCCCATGCTGGCCAAAGATGCCCGATTAGCCACCCTAGACTTAAAAGAAGCCCATCTGCACATCCCTATCAGGGACTCATGCAGGGAATATTTACTCTTCAGGGCAGGATCTATGCATTATCAATTCTTTGCACTTCCCTTTGGCTTATCCATTTCTCCCAGAGTATTCACAAAATGCCTGGCTCCAGCCATTGCCCACTGCAGAAAAATTCAAATTTACCCATACTTGGACGACTGTTGCAGTACCTGACATTTTTAAAAAAAAACTTCTAACCTCCCTGGGCACACCATCAACAAAAAGAAATCAAAACTAGTCCACAGTGAAAAGATTGTATTCTTGGGAGCATGCTTGGACACAGCATCCCAGATGGCATTCCTTACTCCAGAAAAACAAGCCTATCTGACAAGACTACTTCACCCACCAAAACCCAGATATCCACAAGGAAAATCCTGCAGGGCCTAGAGTTCATGGCCTCATGCATCCTACTAATTCTATATGCCAGACTGCATATGAGGAAACTTCAAGGGTACTTAAAAAGTCTTTGGTGCCAACATTCTCAGGTCTTGGAAACTGTCATTCCTATAATACCTTGTCTAAGGATAGAGTTTCTTTGGTGGGCAGCAGCATGCAACCACAACAAGGGACTTCCTTTTACTCAACCCCATGCTGCCCAGACCCTAACCACAGATGCATCAGACTATGCCTGGGGAGCACACCTGGATGACAAGTGCATTCAGGAGCACTGGAGCCCAAGTCAAATTCATCTACACATCAACCAAAAAGAGATGCTAGCTGTTCAGCATGCTCTAACAGCTTTCAGATTCCTACTCTCACCAGGACCCCTGCTAATAAAAACAGACAACACCACAGTTGTGTGGTACATCAATAAGCAGGGGGGAACCCACTTTTACCCACTCTGCAGGCTAGCCATGGCCCTATGGAACACGGCCTTGGACATTCAGGTCCATCTGCAAGTTCATTTCCTGCCAGGCAAACAAAACACACTGGCAGACGACTTAAGCAGAAATCTCCTAGATCCACACGAGTGACAACACGAGTGGCAATTAGAGCCCAGCACCTTCAGCCTTCTGATTCATAAATGGGGGACCCCAGAGGTGGATCTCTTTGCCTCCCCCTGCAATCACCAGCTCAGCAAATTCTGCATCAGGACACCTCACAGCAAGGCCTGGAAAGTGGATGCCCTATCATTCCAGTGGGTAAACCTCTCAATCTATGCATTTCCCCATCTGCCCCCGTCTCTCAAGAATATTGCTCAAGATAAGACAGGACAGACCAAGGACAATTCTGATTGCCCCAGACTTGCTACGCCAGCACTGGTACCCACTCCTGCACAGCCTTTCACTGGTGCCACCCTAGCACCTACCCCAGAGCCTGACCCTGCTCACTCAGCATGGGGAACAGGTCTTGCATCCACAACTGCAAACCCTGAATCTTGCAGCCTGGCTTATTACTTGAATTCTTCCCCAGTGACCAGCCTAAGCAAGCAGGTGCTGGATGCCATTCTTGAAGCCAGAAGACCCAGTACAAGGAAGTCCTGTACTGATGAGTAGAAAATGTATTGCTCCTGGATTCAGTCTAAAGGAGAGGACACAACTCTGCCCTTCCTATCTCTAACCCTGGATTATTTAGCAGATCTACTCCACAGAGGCCTATCCTTCTCTAATAAGAGCCATGCCTCTGCCATCTCGGCTCATTACAACTCTGAGCCCACCCCTCTTCTCTCACCTTCTCATCAAACAGTTTCTGAGAGGGGCAAACAACTTAAGGCCACCAAGGACAGCACCCACCCCAGCTTGGGACCTTAACTTTGTACTGGAAAAGCTCACACTACCCCCTTTTGAGGCTGCAGCGTCAGCAGTGTTAAAATTCCTGTCTTGGAAAACAGCATTGCTCCTGGCCATCACTTCAGCGAGAAGAGTGTCTGAGCTACAAGCATTTATGGCCGTGGAACACTTCATTATTTTTCATGTTGACAGGGTCTCCCTCAGGACTAATCCTTCCTTTATGCCTAAAGTGGTGTCCAGTGTGGCTCTCAATCAATCTACAATCTATCCATTTGCCAACTCTCTTCTTTAATCCTCAAAATAAAGAGGAAAGGATCCTGCACTCCTTGGATGTGCACCGACGGCTCAGATTCTACCTGGATAGGACTAAGCCCTTCAGGAACTCTAACCAGTTGTTACTCTGTTTTCGCTCCATGGGCAGAGGGCAAGGCCATTTCAAAACAGACAGTTTCCAAATGGATAGCACATTGTATCCATTTCTGCTAGAAACATCATGGGAAACCAACCCTTAGGGGGTCAGAACACATTCCACTAGGGCAACTTCTACCTGTACAGCATTCGTCAGGCCGGTCCCTACCAGGGACATTCTGGAGACTGCTACCTGTTGTTTTGTACACACTTTCATCAAACATTACCACCTGCCTATATTTTCCAAATCCAGGGTGGGTTTTGCAACTTCAGTCCTGCAGGACATAATACCCAGCCCAAACTCTTCTTGACTGCCCCCACCTTTTCTTCAGCTTTGGGAATCAACCCAGGTGTGATGACTGCAGCAGTGAAACACATGAAGAACATAGTACAGTTGTGTACACTTATCATAAATGTAGATGTTCTAGTGTATTCGCTGTTGCAGTCCTGGTTTCCCTCCCTCCAGCCCCCTTGTCTTTCTCTTTTCTCTGTGTATATTACTCACCCTTTGCAGGGGTATTGGCATTGGTATTTACTTTTTACTGGTGGTGGTTTTTCCACCATAGCTTAGCTCCCTATTGGGGGGCTTTTGACATTTGGGGCAAGAAAAACTGATGTAATGGCGTCAGCTGCCTGTTTTTATACCTCTGACGACCTGACGTCAGATCTGGAGCGACAGCAACCGATGCAGAAATACTAAGTCTCTGGTATTCTGGCTGACTGAGGGCTACCTGCAGGCAGATAACCCAAGTGTGATGACTGCAACAGTGAATACACTCGAACATCTACATTTATGGTAAGTGTACACAACTGTACTTTCTTCCTCTGTCTTGCTACCAAAAAAAAAGTTTTCTCTGCCTTTTATAAGGGTTTCTTCTCACTAAAAGATTTTTTTTTAATGCTTAGGACTTGTTTGGAAGCGTTGTTGCTATCCGTTTGTTCTTGAAGTATAGTTTCTGAGTAGAATTGTTTGTTGCATACTATGTCGGGAAAAGTTTTAAAAAATGAGGCCACAAGATCCTCCCCAGCCCCACTGGAAGACCCACACCAGCTATGTGTGTATTTATTTATTTTTATTTTATTTTACATTTGTTGACTGGGCTAGTCTAACTGGATATATGTCCATTTTCAGTAGAGGCCCAGGGAGAAAAGCTCCACATAGAAGACATACACAAACAGAACATAAACATTAATTACAGAAAACTTATTAGACAATAACAGGAGTTCCATGGTAACAATTTTTTTTTTTTCACTATAAGAAGAGAGAAAAGGATTTAGAAGTATTTGGTAGACACCCAAAGCAAAGTAATAAGCAGGAACAAGAGAACAAGCTACTTAAAAAAGGGATTGGAAGAATTAGTTGAAGGGTCGTAACTGAATGATAAGATGGTAAGATGGCCAATTCTGTTGTTCATGGTATTGCTTTGAGGGTTGCTCATTTAGAGTTTGAGAGTAACATCTTTAAATCTTTTGGTTCCGAGACGATCCAGAGTCATTCAGATAAACTGATTCTGAAAGGACCCTTTGTTGCTCAGTCTCCTAAGAAGGTTAGCCCTTCTCCTACTAAGTTTACAGAGAAAACTAAAGAAAAAGAAAGAAACAAAGAAGGGGAGGCCAGCAAAATTCCAGAAAAAAAGTAAAGAAGTTACTAGAAAACTGTCACTGGAGCAGTCAGCCTCATTGGGTCTGGCAGGCAAACAAAGCAAAATGTCAGATCCAGCCCTCTACTTTCTCACCAACTCAAGGAAAGTCGCATGCAAGAGGCACTACTCTGTACGGGACACCTTCTCCAGCTCTGAGATTTTCACCAGAGCTTATCAGTTCATGGCTCCACTCACCAATTTTTGCGAAAGTCTAGAAACTCCCTACCTTCTTCTGTAGCCTCCTTGAGGTTAGTGCATTTATTTAGAAGACTCTTGGAAACAGACATTGACAGGATGATATGGAGGTTCTTGAGACAGCAGAAACAGTTGAAGGACATCCCTGTCTCGTTTCCAAGGATGGATCAGAGGATAGTTCCAGCTACCCATCTATCTTTGTTTCTGATATCAGCCTTCACACCAACTCAACCTTCTGTGGCCCCAACTGCTCCTGGAGTGCAGTCTTTGGATTTGACACCCCTTGTGGTTTTCACTTCATCAATACCTCTATTTCTCTTGGCTTTGGACTGAGACGAGACAGAGCTGAAGCATCTGGTTCAGGACCCTAGAGGAGAGGTCAACCTCCAGACTTTCAGACATGTCCCTTCTTCTAGGTACCTCAGTCTTTGACAACTTGGCTGCACGCTGTGTTTTGGATTCCGGACCAGCTGGATGTTGGTCATTCTTGACTCTCCTAAATTGGACCTGAGAGAGACTCCCAACACAGAGTTTGGGATTTGAGGCTGTTGAGAGGGCACTCAGCTAGAGAGGGACTCACTCCAGCCAAGCCATATCCAATCCAACCTCTGAATTTTTCTGCTTCTCTCTCTTTTCATCCTGATCGACTGGGACAGTCAGCATCAAGGGCTCTAGGAAACGTACTCAGTTTGACTTCCCAGTCCATCTCAGAACCTGCCATCAATCTGCCCCAGCAGCAGGTCCATGGGGGAAAGACATGTGAAAAGAAGCATATCGATTCATCTCCTGAATCGGTCACAAAAGGCACAGCCTTTGGTGATGGAGAGGGTTCCACACGAGCTCCCTGTGACAACATCAGTTTTGGTGAGTTACTCGAATTGATGAAGCAAAAGGGAGGTTGGTCCACTGATGACCCTTCTCAGGAGGAATCTGTGTTTCTGGAAGCTTTTAGTGCTGTCTTGTCTTCTGTTTGGGTGGTCTCACACTCTGACTTTACTAGATGTCATAACTTGGAGTGTGTGTGGCAAGAACCTGACTCCGTGGAGCTGGTCCATAAGAAACTGACAGGAACCAGTCTGCTCCAAAGAATAAACACAGGAGATAACTCCCAGATTTGTCTTATTATAATTGTGTCCTTTTTGGGAGATTCATTTTGATTCTTATATCTGAGATGGAGTAGTGCTTAAAGGGGAAGAGGTCAATAATGCTTTTATCCTTCAGATGGGGGAATTGTGGTGTTATTGTATAATTGTTATACTTGCTGTAATTACATAGTGTAGGTATTCCTACTTCAATGGTGTAAGGCATATAGGATCATATAGCTGCCTAGAGGGAATTGTTTTATACCTAATCAGACATTTTGTAAATAACTTTATTCTGACTGTATGCTCCTGCTATGTATTAATTCTCTCTGGTGTGCCTGCTCTACACTGTGTTAAGAGGTCAGTCATCGGTTATGTCTTTAGACTTAGATGCTAAGGTACTATGACTGGTTGTCTCTTATCTACACCCTGTGACTGAGATAACTCATTTGTATTTCCATCTCTTCCTTATATTTTCACCAGCCCTGTGTACCTAAGTTCCTGCCTTATCCGCTCTAAAGAAGCCCTGTGGAATCCAAGTTAAGGAACAGAGTCCTGAATATGATTTGTTTGTCCTCCCCACTAAGACTCTACCCTGAACAGTCCTCTTATGAAAGTATGTCCTGCTAATGTATTTTTAACTTGCATCACTCCAGGCTGTTTGACTTCCTTCCCAAGTTAACCAGCAGCCTACCCCCCCTCCTTTCGCAGTTAAATTACCCACTGTTACCCTCCCTCTGCATCTTTGTCCTTAGGATAACTTTCTCCTCTACCACACCATATCCCAATAGTCTGCTCTCTGCTTGCTCTGTCTCTTGTTATTTCTTAGTTTGGCCACTAGGTGGCACCCTATTCACTAGTAAACTATATATCCTTTATTATCTCACTAGAGTTTTGTTTTTCATGATACCTTTCTGGTATTAACCCCTTTCTATCTCTCTACTACACCCAACCTTACTACCTCTCTAAGCCCCCAAACAATTATTTTATCTCTCCCAATCTACCTATTTTACTCTCTATACTTCATCCCATAGTACACTCTTACCTTGCACTGTACCCAGTGCTTCTTTCACTTCTCACTGATTGTTTTCTGCACCCTAGTCCTCTCTCTGGCTCTTCCCGCTCGGTTCGCCCTGCGGGCTCACTCCACTCCCCTACCCTACCCCCAATTCCCACCCACCCCCAGTACCCCTAAACTTATACTTGCTCAGCCACACCCCCACTTTTCTCACATCCTATCAAATTTCCTGCCTTGTTCACACTTACAAACTCTCCACTCCTATCTGACTGCCTCACCCCATTCCCTACCTTCCTAATACTACTAATTTCCAACCTTGCCAAGCTCACCAATCTCAACATGCCCTTGCCTTTTAAACTACTTTATCTACTCCTGCTCCTTAACATCCTTTTTTTATACTACACCCTTACTTCCTACGAGTACTACACCCTCAGCAGATCTCCTAGCTTAGCTAAACACACTAGCTCTGTCCTTCCCCTGCCTGAACAAACCTATATTAACCTCCTCTCATCCTGCCCTTACCTTCCCCCACACTATCACAGAGTACTCCATAACAGGTATCACACAACTAGAAAGTTCTACCTAATACCCTCTAAAGACTCAAAAATATTTCCACTCCCTCAAACACTCTTACTGTTACACGGGGACATCCACCCCAACCGTGGCCCAAATAATTCCCTCCTCCACACCCTCTCAAACCAAACTACTAACAATTTGAGTTCACCTTTCTCTTCTAACTCCCTTTCAATAGCACACCTAAATATTCATAGCATTAACAATAAAATTACACAACTCCATGCTTTAATTGACCTCTACTCATTTGATATTCTCTGTCTTACTGAAACCTGGCTTAAACCAGGCACCAAAGACAACAAAATTACTCCCCCTGGCTATAGCATTTTAAGGCGGGATTGTCTAAACAAAAAGGGTGGTGGAGTTGCTTTACTCTATAAATCTGAACTACAGGTGTCCTCTATTGACTCCCTACCTCCCTCCCCTGCCAATGCTGAAATACTCTGCAGCAAATTCCAAGTAAATAAAAGAAAAGCCATATATATAATATCTTCCTATATCCCTCCTGGCAACAACTTGGATACACTTGAAAAAATTTTTAGCTGGCTCTCCTGTAGCTTTCCTCAGGAAACCATACTCTTAGGAGACTTCAATATTGATTGGAACTCCTGCATATCGCCCAAACCCACCTATCACCTCAACCTCTTTAATTTTCAACAAACCATAAACTCCCCAACTAGGATTCACAAATCTACCAATAAACAATATTGGTCAACAATAATCCCCTCTCATATAAAACTGGTATACTCCCTGACAATATCAGCGACCATCTTCTCACCTATATCACTAAACAAAAAAATAACAATCTCAATCAGGCCAGCTATCGTACTATACGTAACAAAAACAACTTTAACCTTCCCATTTTCCTCAATGCACTCAACCAATGTAGCTGGTCAGCTCTAAAACACCTTCCACTTGAGGAAGCAGTTGCCCATTTCAACAACACATTCCTCCAAATTCTTGAGCATCACGCCCCCTCACGCTTAATTAGAACAGGATCCAAAGCTGCCCCTTGACTTTCTAAAGAAACCAAGCAAACAATGCTATTAAGGAATAAACTATGGACAAAATGGAGAACTACTAAAAACCCAACTGGCCATCAAAACTTCAAACACCTTAGAAATACCACAAAAAAACTTGCCCATCTTGATAAAAAAAAATATTACCTTCAATATCAAGAAAATCAAAATCATAACCCCAAAAAATTCTGGTCAGGAATCAATAAACTGCTCCATCCGGGAAATACCAAAACACCTACTCCAGCTAACTTAGCACAGCTTCTTCACTGAAACAGTCACCTCTCTAGCAAAGAACATGACTCCCCACACTTCCCTTAAAAACACTTCCCCTCAAAATAACACCCCCACTCTAACATTTAGTACAGTCTCCACAACCTATATACAAAAGTTACTCTCAAAACTTAAACCATGCACTCCTTCAGCTGACCAACTACTAGCTGAATATCTGCAGCTAGCAGCAGCAGAACTAGCATACCCAGTCTCCATCTTAATTAGCAGAACAATAACCGAATCTACTATCCCTTCCCTCTGGAAAGTCTCCCATATCATTCCTCTGCATAAAGGAGGAAACACTAATGAACTTTCTAATTTCCGTCCTATAGCCTTATTATCACCACTATCTAAAATTATGGAGCGTTGTATACACCAACAACTTTTACATCATCTTTTACATAATAGCCTACTTTCAGACTCCCAACATGGCTTTAGACCTTTCCATAGCACTTCCACTGCTCTTCTCTCCTTCACAGACGCTATTAGCAAAAATCGCAATAACAATATATATTCTTCTGCTTTATTTCTTGACCTCTCTAAAGCCTTTGATATGGTCAACCATCAACTTATGCTAGATACTTTGAAATCTCTCTCACTTGAACCTTCGGCATTGCACTGGTTTGACTCCTATCTGAAAGACAACAAGCAGTCCTTTGGGACAGCCATCTATCCTGTCAGCTCCCAGTCACTATTGGTGTCCCTCAAGGATCCATCTTAGGACCCCTTCTCTTCTCCATATTTATAAATAACCTGTCTATTTCACTCCCAACACCCTCATGTATTCAATATGCAGACGATTCAACTCTCATCTGTTCTGCTGCATCTCCAGCTGAACTTCATTCTTCCACCCAAAAAGTCTTTACAGCAGCAGAAAAATGGTAACAAGATATCTGTCTCCTCCTTAATCCCCAAAAAACTAAATTATTACTTTTCTCTCCAACCCTTAAATCTGCCCCTTTCTCCTTTTCTATTGTGTCTGACAATGGCACTATCATTACACCTGATAGTTCCACTAAACTACTAGGTGTTACAATAGATAATCAACTAAACTATGATTACCACATTGACCTAACCATCAAAGCTGTTAATAAAAAGATAGGTGCCCTCTATAGACTTGAGCCCTGTCTAACAGCAACTACCAGGGTGTCTTTAGCCCGAACTCATCTTATCTCTACATTATTATATGCCTCCCCAACTTTTATAAACCTTTCAAAATCTAACCTTCAGAAACTTGCCACAGCCTACCACAGCATTGCCAGGTTTGCCACAGGTTCCCCATTTCTCACCCATCATTGTGTTAATCTCAAAAAGCTTGACTGGCTTGAACTTCAAAATCTCATTCTCCTACATCAATTAGTTATTACCTATAAAATTCTCCATTACCCTTCTAATACATCCATACTAAATAACCTTGTTGTCCCTTACAGGAATCTTACTTCCCTTTGCTCAGTTAACAAATTACTAGTGGCCACCTTCAAAACACACAATAAAGCTGGGGACTCCTTGTTTACAAATGCCATTGGCTCATACTGGAATAAACTTCCCATAGAACTGACCACTCTAGGCTCATCACAACTTTTCAAAAAACAACTAAGGAACTATTTTAAAACTCACTGGCTATGCCCTTGCTCGAATCCTGACTGACCTCAGCATCCATCCCTCTTTTCAGCTCTCTCCATTACTCTTCCACTTGTCCTTATCACTAGTACTACCCCTCCTCTGTAGCTAACCTACCATCCACATGGATATTACTTTTTCCTATAAATTCTACTTTTCTTTATTCTTGTCATATTACTGCAACCTTTATACTTGTTATATTACTGCAACCTATCATTTCACCTTGTATCTAAATCACCCAGCTGATGAAATCTGTTTCTTAAAACTAGTGCCATGGCGCAAAATGTTTATCAAAATTGTTAATACTGTAAATAGTTGAATAGAGTCTTGTGTGAGTTACTGCTTTATTTCTTTTTTAATTGTACTATTCCTACTCTTGCAAAGATTTTGAAATAGAAATCCTCACTCTATGTTATAGTTTTGCTAAATTACTTTTGACTGTTACTATGCTACATGGGAATAGTTCTCTTCATGCTTATAATTTGTATCTTATTATGCTATTTTTTTTTTTTATTATTTACTAGTATATAGTGGAGCTTTTCTCCTCGGGCCTCTGCTGAAAATGGACATGTATCCAGCCAGACTAGCCCGGTCAACAAATGTAAAATAAATAAATAAAATAAAAATTGATTTAAATTTAACATAATCCCATTCAATTTTAAGTTAGGATTAAGATGGAGTGGTTGTAAAGTGTTAAAGGCAGGGGTCAGCTTTAGAGAGTGAAATAGTTTTTGTAGTATTATTCTGTTTTTTATGCAGCTATGCATCTTGATTTTGCACAGATTTTCTTTATTTAAGAAAGGGAGAGCTAAAGGGTTGAAGTTCAGAGATTTAACATAGTTATTGTAGAGTATGACCCAAGCTGGATGCCATATAGAGGAATCCTTATTGAATGCAGAGATGTTAAGTATCCTACTGCAATTTATAATTTTGTAGTATAGTTTAAAATTCGGCAATCCTAGGCCTCCTTGTTCTTTTGGGTATGAAAGTTTGGTGTAACTAATCCTAACAGATTTAGGGGACCATATAAATTTCGAAAGGGACGAGTATATATTTTTGAAGAATTTGTTGTGTAAAATATTTGTTGCATTGATTGAAAATATAAAGAAATCTGAGGAGTATGTTCATTTTAATGATTGCTACTGTAGCAAGGAAGGTTAATTTAAGATTGGCCCATCTGTTTAAATCATTTTGTACATTCAACCATAATCTAGTAATATTACCCTGGAAATATGCGGTTAGGGTCCTGTAAAAATTATATTCCTAGATAATGGAAATGTTTAATATTTATACCTTTAGATGAGAATATTTTGGGGTATTGAGTGAACATGTTAATAGGAAAGATTAAAGATTTATCTCTGTTTAGCTTGTAGTTTGCAAATTTGGAGAAGGTATCAATGGAGGACATAGTTTTCTCTAGATCAGAATTAGGTAAAGTAAATGTTTAAGTCATCAGCATAAGCTGATAAGGGGTTTTAGTGTTGTATAACAAAAGAATGTGATGAAAGGTTTTCTGTTTGATTAATAGGAATAAGGGTTCAATGAATAGGTTAAATAAAAGGGGAAAAAGAGGGCATCCTTACTTTGCACCGTTTGTAATGTCGATCCTGGATGATATTTGTTTATTTCTTTGTAGAACAGTGTGTATGCATTAGAGTAAAGAATTTTAGTAATGTTAATGTATAGGTTTGGTATATTGAAGTGAGGGAGAATGTCAAACAGAAAGTCTGTGTTGATTCGGTCAAAGGCTTTGGATGCATCTATGGCTATAGTGTATATAGGGTTTTTTGCGAGAGTAGAGAGTGATATCATAGCTTCTAGTGTGAGTGTGAGCAACTGTTTGTCTATGTATAATAAAGCCTGATTGTTCAGGTGATACAATACTGAGAATAACAGCTTTAAGTCTACTATCTAGGATTGTGGCCAAGATCTTCATATCCATGTTAACAATAGAAATAGGTCTATATTTCCAGGTTTTTTTTTGTGTCGAGAGTTAGGTTTTGGAATAAAGATAGTTCTAGATGCATTTAGGTGAATATCTTTTATTCCAAAATGGGTAATATGGTTAAAGAGCTGAAGCAGGACGTTGAAAATTTTAGATGTGAAGCATTTATAGAATTCGGCTGTGTAACTATCTTTAGTAAATACAGTGATGAAAAAAGTCTTATAATCATTCTTACTTGCAACATTGTCAGGTTCTTGATTACTGGTGGAAGGACCACTGTCAGTCATATTACAAGAAAGTAAAGGTACATAAAACCCACGCTCTCTCTTGTTAACCACCTCAATCATTATATCACTAACGAACCTAAAAGGATAGCCTCTTTTTTTTTAAACATATTTTTCAAGTTGTCACATTCGTCTAAAAATTCATCAGTACCAGATACCATACGGGCTGCATGCACAAAACTGTCCCTTAACTATTGCTTTCTTTTGTGTGACTGGGTGTGTGCTAGAAAACTGCAGTAGTGAGTTCGAATATGTGCTTTTCCTAAAGATTTTTGAAACAAACCTCTTATTTTCATAATCCTTTTCCAGAAAGATGTCTAAAAATGAAATTTTGTCAAGGTCTCTGGTATAAGTGAACTTTAGAAATTCTGTGGTGGTTCCATATAGTTTATAAAATCATCAATAGCATCAACAGGTCCATCCCACAGAACAAACATATCATCCAAAAACCTGGTGTAAAATTTGATGTGCTCAAAATAACATAAAGAAAAAAGAAATTTCTTCTCCCATTGCCTAACTACAATATTTGCATATAAACCACCACATGCAGACCCCATAACCACCCCTTCTTGTTGTAAGTAAATTTCTTTGTTAAACAAAATGAAGTTGTTTTTAAGGACAATTTCTATCAATTGTGAAAAGACCAAGATCTGGAAGTGTGAGATATCTTTTTCATATAAGAAATCTGTAAACCACACCAAACCAATTGTGTGAGGTATGACTGAATAAAGGTCCTTAATATTGATAGTAATAAAAACAAAAGTGTCCTTGAAAGGTATCTCATCTATAGCTTGTAAGAAGATCCATGAATCCTTGCAGGTATGTCTCTCACTCAATATGTGTTCTTTTAACTTATTGTCCAGATGTCTTGCAAGAGGATTGGGAGGGTGGCCTAATGGTTAAGGTGTTTGCCTTACAAACACAAGGTGCTGGGTTTGAGTCCCACAAGGGATAATTGGCTAAGCTTAAAATGGCTCGCAAGGGCAGTTAGCTTAGTACTAACTATGAGGGTGGGTAATGGACTCCTTGGAGTCTACTATGGGTCACATGGATGGTTGGCTAAGATTTTTATGCAATTTTGGCAGCCCAAACATGACTGATATTTTAGGGCAGGGAACAGAGAGAAAATTAAGCACATCAATAGAAATTGAACCCTCTATAAATAAATCTTGGAGTTCGTTCCTTATATGCTGGTAAGAAGTGTTCAGTTCATTAATGGATGATCTTAAATATGCTTTTCCTTCTAGAATACAAAGCATTTTCTTGTTATAGTCCTCCACCTTTATCAGGTTCCATAATTCTAATATTTTGTGAAAAGATTTTTATTTCGTGCATTACCTTTTTCTCATTCATGTCAGAGTTCCTACTAGAAAGCTTAGAGTTACGTATATCTAACTCACACATGTTCACAAAAAGTTGGACAGTGGGATGAAGTGGGGGGTTATATGTACTAGAGATGGCTAAAGGGTTGACAAAGGAACCAGGTGCAGAGTTTTTAAAAAGAATATTCAAGTTCAGCTTTCGTGTATACATTCTTAAATCCATAAGAGTATTAGAAGCATCAGGGGCTGTGGGGGTACAAAGGTGAATCCTTTGGCAAACAAATTACAGTGTTCAGAATTAACAGCAATGCTGGAAAAGTTGTACACATTAAAGTCACCTAAAGTGTTGGTAACTATGTGGCAGGGTGGGAGTAAAGGTCCATATCATCACCTAAATTGTTTGGTGGTGAATGCAACAAGTTAGTTAGTCACATTTACATCTTGTTGTTCCAGGACTGGTACCTCTTCCCCCCTCTCTGTTCACCATTCCTCCTCTGTTCCAATGGTTGATGTTCGTCGTGTTACACTGCTGCAGTCATTACACTTGGGTTATCCTGCCATCAGGCGGTTCCCCAGTCGGCCTGAGATGTTCATCGTGCATACAGCTGCAGTAATCACAGATGGGTTCTCTGCCGTCAGGCGGGTCCTCGGTCGGCCGAATTCCAAAGTCTAGGTCCGGCGTCGGTTGTTGTCGCTTTCTTTCCTGACGTCAGTGAGGCAGGGGTATATAAGACACAGCCGACGCCATTTTCTTCAGTCTCTTTTGCCGCGCGGTGCCTGAAGCAGAAGCAGTTCGCAAGTGCCGGTCGGCCAGCTCCTGAATTTACGAAAAATTGGAAACCGAAGTCTTCTTTAAAGCTAAGTACCCCGTTGGGGAAACTTTTCTTGCCTCAGACCGATGTCAGAAAAAGTTAACAATTGTATTTCTTGTGGGAAGCAAATACCGCATAAGGATTTCCATTCCCTCTGCATACCTTGTTTAGGCCCAGACCACGACGTCTCGGGCTGTCGCTTTTGCGCTACTTTCAATAAACGCACTATTAAGTGTCAGGCGGAGTTCGCCCAACACTTTTTTGGTAAAGCCTTTGATTATAAAATGTCGTTGGAGACTCCGACTACCGTTTTGTCCAAAAAATGCAAGGACAAAGACCGACACGCGAGGCCCGCGGTCTCCACCGACACCACGCCGAAACCGGCTACACGTGGTCCGGTTCTCAGCGAGACGCCTATGCAGTCCCTGACTACCGACAACACTTCTTTGGCAGTGTCTTCTGTAACCGAGACCGCAGGTACCTCGGCCCTTACCCAGACTACAACCACCGAAGCCACTGTGAGCGTTGAGCCTCCTAATGTGGACAGGTCCACTTCCACCCATGGTGTCTTTAGACCCTCATCTTCCTTTTCCATTAAGGCCTTTACTAAGTCCAAATCAGCCAGACATCCCAAGAGGCCTGTTGCACAGGGCCCATCTCCAGGTCCCATGCCTAAAAAGCAGATGCTTAAAATGGCTGAAGATTTAATTACTCTTATCACGGGTTCCCAACCCCCTCCAGACAAGAGACCCGGAGTGGAGGAAGATTCTCCCTCTTCTGATCAGGGCTCCATTTTTTCAGAGCATTCTGAGGTAGAGGAACACTCTTACTCCCCTTTTGAAGATTCTGATGCAGAGCAGTCCATTCCTTCTGTATCTCCTCCAGAGGATTTTTCTTTTGGGGAAACCTTGCACACCTTGAGGGAGAACTTCCATTGGGAAGGCCAAGACTTTTCTGATTCCAAGAAAAGACTTAGGGAATTTCTTTTGTTACCTCAACACAGACCTCTGGCGATACCTCCTGTCTTGGACATACTTGATGATGTTTATTCGGAGGCTTGCCTTAATCCGGATTCCCTGCCTCCTGCCCTAGTCAAACCTGATAGGTACTACAGAGTTCCTAACTCTCACCACTTTCTTTACAAAAGCCATAATGCTGACCCTGAAACCATTTCTCAAGGCCCCAAGGGAATGAAGGCCTCTACTGCTAAGAATCCACTACCTTCCGAAAAAGAGTCAAGATCCTTAGAAAGGTGGGGGAAAAAGATATATACCTCAGCCACCCTAGCCATGAGGGCCTTAAATTGTCAGTTCCATATGCTTAAATATCAGCAGTTTCTGTTATCACAATTAAGAAATAAAATGTCTCAACCTGAACAACCAGATTTGAAGGAGTTGCAGGATATGATGCATAGTGCAGAACAAGTGGGTAAACGCACCTTACAATGTGGCTGTGATGCCCTAGAGGCCTCAAGTAGAGCTGCTGTTACAGGATCAGTCATTCGTAGACATGCCTGGCTTAGGGAACAAATCTTGCCTGATCATGTGAAAGCTAAACTACTAGATGCTCCTTTACAAAAGGATGTGCTATTTGGTACTAATGCTGAGGAGATACTACGGAAAATGGAAGAAAAACCAAATCTATGCAAACTGTCAAAGCTTTTCTACAGGTTCAACCACCACGTTTTAGCAGAAATTGGCCTTCTAAAAACTGGTCCTTTCCAGCCATGGACAAGCCACAAAGAGGTAGATACAGGCGCACAAGGGGCAGAGGACAATCACAAGGATCATTTAGAGGCAGGCAATGGCAAACTCCAGCACCAAGAGGTGGCGAAGACAGTGCACAACAATACAGGAAACAAGCCCAATGACTTCCTCCTTTCCATGCCAAGCAAGTCTCAGCTGGCAGCACCCTTGGGAGGAAAGCTGGCATTATTTACAAGAAATTGGCATATTGTCACAACAGACAAATGGATCCTGGACGTTATAAACAGAGGCTACAGATTTCATTTTCACACTCTTCCAAAAATGAGAGGCATGCCAAACCTGCCACACAATCAAAGGGCAGAGGCACAACTACAAATTTCAAAGCTCATAGACATGAATGCTATTCAAGAGGTACCTACTCACGAACAAGGTCAAGGTTTTTATTCCAGGCTATTTCTGGTACCAAGGAAAGCAACCGACTGGAGACCCATTTTGGACTTATCCATCCTAAACACATTCTTACTCGTACCAAAATTCAAGATGCTCACATTACAGCAGCTTCTTCCCATGCTGGGCAAGGAGTTTTGGCTGGTAACATTGGACCTCAAGGAGGCATACCTGCATGTCCCAATCAGACAAAGTTGCAGAAGATACCTCAGATTTCTTGCAGGTTCAATCCACTATCAATTCTCTGCATTGCCCTTTGGCTTATCTACTGCGCCCAGAGTATTCACGAAATGCCTGGCATCCGTAATTGCCTGCTGCAGACTTCAAGGGATACAAATTTACCCTTATTTGGATGACTGCCTGATCCAAGCGGACAGCAAGCACATACTTCTGGAACATCTGGCTTATGTAACACGGTTACTGAATTCTCTGGGATACACAGTCAACAAAGAGAAATCCAGGCTAACACCATCCCAGAAAATAACTTTCCTGGGTGCCAACTTGGACGCAAACACCCAGATGGCCTATCTTACGCCAGAAAAACAGGGGCAACTAACTCAGTACTTCAAATACTAGCAAATTGTACCAGGCTTACTGCAAGGAAAATTCTGCAGGCTCTGGGCTTCATGGCATCTTGCATTCTTTTAATCCCATGTGCAAAGTTGCATATGAGGAAACTTCAATGGTACCTAAAAAACCTATGGTCTCAACACAGCCACAGTTTGGAAACAATAATACCAATAATTCCATGTTTGCAAAAGGAATTTCTATGGTGGGCCCAAGCATGTCAAACGAACACAGGTCTCCCATTCTGCAAGCCTCAAGCAAATCAAGTCATCACAACAGACGCCTCAGATTACGCCTGGGGGGGCGCACATGACAGACAGGTGCATTCAGGGCAAATGGTCCCAAAAGGAAAAGCACCTTCACATCAATCAAAAAGAAATGCTAGCAGTGATAAATGCAATTACAGCTTTCAAGGACCTCCTGCATCCAGGACAATTATTGATAAGAACAGACAACACCACAGTAATGTGGTACATAAACAAAGAACGAGGAACACATTCATACCCCCTGTGCAGACTAGCCATGACACTTTGGAACTTGGCTCTGGAATGGCAAATCGAACTTCAAGCACAGTACTTGCCAGGTATGGAAAACACGCTGGCAGACAATCTAAGCAGAAATATGACAGATCCACACGAATGGAAGTTGCATCCTCAAGTGTTTACAAAGATAATCCAAGCGTGGGGAAGGCCAGACATAGATCTCTTCGCCTCCCACAGAAATCATCAATTGGAAAAGTTCTGTTCAAGGACCTTTCATCCAAAGGCCTGGAGAGTGGACGCTCTTTCATTCAGTTGGGCAGCATGGACAGTTTACGCTTTCCCACCTCTGCCTCTTCTGTCCAAGGTGCTCTTGAAAGCAAGAGCAGACAGACCGAAGATGATACTGATTGCTCCAGACTGGCCAAGACAACACTGGTACCCACTCCTGAGGAGCCTAACACATACTCCTCCCTGGTCCCTACCTCTAATGCCTCTTCTGCTGACTCAGCACAGCTACAAAACTCTTCACAGTCAGCTGAAAACACTCAATCTCGCTGCGTGGAAAATTCCTTAACACCACAACAGACCCTACTCCCCAAAGAGGTGCAGGATGTCATTTTGGAGGCCAGAAGGCAATCTACTAGAAAGGCTTACTCCACAAAATGGAAACGGTTTTGTTCTTGGAATGAGAAAAAAGGCCAGGACCCTAGAAAACCTGAATTTGCCTCAGGTATTGCATTATCTAGCTGAGCTGCTGAACAGTGGACTTTCATTTTCCTCCATAAAAATCCATGCCTCCACCATTTCTGCAGAATTCAACACTGATCCACCCTTATTCTCTCACCCACTCTAAAGATAGTTCCTCAGAGGGGCTAAGAATATAAGACCACCAAGGAAACAACCAATGCCAGCCTGGGATCTTAATTACATTCTAGAAAAATTAATATTGCCTCCCTTTGAACCAGCTGCCTCAACAGATTTGCAATATTTGTCCTGGAAAGCAGCTTTTCTTCGGGCCATTACCTCAGCTCGTAGGGTTTCGGAACTACAAGCCCTCATGGCTGTGCAGCCCTTTCTCATCTTCCATCAGGACAGGGTTTCCCCTCGAACCAACCCGTCATTTATGCCTAAAGTGGTATCCAGGGTAGCTTTAAATCAAGCCATAGACTTACCTACCTTTTACCCCAATCCTCAAAACAAAGGGGAAAGGCTGCTACACTCCTTAGACATCCATAGACAGCTACGTTATCATTTGGACAGAACAAAGCCTTTCAGGAAATCAGAACAACTTTTTGTGTCCTATGCTGTAGGAGCTCAAGGGAAACCAGTTACCAAACAGACAATTTCAAAATGGATAGGCCACTGCATATGGTTTTGTTACTCCTATCATGGAAAATCTGTCCCTACAGACATCAGATCCCACTCAACCAGGGCCACAGCAACCTCTACAGCCTTCCTCAGAGGGGTCCCTACCAAAGATATTTTGGAGGCAGCCACTTGGAGTTCTGTGCATACCTTCACAAAACACTACCACCTGCCTTTATATTCCAAAACTAGAGCAGGCTTTGCCACTGCTGTGTTGCAGGGCATTCTGGCTCATCCCAGTTCCACCTAGTGCCTACCACCCTGTGCGTAGCTTTGGGATTCTACCCATCTGTGATTACTGCAGCTGTATGCACGATGAACATAGTACAGTTTTGTACCTACCATAAATGTAGATGTTCGAGTGCTAATACAGCTGCAGTACAGTTTTCCCTCCCTCCTTCCCCTCTTGGTAAAGGCCTAGGGCCTAACCCCTCTTCATACAACCTGATTGGGTTATCCTTCTATGGTATATTTGCTTGCAACTACTGAATGTTAAGTTGTCTATCTCGCCTTCATTCTTGCTGGATGGGTTCGGAGCCGACCTCGGCTCCGACTCGGCCACTCTAAAGCTCGAGAGTTGGTTCCACCGGCTCGAGGCTCCCCTTATATCCCACAATGCTAGGCGAGAGTTACCTCAGATCTCGTTTGCCGCTACAGCTTCGAGGTTGGTTTTTCTACCGGTTCCTGGTAAGTTTTAGCTTTTTCTATAAAAAGTTACTCTTTTTACCCCTTTTTTAGTTTAATTATTCTTAAATTAGTGTAGTTCATTGAACTTTATCCCCGAACCTAATTTTTTTCCCGTTTCTTGTTAAAAGAACTGTTAGTTCTTCCCTTGGGCCTTAGGCCTTCCCTTCCCTAGGGAGTGTTTGTGTAGTGTACTACTGTTTATTGTACTTTATTTTTTTAGTATTTTTTACTAAAGTTTGTTATTCTGACAGAGTATAACTGGTGTGTTTGAGTGTGTGTTTGTGTTCACCAGTTAGGCTATGTCTAAAGAAGCAAAGGTCTCCGGATTCAAGAAGTGTGATGCGTGCTGTCAGAAAATGTCTCTGACAGACGCTCACACTTCTTGTGTCTATTGTCTGGGTTTGCACCTGCAGGACTCCTGTGCTGTCTGCCATGGCTTCAGCCCCAGGGTCCTGCAGGAAAGGAAAAAACAAGCTCATATTGAGAGGCTTGTTGAAGCCTGAGGATTCCCTGTCTGTCTCAACAGGGAAGCCCTCCAAGGCATCGAGGTCCCCGGCTTCTGAGCCGAGACCTCAGGTTGTTCAACCTTTGCCTTTATCGGCTCCGGCTGGAGCCGATAAGACTCAGTCCACAGTTTCTGTGGCTTCCTCGGCTCCGGCCGGACCCGAGGTTATCGAGGTACCCGTGTCGGCTCCGACAAGATCTTCGGAGCCGACAACCAGAAAGAGGTCTAGGTCACCTTCTCTTGGCTCCGTTCATTCGGCTCCAGGATCTCCCCTGCTGTCTGAACGGAGCCAAAGGTCTCATTCCTCTAGGTCATCGAGGTTGTCCGATCATGACCTTCAGAGGGTGGTGAGTCGACTACTCAAGTCTGAGGCACTAGCCCAGATGCTTCAGAGCCTGACTCATCAGTCGGTGCCTGTCCCGGTCCATCAACTCCTTCCTCCTTCGACTCTCTTGAGCTCGGAGCCGGGTCGTGTCGGAACCGAGACTGTGGTCACCTCGGAGCCGAGACAATTGTCTTCGGCTCCGTCGTCGGCTCCGTTTTCTTCCATGGAGGAATCTCGGCGCCGGACTTCCCTCGTCGGCTCCGAGGGGGTGAGTGGCATCGGACCCTTGTCCGACCCCCCTCTCCCTCTCGGTGCAGCTGCGCTGGTGAGTGCGGCCCCGACATCGGCCACGGAGCCAACACTGTCGATGCCGAGGGGTCCTTAGCTCCTCGGAGCGGGACCTCTGGCTCTGCCTGACAGGGGTGCTGAGGTCATGCGAGTGTGTTAGAGCCTGGCTCTACTCCACAGTCGGCTCCGTCAGCCCCTCCCTCTATGCTGCCTCAGGGTAAGTCGACTCACTCCCTCATCCCGGACCGCAGAGAGCCAACTCCTCAGGAGCTCCTTTGGGATTTCATCCTCTTCCGATGCCTCTCCTGATTTGGCAGAAGAGCCCCCTCGGAAGAGGAAGTGCAAGAGGAAGCACATTGACTCACCTGAGTCTATCACGTCCGACACAGATCTGGATGATTCTGAGGGTTCCCCCCGTTCCCCTTCTGAAGATGTCTCATTTGCAGACATTCTGGAGATCCTTAAACAGAGGGGAAATTGGCCAGCCCTCAACCCTTCGGAGGACGAATCTGTGTATCTTGAGGCATTTGGCTCTCGTCCTTCCACCTCCTGGGTGTCCCGGCGCTTTGCCCCCCGCATGCAGGTGGTTGCTAAAAGGGCATGGACGGCTCCTGATTCAGTGGACCCCACTCCCAGGAGACCCTCCAAATTCATCACAGCTCCATCAGACAAGGAATTTTTATCAAAAGGAGTCTCTGTGGATGCTATGGTGGTAGCTGCCGCCACAAAGAAGGAACTGGCTGATCCTTCAGTGCCTGTCCATCCACCTAACAAGGAATCTAGGTCCATGGATAGGTACGGAAGCGGATGTTCTCCTCAGCGACATTTACTATGCGTTCGCTGAATTACCTGTGCCATTTCACTGCCTTCAAAGGGACTTGATCAAAGAAGCGAGTGAAATGCTGAGACCCTACAGCTGCGGGTTTCAAGAGAAAATGAACACGCAGCTGGCTATCCTTAATTCTATTTCCAACTCCTCCATGCCTCCTCTCTTATGCGGCCGATGGAGCGAGCAGAGCCGCAGGAACAGGGGTAGCCTTACGTAGGCACGCCTGGATGCGGCTATGCAATTTTGCGGAACCTTTCAAGACGTCTTTCACGAACTCCCCTTTTGATGGATCATCTCTTTTGGTCCACAAGTGAAAGAAACCCTGACTAGGTGCGAGACGGATGGCAAGACCCTTTCTGCCGCCGGAGTCCGTTTTCCACTCCTTCTAGGCCTTACCCTAAAGGCCAGAAGGGGAAAGATGTGGTTCCGTAAACAATCTCAAGGGACTTCGCCTGACGACAGAGTCGGTTCCCGCCAGAGGCAGAGGGGGAACAACAATGGTAGACGCCGCCCTAGAGGCAGAAGGGTCCGCAGAACCAGGGCAATCGAGAAGTCCTCCGATAAGCCCTTTCAGCATCCCTGAGGTGTTGCCTGACTGCCCATCTTCGGAGGCAGTCGGGGAAGATTGTCACTGTACCCAGAAGCCTGGCTATCCTTGACACAAGACAAATGGGTGCAGTCCATCATTTCGAAGGTTATTCTATTCCCTTTCTTCGCTTTCCAAGTCAGTCAAAAAATCCCTTCCAGATGTTCCACCGCTCAAAGGGATATAGCAGCTTTGGAAATTTCAAAACTGCTTGCAAAAGAGCTATTCAGCCAGTGCCAGCAGACCAACTAGGATCCGGAATCTACTCAAGGTTCTTTTTAGTTCCAAAGAAAACGGGACTGGAGACCAATTTTGGATCTCAGTATCTTGAACAGATCGGTCAAGAAAACAAGATTTCGGATGGTCACGCTGCAATCCATTCTTCCCCTATTGGGAAAAGGAAACTGGATGTGCTCTATAGACCTTCAGGACGCGTACTATCACATAAAATGAACAGGCGCCCAGAAGATTCCTCCGCTTCAGGCTGGGAACCAGTCATTTTCAATTCAGGGCCCTGCCCTTTGGTCTCACCACTGCCCCGGTGTTTACCAAATGCATGGCAGTGGTAGCTTCTCACCTGAGACGACAAGGATTCCAGGTGTTTCCATATTTGGACGACTGGCTCCTCACAGCTCCCACCAAGCATCTCCTTCTGATGGCCAGAGATTACACTTTTCGCCTGTCAAAAACTGGGTATCTCAATAAATTGCGAAAAGTCTGTTTTGTCGCCTTGTCGTACTATTACCTACATAGGCAAATTTAGATACTGTAAACATGTCTGCAACACTAACGAACCAAAGGATATCAGACATTCAAAATTGGTGTCACTTCTTCTCAACAACAACAGAGCCAAAGCCAGGTTAGTTCTAAAGGTGTTGGGAATTATGGCAGCGCCATACCTCTCCTCCCATTGGCCAGATACCACATGCGGATCCTTCAGTGGATGCTCTTTTCTCAATGGTCATACCAGGAACTTCCAATGTCTCACACCATTATGATCACGCAAGCGTGCAAAAAGCATCTCATGTGGTGGATGTCTTCCCCCCAGCTCCTGTTGGGGAGACCATTTGTTCCACCTCCTCCGGTTGCTACTCTGACAACGGATGCCTCCCTGATCGGGTAGGGGCATTATCAGGGCAGGACAGTCCAGGGCACATGGCAACCAAACGAATGCCACTTGCACATAAATGTTCTGGAGATGAGAGCAGTGCTTTTAGCGTTGCAAGCCCTTCAAGACTCTCTTCCCTTGGGAACGATTGCAATCCAGACAGACAATATGTCTGTAGTGTGGTGCATCAACAAACAAGGCGGAACCAGATCATACCGCCTGTGTCGAGAAGCACGCAGACAGTGGCAATGGGCGATTTCTTCTCAGCGTTTTCTGATAGCAACGGACATCCCGGAAGTCCAATCACATTGCGGACAAGTTGAGCAGAGCTATTCTCATGCCTCACGAGTGGTCTCTGAAAGACTCTGTAGTGAGAGAGATTTTTCTCAAGTGGGGTCAGCCTTGCTGCGATCTTTTTGCTACTCCCCAAAACAGCAAGTGCAGAGAATACTTCACTCTATTCCCTTTACCAGGCCAACCCAGCAGGGACGCTAGTCCAAGTTTGGCCCCGGGACTTCTGTATGCATTTCCTCCTTTCCCACTGATCTCTCAAGTAATACAGAAAGCTATCGCTCAGAAGGCCTCATTGATCCTCATTGCTCCTTACTGGCCTCGACAAGTGTGGTTCCCCTTTCTACATCGATTTCTTTTGAGCGACCGTGGAATCTGGACCTAGTTCCAGATCTTTTGATCCATCAGTCGGGTCAGTTTCATCGCTCCCTCCCCTCTCTGAACCTCACTGCTTGGTTCCTCCACTTCCAACCGTAGCCAGGCTTCCTCAATTATCTCACTCTGTTAGAGATATTTTGATAGCTTCCCATAAATCTTCCACTCGAAGATTTATTTGAGTAAGTGGAAACGCTTTTCATATTGGGCACAAGGAAAGGACATAGATCCTTTCACCGCTTCCATCCAACTAGTCCTTGATTTTCTTGCTGAACTCTTCCATGCAGGTTCATCTCCATCTACTCTTAAGGTTCAATTGGCAGCTATTTCTAATTTCCATGTGGGTATTTCTGAATCCGCCCTAATGTCCCACAAACTCTGCAAAGCCTTTTTGAAAGGAGTTTTTCTTCTCAGACCTCCTGTAAGAAATCCTCCTTCTCCTTGGGACCTAAATTTAGTTCTTGCTTCTTTGATTCTTTCCCTTCGAACCTGCAGCTTCATGTTCCTTAAAGTTATTATCCTGGAAAACTCTCTTTCTGGTGGCTATCACATCAGCTAGAAGAATTTCAGAACTTCAAGCACTCAGTTGTCGTTCTCCTTACCTTGTGTTCCATAAGGACAGAGTTTCCTTACGAACTAACCCGTCCTTTTGCCTAAGGTGGTTTCAACATCAAACCTAAACCAGTGCATTGACCCTCCTGTCTTTTTCCCGGAGTATTCAAATAGGTCTGAACAAAATTACACTGCCTGGATGTTCATCGTCAATTAAGGTACTACTTGGACAGGACGAAACAATTCAGAAAATCTGATCAGCTGTTTGTCTCCTATGCGGAAAGCAGAAAGGGACTTCCAGTTTCAAAGGTATCTTTATCCAGATGGCTAACATCTCTGATTACCCTTGTTTATGAGATTAGACACCAAAAACTGCCTAATAAACCTAAAGCCCATTCCACCAGAGCTTTGGCTACTCCTCTAGCCTTCCAAGACAGACTGCCTATTGACACCATTTGTGCAGCGGCTACTTGGGCTACTCCTCACACTTTTATTTCCCATTATAAGTTGGATTTAGCTTCTAGGCACAGAGCTAATTTTGGTTCCACTGTTCTCAGGAGTCTGTTCCGTTAGGCCACCCGGGACAAGGTGCTAGGGACGCGGTCCCATCCAGCAAGAATGAAGGCGAGATAGACAACTTAACATATAGAAGTTATGTTCTTACCATAACGTTCCATGTTAGTTGTCTTCTTGCCTTCTTCTTCGCCCACCCTCCTTCCCCCTGGCCTGGACAGACCTAGAGGAGTTGTGATCGTGACCTCTCTTTCTACCATCTCTTTCTTAGCTATATGCTATTATGCATATTTCTTGTTTCAGGATGTAGGTCACCCTTCTTCTCCATGTTGTTAGAGGTGGACTCTGTTTATAGTTATTCTGTTATATACTGTTACTATCATAAGCTGGGGTTAGCTTACAAACGAGATCTGAGGTAACTCTCGCCTAGCATTGTGGGATATAAGGGGAGCCTCGAGCCGGTGGAACCAACTCTCGAGCTTTTAGAGTGGCTCGAGCCGAGGTCGGCTCCGAACCCATCCAGCAAGAAGAAGGCGAGAAGAAGACAACTAACATGGAACGTTATGGTAAGAACATAACTTCTATTTTTTGATTATATTGCATTGCATGTATATAAATATAATTTATGTATTGCCTTCCTTCTGGGGGCACCTGACATCTGGGGCAAGAAAGACTGAAGAAAATGGCGTCGGCTGTGTCTTATATACCCCTGCCTCACTGACGTCAGGAAAGAAAGCGACAACAACCGACGCCGGACCTAGACTTTGGAATTTGGCCGACCGAGGTCCCGCCTGACAGCAGAGAACCCATCTGTGATTACTGCAGCTGTATTAGCACTCGAACATCTACATTTATGGTAGGTATAAAACTGTACTTTTTGGTCCGGCGTCGGTTGCTGTCGCCTCCTCCCTGACGTCAGTACGACAGGGGTATATAAGATGCAGCCGACACCATTTTCTTCAGTCTTTCTTGCCGCGCGGTGCCCGAAGCAAAAGCAGTTCGCAAGTGCCGGTCGTCTCCTGAGATTTTCATTCCGAATCCAGAACCGAAGTCTTCTACAAAGCTAAGTACCCCATTGGGGAAACTTTTTCTTGCCTCAGACCGATGTCAGTAAAAGTTAATAATTGTATTTCTTGTGGGAAGCAAATACCTCATAAGGATTTCCATTCCTATTGTATCCCATGCCTAGGCCCAGACCACGACATCACTGGTTGTCGGTTTTGTGCTAGGTTTAACAAGCACACTATTAAACGTCGGTTTGATTTTGCCCGACATTATTTTGGTAGAAAATTCAATTATACCATGCCGTCGGAACTTCCGACGACCGGAATACACAAAAAGCGCAAAGACAAGGATAGGCATCCGAGGCCCAAAACTGTCGCCAGTTCTCCAGTTTTCAGCGAGGTGCCTTTGCAGCCTCTGATGACCACTTCTGTAGAACCGCCTCTGACTCCCACGTGGAGATGGCTGGGCCTTCGGACACACAAGTTATTCAGCCTACCGAGACTAACCTTTCAGAGGGATCTGGAGTTGCTGAGCAACCCACAGCTTCAGAGGGTGTCTTCAGACTTACTCAGTTAAGCATTAAACCCTCAGCTGAGTCTAAGCCTCCTTTAAAATCAAAGAAACAAATACAGCATTCTCCAGGACAGGCCTCCATGCCTAAGAAACAAATGCTCAAAATGGCCGAAGACCTAATCACTGTGATCAGGGGGGTCCCATCCCCCTCCTGATGAAAGGCCTAGACAGGATGCAGACTATGACTCATCCGAACAGGTGTCCATCTCTTCTGATTCATCCTCAGACCTAGGATACTCTTTACCCCCTTATGAGAATTCTGATGCCATGGAATCAATTCCATCAGCCTCACTGCTTGAGGACTACACCTTTGGGGAAACCTTACATACCATGAGGGAGCATTTCCACTGGGAAGGCCAGGATTACTCAGAATCCAAGAAAAGGCTCAGAGACTTCCTTTTATTACCTCAACACAGACCCCTTGCTATTCCGCCAGTGTTAGATATTGTGGATGATGTGTATACTGAATCCAGCTTAAATCCTGATTCCTTACCTCCAGCCCCTGTTAAACCTGACAGATACTACAGAGTCCCTGACTCACATAAATTTCTGTATAAAAGCCCTGTAGCTGACCCTGAAACTATTTCTCAGGGACCCAAAGGAGTTAAGGCCTCATCAGCCAAGAATCCAGTTCCCTCTGACAGAGATTCCAGAGCATTAGACAGTTGGGGAAAGAAAGTATATACGTCTGCAACTTTAGCAATGAGAGTTTTAAATTGCCAGTTTCACATGCTAAAATATCAGCAATTTTTACTGTCTCAGTTAAAACAAAAAATGCTTCCAGAATCAGATCCTTCTAATTTTAAAGAAATGCAGGATTTATTGCATGCAGCTGAACAAGTGGGAAAGCATACTTTGCAATGTGGTTTTGATTCTCTAGAGGCCTCCTGCAGATCAGCAGTTACAGGCTCTGTCATTAGAAGACATGCTTGGTTAAAAGAACATACATTACCAGATCATGTTAAAGCAAAATTACTGGATGCACCTTTGCAGCAGGATGTGTTATTTGGAGTTGAGGCAGAAGAGGTATTAAAGAAAATTGAGGATAAGGCAAAATCTATGCAAACGGTGAAGGATTTCTTACAGGTTCACCCTCCTAGATTTAGCAGAAACTGGCCAAATAAGAATTGGTCCTTTCCAATTACAGACAGACTTCAAAGGGGAAGATACAGACGTCCAAGAGGTAGAGGTCAAACACAAGGTCCTTACAGGCTTCGACAATGGGTTGCATCAGGCCAGAAAGAAGGGGAAGACAGGCCCCAGCCCTATAAAAAGCAGCTCCAATGACTTCCCACTACAGCTGCCAAACAAATCCCTCTTGGCAGCCCCCTTGGGAGGAAAACTGGCACTCTTCTACCACAATTAGCAAATGATCACCAAAGACAAATGGGTTCTCAACATTGTATTTCAAGGTTACAGGTTCCACTTTCACACTCTGCCAAGGTTAAAAGGAATGCCAAATCTGCCACCATATCAGTGGGCAGAGGCTCAAAAACAAATTACAGCACTCATGGATATGAGAGCTATTCAAAAGGTACCATCACAGGAGCAAGGACAAGGATTTTACTCAAGACTCTGGTACCCAGAAAGGACAAAGCCTGGAGGCCCATTCTGGATCTTTCATCTCTAAACACTTACCTGGATGTTCTGAAATTCAAAATGTTGACACTACAGCAGCTTCGTCCCATGCTGGGCAAGAAAGCTTGGCTCGTGACTTTGGACCTCAAGTAGGCATACCTGCATGTCCCTATCAGACAAAACTGCAGAAGATACCTCAGATTCATAGCTGGTTCAATGCACTACCAATTCTCTGCACTGCCCTTTGGCTTATCTACTGCGCCCAAGGTCTTCACAAAGTGCCTGGCACCAGTAATTGCATTTTGCAGACAGAAAGGAATTAAAATTTATCCATACCTGGACGACTGCCTGAATCAAGCAGAGAGCAAGGACATTCTACTAAAACATCTGGCGTTTGTAAAAAAGTTAAGTTGCCTGGGGTACACAGTAAATGTAAAGAAATCAAAACTAGTGCCCTCACAAGAGATTATATTCCTGGGTGCCAGCTTGAACACAACGGCCCAGATGGCGTATCTCACGCCAGACAAGCAAGGACAACTGACTCAATACTTTCAATTGATGGCAACAGAGACCCAACTCCCTGCAAGAAAAATTCTGCAGGTCTTGGGTTACATGGCATCCTGCATACTAATTCCATATGCCAGACTGCATATGAGGAAACTACAATGGTACCTAAAGAATGTATGGTCTCAACACTGTCAAAGTTGGGAAACAGTTATACCACTAATCCCTTGCCTTCAACAGGAGTTTCATTGGTGGGCTCAAGCTTGTCACCTCAACAAGGGACAGCCTTTTACACAACCCACAGCCAGGCAAACGCTGACAACAGATGCATTGGATTATGCCTGGGGAGCACACATGGCAGGCAAATGTATTCAGGGCATGTGGCCCGCAGAACAAAGGCATCTTCACATCAATCAAAAAGAGATGCTAGCTGTACAAAATGCCCTTATAGCTTTCAAGGACCTGCTACATCCAGGACAACTACTGCTAAAGACGGACAACACCACAGTTATGTGGTACATAAATAAGCAAGGGGGCACTCACTCCTACCCCCTATGCAGACAAGCCATGACCTTGTGGAACACAGCTATAAACCTTCAAGTTCATCTGCAAGCACAATTCCTGCCAGGAGAGAAAAACACACTGGCAAACGACTTAAGCAGAAACAACATGGATCCCCACGAATGGGAATTGAATCCACAAATATTCAGAATGATAGCACAGAAATGGTGGAGCCCGGACATAGATCTGTTTGCATCCCCAATAAACTGCCAGCTACAAAAATTCTGCACAAGGAGTTACCATCCACAAGCATGGAAAGTGGATGCCCTCTCATTCAGCTGGGAGAACCTACAAGTATACGCTTTCCCACCATTACCTCTCCTGCCAAAGGTACTCATAAAAGCCAGGCAAGAAGAGCCAAAGATGATCCTGATTGCACCAGGCTGGCCACGCCAGCACTAGTACCCAATGTTAAGGAGCTTAGCACAAGAACCACCCTAGATTTTGCCTCAAAGCCCACATCTGCTGACTCAGCACAACAATCAAGTACTACACAGCCAGCTAAAGACCTTAAACCTACCTGCATGGAACATTCCTTAGTCAAGCAAGCAGTGCCTCTCTCCAAAGCTGTTATGGATGTCATTCTGGAGGCCAGAAGGCCTAGTACCAGGAAAGCCTATTCGGATAAATGGAAGAGATTCTGTGCCTGGAACCAAACTCACAGCCTTGATCCTCTTGTCCCAAACATTCCTCAGATACTACAATACTTAACTGAGATGCTGGACAAAGGCCTCTCCTTCTCATCCATCAAGATCCACGCCTCTGCCATCTCTGCTCATTACAACACGGATCCACCAATTTTCTCTAATCCTCTGTTAAAACAGTACCTGAGAGGGGCTAAAAACATAAGACCGCCCCTTAGGGCACCTACTCCAACTTGGGACCTCGACTTTGTTTTCGAAAAACTAACTTTACCTCCTTTTGAGCTAGCTAACACAGCAGAATTAAATATATCTCTTGGAAAACTGCTCTGCTCCTGGCAATAACATCAGCACGAAGAGTTTCAGAATTACAGGCACTAATGGCAGTGGAACCTTTCCTCATTTTCCACCAGGACAAGGGTGTCTTTAAGAACTAACCCTATGTTTATGCCAAAGGTGGTATCCAGTGTGGCTCTAAACCAAACTATTCACCTGCCAACTTTTTATCCTAAACCACATTATAAAGGGGAGAGACTACTGCACTCTTTGGACATTCACAGGCAGTTACGCTTCTACTTGGACAAAACCAAAGCTTTCAGAAATCTGAGCAGTTATTGGTAGCATATGCTGCAGGAGCACTGGGAAAAGCCATTTCAAAACAAACTATTTCAAAATGGATAGGACATTGTATATGTTTCTGCTACACATACCATGGAAAACCTGTACCTAGCAGCATTAGATATCACTCCACCAGGGCAACAGCCACTTCAACTGCCTACCTCAGGGGAAGTACCTACCAAGGATATTTTGGAAGCAGCAACTTGGAGTTCTGTACATACCTTCACCATGCATTACCATCTGCCTCTATACTCTAAATCCAGAGCTGGCTTCGCCACTGCAGTGCTTCAGGGCCTTATAGCCACCCCCTAATGCCTTATAGAACCAGCCACCCTACCTCAGCTTTGGGATTCTACCCAAGTGTAATGACTGCAGCAGTGTAACACGAACATAGTACAGTTTTGTACCTACCATAAATGTAGATGTTAGAGTGTATACACTGCTGCAGTCCAGGTTACCCTCCCTCCTTCCCCTCTTACTGGCTGGTACGTACCTATGTCTTCTACCCTTACTACCTATGGGGAGTATTTGCTGGTAGCTGTAAGTTGTTTTTTGCTTTTCTATGTATGTTTTATTAGCAATTGGAATTGCCTACCTATTTAGAGGCACCTGACATCTGGGACAAGAAAAACCGAAGAAAATGGCGTTGGCTGCATCTTGTATACCCCTGTCGCACTGACATCAAGGAGGAGGCGACAACAACCGACGCCAGACCAAGACTTTGGAACTCAGGCCGACTGGGGAACCGCCTGACGGCAGGATAACCCAAGTGTAATGACTGCAGCAGTGTATACACTCGAACATCTACATTTATGGTAGGTACAAAACTGTACTTCCCTGTTTATTGGGGCCATATCCCAATTGTTGTTCCCATGGGGACCTTTGTTGTTCAGACGCTCTGAGCATCTCAGGGGGGGGAAACTCTTCCGTGTCTAAAAAAAACATGACCAGTGTTGCTAGTTGAAGGATTGTCAGTACACTAACATTGCTGATCTGAAGTAGTTAGTTCATTTGTTCTGCAACCTGTGGGTATCGGATCCGACCTCGGATCCGAGCCGGCAGCTTCACAATCTAAAAGATCTGAGCTCCTAGCTCCTCCCCCTACCCATAATCCCCTGCTGCCTACTGTATTACCTCAGATCGAGTTTGCCGTGGCTGAAGACAGCTACTTGTGAAGAGCTCCTTAAGCTTGGTGAGGTCGTTTCAGCTTTTTCTCCTTGAGAAAATTTCTTTAAGTAAAATTTAAGCTTGTTAGTGTTAATTTCCCTTTAGAAATAGAGTGTTAGCCCCCTTTCTGTAGTTTTCCCGTGGTCGTTAGCGTTTTTCTTCCCCACCCCCTTAGTGTTTGGGTGTGTGTGTGTTTTGTGTGATGGTGGAAGGGCCCAAAGCCATTTTTTCCAAGTGCACTTGAGTGTGGCCATAAGCTTTCACCAGCTGATGGCCACACTCAGTGTGTCTTGTGCCTGGGGGTGGCCCACTTATCAACGGCTTGCCAAATTTGTGCAGCCTTTAATCCTTGGGCAGTTAGGGACAGGAAGAACAAGCTGATCCTGGCGGGCCTACTTCCCCAGGATTCTGCTTCTTCTTCCTCCCCTTCGAAGGCTCAAGCTACTATCGTAGCCCCGGTGCCTTCAGTTCCCCCCGCTCTGCCTGGGACTCAAACTCCCTCTGCTGTGCAGAGTTCGGGTGACTCTAGTGCTCCTTTCTCCAAGGAAAAAAGGCACAAGGAGAAAGATAAGCACAGGTCTCACAAAAGGCGGGCTGAGGCTCACCCCTCAGCCCCCCCTTCGAAAGTTACCAGCTCTCCCTCGAAGGTCCCCAGATCCTCCCCCTCTCGGCTCCGTTCGCCTCGTTTCTCGCCGGAGCCGAATGAGGAGTACCGGTCTCCTTCGAGGTTGTCGAGGCGGCCCTCCCGGCCCGCCTCGACGATTTCTTCTAGGTTAACCAGGAGCCTTACCGACGCGGACATGGATCGAATGATGCGTCGATTCCTGCAGACCCAAATGCAAATGGGGGTGCTCTTGCCTCCCCCCCTCGGGGGGGAGCACAGCCCCTCTCTTTGCTCTGATCACTCCTTCTCCGACCCGGTTTAGGGTTTTGGAGTCATTGGATCCGGGCCCTTTCGGAGCCGGGGTTTCGTCGGCGCCAATAGCTCTGGTATCTTCGACGCCGACCTTGCCTTCGAGCGTGTCGGATCCTAGCTCTCTGGGCCGAGCATCGGATCCATGGGTATTGGTGTATCTCCGGCGCAGTGTAGGTCGGAGCACACCTCTCTCTCGGATCCGACTGCTTCGGCTCCGACTCTGATCCCTGCTTCGGAGCCGAGGAGACTACTTTCGGAGCCTGGGGAAAGTAGTTCTCCTTCGACTTTTGAGGTAGTGGAGAGGTTTCTGTCGGTCTTCCAGATCCCCAGTCCGGGCCTCGGACCCTCCCCCCCCCCCCCCCCATGCATGCGGGTCTATCCTCCATCATCCATCCTATGGGACAGCCTGCTCAAACCCTCCAGTTAGTTCCCTTGGAGGAACAGGACCCCGTGGGCGAGCCCTCCACGGACAGTCCCACCGAGGAGGTGCCTCGCAAACGGCAGTGTAAAAGGAGGCACCTGGACTCCCCTGAGTCCATCACCACGGACACAGATTTGGATGAAGGGGAAGGTTCCCCAAGATCACCCCCGAAGATGTCTCCTTTGGAGACATCATGGAAATGTTGCGTATTAGAGGGGGGTGGTCTGCCCAAAAACCTTCCTCGGACGAATCGGTGTTCCTGGAGGCATTTGAGGCGGGCCCGTCTACCTCCTGGGTGTCCCCTCCGGCTGACCCCCTGGTGGACTTAATTACCACCAGGGTGTGGAAAGAACCCGACACCGTGGAGCCAATCCCCAGACGTCCTGACAAAGTTCTTAGCCCCCCCCTGCAGATAGGCAGTCTTGGGCTAAGGGGTCCCCTGTTGATGCCATGCTGGTGGCGGCTGCCACGAAGAAGTATCTCACACAGGAGACTTTCTCGGTCCATCCTCCGGATAAGGAATCTCGGGCGATGGACTGCATTGGCAAGTGGGTGTTTGCTTCAGCAACCTTCTCTATAAGGGTGCTGAACTATATGGCACACATTATCAGGCTACAGTGAGACCTAATTAAGGAATACGCTGCAGCCCCCCCAGAGTCCATGACGGTTGCAGATAAGGGCACATTTGCGACTCGTATGGCCACTCTAAAGTCCATCTCTAACACGTCCATGCGGTTACTCTCTCATGCTACGGAGGGAGCCGCTAGGGCTAGCGGAGCCGGGGTCGTCCTGTGGCGTCACGCCTTGCTCCGCTTTTGCGATTTCGTGGATCCCTTCAAGGCATCCTTCGCGAATGCGCCCTTTGACGGATCTTCGCTTTTTGGCAAGACCGTACGCGAGACGCTGATCCAAAGCGAGAAGGATGGGAGGACGCTGTCTGCCATCGGGGTCCGCTTCTCGAATCCCCAATGATCCTTTTCTAGGAATTAGAGGGGACAAAAGAAGTTGTGGTTCCGCAAGTCTCAGCAGTCCCACCTGGCTTCGGACCCCTCGTCCTCTAGAGGCAGAGGAGGACAAGGCAGACTCCAGCCCAGAGGCAGAGGGGGGCCGCGTAACTTCGGGTCTAGGGAACCTTTCTCGGACAGGCCCGCGCAACAGCCCTGAGGGCTTACCCGGCTGTCCCTCTCTGGAGGCAGTCGGGGGGCGTTTTATCGGAGCATCTGTCAAATTGGGAGTCCATCACGAAAGATCGATGGGTGCTCCGAATCATATCCAGAGGTTACTCCATTCCTTTCATACACTTAACACCCAAAGTCAGGCACCTCCCCGATGTCCCACCCGATCAAAGGGAGGCTGCAGCCTTAGAAATGTCAGAGCTGCTAGAAAAAAGAGCCATCCAGCCCGTCCCCCCTGACCAGTCCGGATTGGGCTACTACTCCAGGTTCTTTTTAGTGCCGAAGAAGATGGGGGACTTAAGACCGATTCTAGATCTCTCCGCTCTGAACCTGTTCATCCCCAAGGAAAAGTTCAGGATGGTCACTCTTCAGGCTATTCTACCCCTTCTTTGGGAGAACGACTGGATGTGCTCCATAGACCTCCAGGATGCATACTACCACATTCTGATGGACCACGATCCAGGAGGTTTCTCTGCTTCCGGCTAGGAGACAGTCATTATCAATTCAGGGTTCTCCCGTTTGGCCTCACCTCAGCCCCCAGTGTGTTCACCAAGGTCATGGCAGTGGTCACAGCCCACCTGAGACTCCAGGGAATTCAGGTCTTTCCATACCTGGACGACTGGCTCCTCGTCACCCCCAGCAGGCATCAACTCAGCGTTGCAAGGGATTACACTCTAACTCTCGCCCAGAAGTTGGGCATATCAGTGAACCTTCAAAAGTCCTCCCTTCTGCCAGTACAGGTCTTGGAGTTTATAGGGGCCAAGTTGAACACGCACATTTGTCGAGCCCTACTAACTCCAGACAGACTGAACAGCCTATCGCATCAGGTCTTAGCCCTTCTTCGAAGCCCAGCTCCTGCGGCGGAGTTAGTCCTGAGGGCACTGGGAACGATGGCAACAGCCATCGGGCTCTCTCTTCATGCACGCCTCCGGATGAGGATCTTACCGTGGACTCTTCAAGTTCAATGGTCGTTAGTGCTTCACCCGCTGAACACCCCGATTTCACTGAGCAGAGTTTGCAAGGACTCCCTTCTTTGGTGGCTTCGCTTGCGGGAGCTGCAAGAAGGGGGACCTTTTGTAATCCCCCCACCCCAAGCCACGTTGACCATGGATGCTTCTCGCCTCGGGTGGGGGGGCATTGTTCGGGCAGAACCATCCAAGGCACATGGACCCCCCATAGAGACCGCTTTGCATATCAATGTCCTAGAGATGAGGGCGGTGCTTTTGGCATTGTAAGCTCTCCACGACCTTCTCCCTCTAGGGACTATTGCGATCCAGACAGACAACATGGCGGTAGTCTGGTACATAAACAAACAGGGGGGAACCAGGTCCTATCCCCTCTGCCGAGAAGCTATGAGAGTGTGGGAATTGGCGATATCCACCAACCGCTTTCTGATAGCAATGCACATTCCGGGTCGGTCCAACATATTGGCGGACAAACTGAGTTGGGTGATTCTCACCCCGTATGAGTGGTCTCTCAATCCTTCAGTTGTGAAGCAAATCTTCCGCGCATGGGGTTGGCCTCGCTGCGATCTTTTCGTCTCTCCGTCAAACACAAAGTGCAGCGAGTACTTCGCAATACTTCCCCCTTCAGGGGAAGACCCAAGAGACGCTCTGGTACATGCTTGGCCACCCGGTCTTCTTTATGCTTACCCCGCCCTCCTGCTTATGGCGAAGTTCATTCAGAAAGCACGTCGGTTGGGGAGCAGAGTGATCCTCATAGCCCCATTGTGGCCTCATCAGATCTGGTTCCCTTACCTACAGTCTCACAGTGTTGTTCCTCCATGGATTCTGGATCCCATTCCAGATTTGATCTCGCATCCTGCGGGATGCCAAACCCCGAACCTGCTAAACCTCAAGCTGACTGCTTGGTTGATCCAGTTCCTCTGATGGCTAGGACTCTTGGTATCTTATCACCAGTGAAGGCCATTCTGTTGGCGGCCCATAAACCTGCTACCAGAAAAATTTACAATAGTAAATGGAAACGCTTTTCCATTTGGGCCGAACGCAAGGACCTGGATCCATTTACATTTCCTATTCCTACGATGCTGGATTTCTTGTCACTAATCTTTCAGAAGGGAGCGAGCGCTTCCACAGTTAAGGTGCAGTTAGCAGCCATTTCCCACTTTCATGTGGGGGATGGACTGGGATCAGTAGCATCCTCAAAGATATGCAAAACCTTCCTGAGGGCCATTTTTCTTTTGAAACCACCGGTGAAATCTGTAGTTCCCCCGTGGGACTTAACTTTAGTATTACAATCTTTAACAAGTCCACCCTTCGAGCATACCTCTTCGGTTCCATTGAAATTCTTGTCTTGGAAAACAGCCTTTTTAGTGGCGATTACATCAGCCAGGAGGGTCTCAGAACTTCAAGCCCTCTGCATGAAACCCCCCTACCTCATTTTTCACAAGGATAGAGTGTCTCTCAGGACTAACTCGTCTTTCCTACCGAAGGTGGCTTCAGAGTCAAATATTAACCAATCAATCAATTTACCAGTATTTTTTCCAAATTTTCAGAACAAAGGGGAATACACATTGCACAAACTGGACATACACAGGCAATTACGTTTCTACCTGCACAGGACTAAGGATTTTCACAAGTCTGATCAGTTGTTTGTGTCCTTTGTCAAATCAGCTATGGGAAAGGAAATTTCTAAAGTAACTCTGGCAAATTGGATTTCCCAGTGCATAATCAACGGGTATACGTCCTCAGGTAAACCAGTTCCTACGGGAATTCACGCTCACTCAACCTGATCCATTACTACATCAGCAGCTTTCTGGTCCAGGGTTCCTCTGGACGACATATGTTCAGCAGCTACTTGGTCCACTTCTCATACGTTCATCTCCCATTATAAATTGGATATGATTTCGAGGAGTAGGGCTTCCTTTGGCTCCGCGGTGCTTCGGAATATCCTTCCGTAAGGCCACCCAAGGTTACTTTCTATAAGTAGCTGGGGACTCTGTCCCACAGGTTGCAGAACAAATGAAGTAACTACTTCAGATAAAGAAGTTATGTACTCACCATAACGTTCCATCTGAGTAAGTACTTCATTTGTCTGCAACCAACCCCCCCCTCCATACCCCCTAACCACTTCGGGATAACTGGCCATCTGCAAAATGTCTTTTTCATGAGATGAAGCAGGGCTTGATCCTCTGTCGAGGGTGTGAATTGTTTAGGACTGAGCAAACTCGATCTGAGGTAATACAGTAGGCAGCAGGGGATTATGGGTAGGGGAGGAGCTAGGAGCTCGGATCTTTTAGCTTGTGAAGCTGCCGGCTCGGATCCGAGGTTGGATCCGATACCCACAGGTTGCAGACAAATGAAGTACCTACTTAGATGGAA
Source organism: Protopterus annectens (assembly GCF_019279795.1). Classification (NCBI taxonomy): domain Eukaryota; kingdom Metazoa; phylum Chordata; order Ceratodontiformes; family Protopteridae; genus Protopterus; species Protopterus annectens. The sequence continues at coordinate 537,746,026 of NC_056740.1, forward strand.
CGTTATGGTGAGTACATAACTTCTTTTACTGTTTCCAGGATTCCCATTAGAATTATATTTTTTGCCCCATTCCTGGGAAGGGGGAGGTCTGGGATATGCCAGGCCATTACTATAGTCATTTCTGTCCCTGTTCAGTTTCTTGGTTTTACGAAGTTTAATAGAATTTACTAGATGCTCCATACTCTTAAAAATTCTCACATGCTAGGGGTTGGGAGGGTGGCCTTATGGTTAAGGTGTTTGCCTTACAAACACAAGGTGCAGGTTTTGAGTCTCACAAGGGATAATTGGCTAGGCTTAAAATGGCTCGCAAGGGCAGTTAGCTTAGTACTACAATATGAACATTATGAACCTATTTGAGCCTGAAACCTACAAGTCACATCACTACTTAGCAGTACAGCAACTAGACTGGCTAGAATTCCCTCAGCTGCTCCAACTATATGAACTACAAATCATCCACTCTATCCTGTATCTACCCTTCTCCTGCCCCAGCCTTTCCACTATCATATCCAAATATTCACCTGCAAGGATGCTACGCAGCTCAAATCAAGAATTATTCGACATCTACAAACCCAAAACCAAAATAGGCTGCCTTCTCTATAACTATAACCCAGCTACATCCTGGAACCAACTCCCCTTGAAAATGAAATCCCTCCAGCATAGCAAAAGTTTCAAATTAGCCACAAGGAAATACCTAAAAACAAAGTGGTCTTGCCACTGTAGCCAACCACCCTGAAACCACCATCCTTTCACCTATTTCACCACCTCACTCTTAATGTATCTCTAACACTATTCCCCTGCCTCTTCTACCTCTTCCCTTCCTCCATCTCCAACCACTCTTAATTCTTGCAGTCTCAAAACAACCTACCTGTCTAATCTGTCTCCTATACTCTACCTCCCCTACTTCTCTTACTAGCCATTCTTACTTTCCTTTCTTGTTTCCAAACTCCTATACAACTAGATCCTACCCACTTTAAATAAGCATCTGTCTTAACTATTAACTCATTTTGCTCTAAGCAGCTTAAATAATATTGTAACTAGTCACATTTTCTTTTGCTAATTGTTTAAAACCTTGTTTGTAACAACTCACATACTTGTCTGCCAATTGTTAATACTCTGTATAATTGAATTGCCTGAGGAGCTTTTTTTTCTCTCCAGATCTCTGCTTGTAAGATCCTATAGCTGATTGTTTCTACTGTGTTACTAAAATTTAATAAATTGTTTTCTAGTCCTGAGGAGCTTTTCTCCCCGGGTCTCTGCTGAAAATGAGACAAAAGCTCAGCCAGACTAACCCGGTTAACAAATGTAAAATAAATAAAAAAATAAATTTGCAGCCCCTGATGCCCGCTTCTACAGATTCGCAGGCCTCTGCTGAGACCCATTCGGAGTCCGGTATGCTGCGAGATGCTTCTTTGACAATGGAACTTGAGGATGTCTCTACCTTGGATGGGTCCGGAGCCGCTGTGCAGGCACCAGCTTCTGAGGGTGTATTCCGACCTACCGATGTTTGGATTAAACCGACAACTTCATTTTTAGCTAAAGCTACCGAGTTTCTCAGGCCGAGAGTACGTACTACTCCTAGAAAACCGACGACCAAAGCGCATGCTCAAGCTCCCATGACACAAAAACAAATGCTTAGAATGGCTGAAGACCTTATCACCCTAATTAGGGGAAGCCAGCATTCCCCTGCTAAGAGACAAAGAACTGAGTTTCTTTCTGATTCTACAGACCAGGAATCCGATGACTCTGACCCTTCTTATTACCAGGATATACCCTTACCTTTGAGGATTCAGATGCAGAGGAATCTATTCCCTTTGCCTCCCCTCAGGATTTTTCTTTTGGTGAAATCTTGCATACTTTGAGAGAGCATTTCTGCTGGGAATGCCAGGACTATCCTCAGTCCAAACAGAGACTCAGAGAATTTTTAGAGTAGCCTCAGCACAGTCCTCTACCTATACCCCCTGTCCTGGATGTTGTAGATGATGTCTTCATGGAATCCAGTCTTACTCCAGACACTTTGCCACCAGCCCCTAGAAAACCTGACTGGTACGACAGAGTACCTGATTCTCACAAATTTCTCTTTAAGAATCCTACTGCGGATCCAGAGACCATTTCCCAGGGACCTAAAGGGATTAAGGCTACTACAGACAAAACCCTACTCCTTCAGACATGGATTCCAGAGCTTTAGACATATGGAGTAAGAAGGTATATACCTCTGCAACTCTTGCCATCAGGGCATTGAATTGCCAGTTTCACATGTTGAAGTACCAGCAACATATTATGGAACAAATTAAACAAAAAATGATGTTCTCTCCAGATTGTGCAGAAAATAAAGATTTGCAAGAGTTAATGCATTCTGCAAAACAAGTTAGTAAGCATACTTTGCAGTGTGGCTTTGATGCCCTAGAAGCATCTTGCAGGGCTGCAGTCACTGGGTCTGTACTGAGAAGGCATGCTTAGCTGAAGGAACAAACCTTGCCAGACTATGTCAAATCAAAATTACTAGACGCTCCTTTAAATCAGGACCATTTGTGTGGCACCAAAGCAGAAGAGGTTCTTAAAAAGATGGAAGAAAAAGCTAAACCTATGCAAACTGTTAAAGAATTCTTACAAGTGCAGCCACCTAGATTCAGTAGGCTTTTCCTTCTAAAAACTGGTCCTTTCCAGCCCTTTCCTGGCCTTCTCAGTCTAAAACCAAGGGAACCAGACCACCAAGACTACAGTCTCAGGGTATGCAGAGATCTAAACAATGGAGTACTCCCCCCTCAAAAGCAGTAAGTAACAAGCCACCCCCTTATGGAAAAAGTTCACAATGACTTTTCAGTTATCCTTCCCAGCCCTGCCCAATTACTTGCTCCCCTAGGAGGAAAACTTGCCCTTCATGCCAAAAAGTGGATGTCCACTACTCCGGACCGATGGGTTATAAACATTGTATCCCAGGGGTACAGATTCTACTTCCATTCCCTGCCAACTCCAAGCGGGTTTCCAGACCTTCCTCCAAACCAGTGGGCAGAGGCTCAAAAGCAAGTACTTTCCCTGCTCAATATCAGGGCCATTCAACCTGTTCCAGTAGAACAAAGGGGACAGGGTTTCTACTTCAGACTGTTCCTGGTTCCCAGAAAATAGGGCTCTTGGCGCCCATTCCTGGGTCTATCAATTCTCAACACTTTTCTGGTGATCTCAAAATTCAGAATGATTGCCCTGCAACAGCTTATCCCTATGCTAGCCAAGGATACCTGGTTAGTCACCCTAGACTTAAAAGAAGCTTATCTGTACATCCCAATAAGGGAGTCTTGCAGGAAATATCTACGCTTCAGGGCAGGCTCTATGCACTGTCAGTTCTCTGAACTTCACTTTGGCTTATCTACTGCACCCAGAGTATTCACGAAGTGTCTGGCTCCAGCCATTGCATACTGCAGGCAGACAAATGTCCAAATTTTCCCATACTTGGACGATTGCCTGATTCAGGCAGACAGTCAGGAATTGCTACTTCAGCACCTGGCATTTGTAAAAAGACTCCTATCTTCATTGGGGTACACCATCAATGAAAAGCAATCACAACTGGTGCCCTGTCAAAAAATTGTATTCCTGGGAGTAAGCTTGAACACAGCTTCCCAGATGGCATTTCTCACTCCAGAAAAACAGGTTATTTGAACAACTACTTCAAACAAATGACCACTAAAACTCCGGTATCTGCAAGGAAAGTACTGCAAGCCCTGTGGTTCATGGTGTCATGCATTCTGCTAATTCCATATGCAAGACTGCATATGAGAAAGATTCAGTGGTACTTAAGTCTTTGGTGCCAACATTCTCATGACCTGGAAACAGTCATTCCTATCATACCTTGTCTAAGGGCAGAGATCCTTTGGTGGGCGGAAGCATGCAACCACAACAAGGGGCTGCCTTTCACTCAATCCCTCGCCGCCCAAATCCTGCCTACAGATGCATCACACTATGCATGGGGGGCTCACATGGCAGACAAATGCATTCAGGACAAGTGGTGCCCAGGACAAATTCTCCTGCACGTTTATCGGATGTTAGCTGTACAGTATGTTCTGACTGCCTTCAAATACCTAATCCATCCAGGACAGCTGCTGATAAAAACAGATACCACCACAGTTATGTGGTACATAAACAAGTAAGGGGGGGAACCCATTCTTACCCACTCTGCAGGTTAGCCATGGCCCTGTGAAACACAACCTTGGGCAAACAAGTGCATCTACAAGCTCAATTCCTGCCAGGCAAACAGAATTTACTGGCAGACGACTTAAGCAGAAATCTCCTTGTCCCACACGAGTGGTAATTGGAGCCCAATACCTTCAGCCTTCTAATGCAGAGGTGGGGAACACCAGAGTTGGACCTCTTTGCCTCCCCCAAGAACCACCAGTTGAGCAAATTTTGCACCAGGAATCCTCACAGCAGGGCCTGGAAGGTGGATGCCTTTGCCTTCAAATGGGAAAACCTCTCAATTTATGCCTTTCCCCTCTGCCCCTCCTCTCAAAGGTACTAGTCAAGATCAGACAGGACAGCCCAAGGGCAATTCTTAATGCCCCAGACTGGCCACGCCAGCACTGGTACCCAGCAGTCTGACAACAGTGCCACCCTGGCACCTTCATCATCCACCTTCTCTGCTGTCTCAGCAGGAGGGACAGATTTTGCATCCACAGCTGCAAACCCTAAACTCTGCAGCCTGGCTTATCCCCTGAATACTTCACCAGCAAACCTCAGCAAACAGGTGCTGGACGTCATTCTTGAGGCCAGAAGGACCAGTACTAGGAAATCCTATGCTGAAAAGTGGAAAAGATATTGTTCTTGGAATCACTCTCAAGGAAAGGACACAGCTGTACCCTCCTTACCGGAAATCCTTGATTACCTAGCAGAGCTTCTCCACAGAGGCCTATCCTTCTCCATTAAGATTCATGACTCTGCCATTTATTTATTTATTTATTTACATTTGTTGACCGGGAGTGTCCGACTGGGCGTATGTCCATTTTCAGAGGAGGCCCGGGAAGAAAAGCTCCACAGTTAAAATAAACAGACAGTAGTTACATTGGATTACATAGCGATTAACAATTCAATTACTTACAACATATTTACAGATGAAGAACATAGTACATCAGTAGACAACTAGAATCTTTGTGAAGTACATAACCGACATTAACAAATGTTACAATAAGAAGTTCCTGCTGTATAATAAGTAGTAGGCTTATGAGCATCTGAGCTTGCTATAATCAAGGTAGTTAGTGGAGTGGAAAGAAAGGTAGTGGTTGGATGGGGTGGGTGATATTAGAGTGGGAGTTGCAAGGGCATAGCCAGCATGTTTTTAGGTGCGTTTTTAGTAAAGGTTTGAAGTGGGTGCATGATGGTATGGAGGTAATTGTGGGTGGGAGGGAGTTCCATAATTTGGCTATGGCGCAAGAGAATAGTGCTTCACCAACAGAGTTATTGGCTTTAGTGATCTGCCAGTGATTTTTGTTGCTGGATCTTAGTGGTCTGGTGGTGCGATAGGATTGGAGTAGATTCTGGAGGGATGGGACATTTAGTGGATGGTTTACTAGTTTGTGGGCGAGTGAGAGTTGATACCATTGAAGGAGGTGAGGGAGTTCAAGCCAGCCCAGTTCAGCAAGTGAGAGACCGTGTTGACTACGGTAGGGTGCCCCCGTGTGCGAATTTGGCGATTTTGTTGTAGCAGGTCTCTAGCTTGTTTAGATTGCATTGCCTTAGGTTGGTATATATTGGAGAGGCATAAAGTAGGGCGGAGCTAAGGTAGGAATTTGCTATTGAAATCTTTGCTGCTTTGGTGAGAAGTTGCTTATTTCTGTATAATGCTCCTAGTTTTTTGTGGACTTTTTTATGGTCATGGATATGTGAATGTCAAATTTTAGTTTATTGTCTATTTCCACTCCTAGCAATTTGGTGTGTTCAGTTGAGTATATAGTGGTGTTGTCTTTTGCTGTGATGTTAAAGTGAGAGTTGTTTTGAGTATGTTTGGTGGGTTGGAAGATGAGTAGTTTAGTTGTGTTTGGGTTGAATATTAATTGGGCATCGGATAACCCAAGTTTCAACAGAGGAAAAGGCTTCCTGTGTGACGTTTTGTAGTTTGGGTAGGGACTGGGCTGAGCAGATGATGGTTGAGTCATCTGCGTATTGTATGAGTGTGCCATGTTTGGTGGCAGAGGCTAGATTATTGGTGAAAACAGAGAAGAGTAGGGGCCCAAGGATGGATCCTTGGGGGACCCCCTATGGAGATAGGTAGTTGGGGAGATATGTCATTCTGCCATACAACGGATTGTTGGCGGTCAGACAGTTAACTCTGAAACCAGTTGGTGATTGATTCAGAGAAGGATAGGTTATTGAGGACAGAGATAAGTTGTTTGTGTGGGACCATGTCAAATGCTTTAGATAGGTCTAGGAAAGTAGCAGAGGAGAGATGGCCATTGTTTTTATGCTGAAGGATAGTGTTAGTAAAGGAGAGTAAAGGCAGTGGTGGTGCTATGGTTTGGTCAGAAACCATGCTGAGTATTGGAAAGGAGGTTGTTAGTAAGGAGGTAGTTTGAGACCTGAGAGTGTATGCATCTCTCTAGTATTTTGGACAGTGGAGAGAGAATAGCTATGGGGCGGTAATTGGTTAGTTCTGTGGAGGATCTGCCTTTGTGGAGAGGAATTATATGCGATACTTTCCACAGTGGTGGAACGTAACTTTCTGCTAGAGATCGGTTAATCAAGATGGATACTGGGTAGGCCAGATCATCATCTGTAATTTGTAGGTATTCACTTGGGAGGTTGTCTGCTGCTAATTTGGTGGGCTTAAGTTTAGTTAAGAGTTTTTTTATGTTGGAGGTAGGTACAGGAGAAAAAGAGAAGGCAGTGGGGAGATTACTAGTTGAGGGTGTGGGTTGGAGGGGAGGGGGGTTGTGTTGTTTAGCTAGTGATAGTATGGTTTGTGTGAGGTGTGTGTTGAATGAGGTAGCAATATTTTCTGAGGAGTGAGGGATGTTAGGAGGAGGGGTACTGACTTTACCTGTGTGGAGGATGGAGTTTATGGAGGAGCAGAATTGTTTGGGGCTGTGTTGTGAGGAGTCTAGGGCAGACTGGTAGTATTGGAATTTGACCTGTTTTATTAGCTTTTTGACTCTGGCATAGTTCTAGGAATTTCTGTCTAGTTGAGGGGGTTTTGGTTTTGCGCCAGTGCTCCCAGGCCATCTCAGCTCATTATAATATTGAGCCACCTCTATTTTCTCACCCTCTCATCAAACAGTTCCTGAGAGGGGCTAACAACTTAAGGCCCCCTAGGAGAGCACCCACCCCTGCCTGGGACCTTAACTTTGTACTGGAAAAGCTCATGCTTCCCCCGTTTGAAACCTGCTGCTTCAGCTGAGTTAAAATACCTCTCTTGGAAAACAGCCTTGCTTTTAGCCATGACGTCAGCAAGATTACAGGTGCTAATGGCTGTGGAACCATTCATTATTTTCCATGCTGACAGGGTTTCCCTCAGGACTAACCTGTCCTTTATGCCTAAGGTGTGGTGTCCAGTGTGGCTCTAAACCAATCCATCCATTTGCCAACCTTCTTCCCTTATCCTCAGAATAAAGGGGAAAGGATCCTGTACTCCTTGGACGTGCACAGACAGCTCAGGTTCTACCTTGACAGGACTAAACCTTTCAGAAAATCTGATCTGCTGCTAGTCAGCTTTGCTATAGGAGCAGAGGGCGAGGCCATTTCAAAACAAACCATTTCCAAATGGATAGCACACTGCATCCATTTCTGCTACAAGCACCATGGAAAAACTACCCCACAGGGGATCAGACCACATTCCACTAGGGCTACTTCCACCTCTACAGCATTTCTCAGGGGAGTCCCTACCAGGGACATTCTGGAAGCTGCAACCTGGAGTTGTGTATTCACCTTCACCAAGCATTACCACTTGCCTATTTTTTGTAAATCCAGAGCTGGATTTGCTACAGCATTCTTACAAGGCCTGCTAGCCAACCCCAACACTTCTTGACTGCCTCCACCCTTCCTCAGCTTTGGAAATCAACCCAAGTGTGATGACTGCAACAGTGAAAGATGAGGAACATAGTACACTTGTGTACACTTACCATAAATGTACATGTTCGAGTGTATTCACTGTTGCAGTCCTGGATGTTCCTCGTATTTCACTGTTGCAGTCATCACATTTGGGTTATCTGCTTGCAGTAGCCCTCAGTCAGCCTGATTATCAAAGTCTTTGGGCACTGCGTGAGTTGTTGTCTCATCTTCCATGACGTCAGGTAGTCAGGGGTATAAAGCATGCAGCAGACGCCATTACATCTGTCTTTCTTGCTGTGCGGTGCCCAAAGCAGAAGCAGTTCACAAGTGCCAGTCGGACGACTCCTGAAATTTTCATTTTCGAGTTTCAGAACCGAAGTATTCAACTAAGCTAAGTACCCCGTTGGGGAACCTTTTTTTTTGCTCTAAACCGATGTCAGTATAAGTTAACAATTGTTTCTTGTGGAAAGCCAATACCTCATAAAGATTTTCTTTCATACTGCATTCCTTGCTTAGGCCCACACCATGACATACCTCACTGTCAGTTTTGTGCCTTATTCAAATCTCAAACTGTTCGTCGTCTGTTCATTTACGCTTCTAAATATTTTGGTACTCTGTTCAGTTATCCAGAAATTACTTCAGTAAGCTACCTGACTACCGACATTCTGAAAAAACGCAAAGATAAAGACAGAGACCGCATAGGTCCAAAGCTGCCGACGATGCTTCTCCTACACTAGTCGCCAGTTCGCCGGTACTCAGTGAGGCACTTTCACAGCCCCTGATACCCACTACTTCAGATTCTCAGGCCTCTACTGAGACCCATTCGGAGTCGGTATGCGGCAGGATGCTTCCTCGACTGTGTCTCTACCTTGGATGGGTCCGGAGTCGCTGTGCAGGCACCAGCTTCTGAGGGTGTATTCAGGCCTACGCCATCTTCTTCTTCAAGGCCTAAAACTCGATCCATGCCTAGAAAACCGAAGCCCAGACCGCATGGTCAGGCACCTATGCCTAAAAAACAAATGATAAGAATGGCTGAATACCTTATTACTCTAATCAGGGGAAGCCACCCTTCCCCCTCTGAGAGACCTAGGACTGATTTTCCTGCTGATTCTTCTAATCAGGACTCTGTAATTTCTGTTTCCACTGATGACCAGGATTTATCCTTATCTACCAATGAGGATTCTGATGCAGAGGACTCCATTCCCTCTGCTTCCCCTCCAGAGGATTTCTCTTTTGGTGAAACCTTGCATACTCTTAGGGAGCATTTTCGTTGGGAAAGCCAGGATTACTCTGACTCCCAAAAGAGGTTTAGGGATTTCTTTCTCCTGCCCCAACACAGGCCTTTAGCTATACCTGCTGTACTGGACATTGTTGATGATGCCTTCTCGGAATCTAGCCTGACCCCTGACTCTATACCTCCTGCTCCCAGAAAACCTGATGGGTATTTCAGGATTCCTGACTCTCACAAATTCCTTTTTAAAAATCCTACTGCGGATCCTGAGACCATTTCACAGGGACCCAAGGGCATTAAGGCTACTATTGCCAAAAATCCTACCCCCTCTGATAGAGATTCCAGGGCGCTGGATAGATGGGGTAAGAAGGTATACGCTTCTGCAACCTTGGCCATTAGGGCCTTAAACTGCCAGTTTCATATAAAGTATCAGCAACATATTATTGGATTGCTTAAACAGAAAATTATGTTGATTCCTGACTGTGCTGAAAATAAAGATTTACAAGATTTAATGCATTCTGCTGAACAAGTTGGAAAACCTACTTTGCAACGCAGTTTTGATTCATTAGAGGCATTTTGCAGGGCTGCTGTCACTGGGTCTGTACTTAGAAGGCATGCTTGGCTTAAGGAGCAATCTTTGCCAGATCATGTTAAAGCTAAATTGCTGGATGCTCCCTTAAACCAAGACAGCTTGTTTGGCAACAAAGCAGAAGAAGTACATAAAAAGATGGAGGAAAAAGCTAAATCTATGTAAACTGTTAAAGATTTCCTGCAATTACAGCCTCCCAGATTTAGTAGGCATTGGTCCTTTCCTGCATCTTCCAGGCCTTCTCAGTCCAAACCCAGAACCAGCAGAACACCCAGGCTGCAGTCCCTAGGGACTCACAGGACTAAGTAGTGGTGAGCTCCCACTTCCAAAGCAGGAAGTAGTAAGACTCCCCCCTATGGTAAACTGTTTAGGCATGGATCGAGTTAAGTAACTTTAAACCTTCCAAGCCCTGCTCAACTGACTGCTCCTTTAGGGAGCTAGATTGCCCTGCAGGCAAAAAAATTGGGAACTAATTATCCAGGGCAAATGGGTTTTAAATATAGTTTCTAAAGGATACAGATTCCACTTCCACTCATTACCAACCCCTAATGGTTGGCCAAATCTACCCCCAAATCAGTGGGCAGAGGTTCAAAAGCAAGTTCTCTCTCTTTTAAGCATCAGGGCTATTTAACTTGTCCCAGAAGAAGAATGAGGACAATGTTTCTACTCAAGACTTTTTCTGGTACCCAGAAAAGACAATTCTTGGCGTCCTATCCTGGACCTGTCTATCCTAAACACATTTTTGGTAATCCCAAAATTCAAGATGCTAACTCTTCATCATCTGCTTCCTTTGCTAGGCAAAGATGCCTGGTTGGCAACACTGGATTTAAAGGAAGCCTACCTGCACATCCCAATAAGGGAATCCTGCAGAAAATACCTACGCTTCAAAGCAGGCTACATGCACTATCAGTTCTCTGCCCTGCCCTTTGGTTTATTTACTGTGCCCAGGGTATTCACAAAGTGCTTAGCTCCAGTCATTGCTTTTTGCAGGCAAAGAGATATTCAGATATACCCATACCTGGACGATTGTCTAATTCAGGCAGAAAGCCAGGACATACTGTTGAATCATCTGGCATTTGTAAAGAAATTTGCTAACTTCTCTGGGGTACACCATAAACGAAAATAAATCACATCATGTACCCTACCAGCAAATTGAATACAACGTCCGAGATGGCCTACCTGACGCCAGAGAAACAAGTTCATTTGACAGCCTACTTCAAACTACTGGCCCCAGCTATCTGCAAGGAAAATACTGCCAGCCCTCACGTTCATTGCCTCTTGAATTCTACTAATTCCATATGCAAAACTGCATATGAAGAAACTGCAATGGTATCTAAAAATCCTGTGGTGTCAACATTCTCAGGATCTAGAATAAATTATTCCTGTCATACTTTGTCTACAGATAGAGTTCCTTTGGTGAGCAGAGGCCTGCCACCAAAACAAGGGACTGCCATTCACTCTACCCCCTGCTGCCCACCTAACAACAGATGCATCAGACTATGCATGGGAGGCTCACTTGACAGGGAAGTGCATTCAGGGCAAATGGACCCCAAGTCAAATGCACCTGCATATCAATCAAAAAGAAGTGTTAGCTGTACAGAATGCTCTGACAGCCTTCAAGGACTACTTTCTTCCAGGACAATTATGACAGACAACACCACTGTTATGTGGTACATAAAAAAGCAGGGAGGAACCCACTCATACCCTCTTTGTAGACTAGCAGTTCTTCAGAGGGGCCAAAAACGTAAGATCACCCAGGAGAACCCCTACTCCAGCCTGGGACCTCAACTTTGTATTGGAAAAACTCACTTTACCTCCCTTTGAGCCAGCTGCACATGCAGAGTTGAACTTCCTTTCTTGGAAAATAGCATTCCTTCTAGACATCACTTCAGCAAGAAGAGTGTCTGAATTACAGGCCCACATGGCAGTGTGGAGCCTTTCATCATCTTTCATGTGGGCAGGGTGTCCCTCAGGACCAATCCCTCCTTCATGCCCAAGGTGGTATCCAGTGTGGCCCTTAATCAGTCCATTCATTTGCCAATTTCTAATCCACAGAACAAGGGGGAACGAATACTGCACTCATTGGACGTGCACAGACAACTTAGATTTTACGTGGACATGACTAAATCTCTCAGGAAATCTGAACAGCTGCTGGTTGCATTTGCTGTAGGGGCAGAGGAGAAGGCCATTTCAAAGCAAACCATTTCTAAGTGGATAGGCCACTGCATTCATTTCTGCTATAAGCACCATGGAAAACCTACCCCACAGGGGATTAGACCACATTTAGCCAGGGCTGCATCTACCTCTGCAGCCTTTCTCAGAGGTATCCCTACCAGGGACATTCTAGAAGCTGCTACCTGGAGTTCTGTACATACCTTTACCAAGCATTACCACTTGCTAATTTTTTCTAAATCCAGAGCTGGCTTTGCCACTGCAGTCTTGCAGGGCCTTATAGCTGGCCCTAATGCTATCTAATTACCTCCTCCCATCCTTAGCTTTGGAAATCTACCCAAATGTGATGACTGCAACAGTGAAACACGAAGAACATAGTACAGTTGTGTACACTTACCATAAATGTAGATGTTAGAGTGTATTCACTATTGCAGTCCTGGTAACCCTCCCTCCAGCCCCCTGACGTCTATTGACTATATCTCTATTCTTGTTTACTATGCTTAAAGCTTTTTGGTGTATTTGCTTTTTTGTTGGAGGTGTAACCTTGTATATAATTGCTTCCCATTATGGGGGCACCTGACATCTAGGGCAAGAAATGGTGTCGTCTGCATGCTTTATACCCCTGACTGACTACCTGACGTCATGGAAGATGAGACAGCAACCGACGCAGTACCCAAGACTTTGATAATCAGGCCGACTGAGGGCTACTGCAAGCAGATAACCCAAATGCGATGACAGTGAATACTCTCGAACATCTACATTTATGGCAAGTGTACACAACTGTACTTTTCCCTCCCTCCAGCCCCCTGGCTTTCTTTATCCTTTGTACCTCTTCTCTCTATGGCCATTTTTACTGGCAGTGGTATTTACGTTTTACTGGTGGTGTTCCCCACTATATTCTAGCTTCCTATTTGGGGGTTCCTGACATTTGGGGCAAGAAAAACTGATGTATTGGTGTCTGCTGCCTGTTTTATACCCCTGACGACCTGACATCATGGAAGAAGTGACACCAATCTGACACAGAAATACCAAGACTCTGGTATTCCGTCCGACTGAGGGCTACCTGCAGGCAGATAACCCAAGTGTGATGACTGCAACAGTCAATACACTCGAACATCTACATTTATGGTAAGTGTACACTACTGTACTTTGCAGCTGCGTGGGACGTCACACGTAGGGCCATAAACTAGGGGCATTAAATGTGACATCTGCAAGCACAAACCTCAAAACTTTTCAGCCGCAGACGACTGACGCATCGTGTGGTTCACTCCTTCAATGCAAACTCTAAAAAGCTAAGTCCCCCTTGGGGTTTTTTCTTCTTATTAACCTGCTAAAGCTTGGTTTGTTGTAGCCAATGTCAGCAAAAAAGGGTAAATGTCAATGTGGGTGCCAGATACCCCATAAAGACTCGCATGACCGCTGTGTTTTTTTTTTTGCTTAGGCCAGGAGCGCAATCACAACTCCTGCTCCATTTACCAATCCTTTGTACCCAAGACCCTTGGCAGCCATCTGGCCGCTCTTAATCTTTGCTTGGAGAGCCAATGGCTTAAAATGGTTAGCCCTTAGGATGGATCCCACCTTGGAGGCCTCGACATAACCTCCGCATAAGAAGGCCAAGTTTCCCAGGCCCTCTACCTCTCTGCTACCGGACGCCCCACCAACTTCCAGTTTAGGAGTTGACGGACACCCGGAGGATCCAACGACTTCAGCGGCAACCTTCGTAGAAGCTATTTCTCAGTTGACGGCCAGCACGTCCCCAGAGCCAGTCCAGACTCCCACTACTGCTGAGGTCAAGGGGGAACCAGACTTAGCTGAGCCTCCAACTGAGATCCCTCCCTCCTCGACACTACTGCTGTTAGACCGTCATCCGACTCCAGGCCTACGCCTACACCAGCCAAAAAGAAAAAAAAAAAAACAGACAACCTCGAACAAAGAAGGCCTACCTGACTGGCAGTCCTTCACTTCTTCCTTAATGCAGGCCTTTATGAGCCTTAGGCCTTCAGCCTCATCTTCCTCTACTCTACCACTGCTAAGCCCTAGACCTGCTTCTGCCTCTTCTCTCCCTCTCAGGACAGGGAAGAAGAGAAAGACACCTATTACTTCTCCTCGGAGGAATCCATTTCTTACAGCTCCCAAATTGCTTCACCTCAGGAGTACTACTCACCAGAAGAATCTATTGAAGGAGACTCTCCTCCAGAGGATATTACATTTGGTGAAACTGTCACCAAAATGAAAGAATATTTCAAATGGGATACCTCTCAAATGTCTGAAACTCAGAAGAGATATTTTGAACTTTTACAGGTAGAATCCCCCTCCCCTTCTGCCATCCCACCTGTCTTACCTGCATACTTGGATGCTTTTACCTCTGCATCAAAGACACCAGATTCTCAGCCTCCTGCCCCTAAGCGGCCAGACCACGTCTACAAGGTGCCTGATGACCAAAAATTCCTAGTCAAACCTCCCCTGGCAGACCCAGCTGTAATTGCCACCTATCCTGATAAACTATCCAGACTAATTCTGTCTGCCTCTCTCTTACCCATTGACAAAGACAGCAAATCTGTGGATAGGATTGGTAAGAAGCTCTATACCTCTTCCACTTTGGCTTTTAGAGCTATCAACTACCAGACACATATGACCAAAGATGCTTTGGACCTGGTTTCTCAAGCCTCTATCTTACTAGCTAGTACTGCTGACTGCCCTACAAAGGCTTACATCTCTTCTAAGCTGTCTCTGGCTGCCCTAGTAGCCAGACATTCAGATGCAGCTATGATGATGCAGAAGCTTCTGCTCACTCTGTAGCATCTGCCTCTGTTCTCAGGAGATATTCCTGGCTTAGACTTCAACACTTACCAGAAGACTTTTAAGTACAAGATCTTGGATGCCCCCCTAGACCCCATTTTTCTGTTTGGAAAACAATCTGCAGATCTTTTCAAAAACCTTCAAGAAGAGAGCAAGGAATTACAAGACATCAAACATTTGTTGGTGTCCCCCATCCCCAAACATTATAGGAACTACTCTGCCAAGGCCACATTTGTCAGACCTAACCCAACCTCTGCCAGAACTACCTCTTTCAGACCTAGAAGAGGTACCAGAAGACATACAACTTCCAGGCCAGCTGCCCCACAGCCTCCTCCTAGGCAGCCTTGAGGAGGTCCCAACAATGCACGGCTGCCTTGCCCCCCTACCCCTCTCTGCCTGCCTCTCCCACTCCTCTCCTTTTGGAAAATCATCACCACAGACAGATGGGTGTTGGCTATTATCCAAAAAGGATACTTCCTCTCCTGGAATGAAAAGCAACCCCTAAAAGGCATTCCTTTTCCCCCCAGAAATCAAAGACATTTCTTACCACAGATCCTGATAGACCTTCTGAACTTGGGTACCCTAGAACCTGTCCCCTCAGGACAAGAGGGAAAAGGCTTCTACTCTCATCTGTTCCTGGTCCCCAAAAAGGATGGACCATGGAGACCTATCCTAGACCTTTCCTTCTTAAATCTATTCTTAAAGGTGCCCACCTTCAGAATGCTGTTGCTCCCAAGCCTCCTTCCTCTTATACCCACCAAGGCTTTCATGGCCACATTGGACCTAAAATAAGCCTATTTGCACATATCCATCCTTCCCTCCCACAGAAAAGTTTTACGTTTTTCTGGACTCTCCTTTCATTTCCAATTTACTGCCGTGCCCTTTGGTCTGTCCACTGCCCCCAGAGTGTTCACAAAATGCCTGGCTCCTGCCATTGCAGAACACAAATTCAGATTTATCCCTACCTAGACGACATCCTGATCCTAGCAGACTGCAAAGAAACCCTTTAAGCTCATCTGCAGTTTACCATGTCCCTTTTACAAAATCTGGTGTTCACCGTCAACATCCCAAAGTCTTCCCTGACCCCAGAGCAAGGTCAGATATTACTGGGTTGTAGAATCAAAACCGACTTAATGAAAGCCTTTCTACCCCAATACAAGGTCAGCTCCCTGACCTCCCATTTCAAAGCTGTGCTGCAGACTAAAGTAATAACTGCAAGGCAATTCTAAGGACCCTGGGCCTAATGGCAGCCACCATCCCTATGCTTCCACTAGCCAGAATGCATATGCGAAAGCTGCAGTGGTATCTAAAAAACATTTGGTCCCAACACCAGCATCCCCTGGACCAAGAAATCTCACTCCTACCCTGCCTAAAGGTGGAGGTCAGCTGGTGGCTTCAACAAGTCCAGCTCAACCCAGGCCTTCCCCTCCAGCCCACTCTCCCAACCCAGGTTATGCATACAGATGCATCAGACTCAGGATGGTGAGCGACTTTGACATCCTGCAGGGTTCAAGCTACCACCAGGTGTTCTCCAAATAATTTCAGACAACACCACAGTTATGTGATACCTCAACAAACTGGGAGGAACAAAACCATACCACCTGTGCAGACTAACCTTACTGTTACTGGATCTAGCCTCTCTCCGCAACTTGTCCCTGCAGGCATCCTACGTCCCCATGCAGGACAACAAACAAGCAGACTTTCTAAGCAGGACATCCACTCCACAACACGAATGGATGCTGGACAGGACCATCTTCCTAGACATTGTCCACCGATGGGGCACTCCTCAAATAGACCTGTTTGCCTCCACCCCAGAACAGACAACTGCAGACCTTCTGCACCAAGTCCTACTCCCCTCTAGCTTGGAGAGTAGACACTTTCAGCATTTCTTGGAAGGGGAAGTTTCTATATGCCTTTCCCCCTTCCCACTAATTCAGAAAGTCCTCCTGAAAATCAAGAGAGACAAACCAAAAACCTTGTTGGTGACTCCCTACTGGCCAAGGCAGCACTGGTTTCCCTTACTTCACAGTTTAGCCAAGGGCACTCACCACAAGTTACCCCACAAGGTGGACCTTCTGACACAAAAGAGAACCCTCATCATCCCATACTTGCAGATGTTATCACAGACAATGTGGGTGATAACCTTTTCATTCTCTTCAGGCGCCACTACTCAGAGGATGTGCTTTCAGTCCTGAGGGAAGCCAGGAAACCTACTACAAGAAAATCATAATTAGCTAAATGGGAAAGATTTTCAAAATGGTGTCTGGACAAGAGAAGGAACCCATGCATAGCAGATTCCCCCCCCCTAGTTCTTGCATATGTGTGTCAACTAGTAAATGGAAGACTTTCATACTCTTCAGTAAAAGTTCATCTTTCCGCAGTCTCAGCCTGCCTACCACTAGACCCTCCCGTACTAGCTAGGCTGGATGTTAAGGTTTTCTTAAAAGGGGTTTTGCACATAAGGCCTCCAAGAAAGCCCATTCCACCACCCTGGGACCTTAACTTCAACCTGGAAAAGTTAACCCAGCACCCATTTGAACCTGCTGGGACAGCTACTCTACAGATGTGTACATGGAAAACTGTACTACTAGTGGCCTTAACTTCAGCCAGAAGGGTGTCAGAATTACAGGCCTTAATGGCCTGCCCCCTTTATACTACATTCCACAAGGACAGGGTAACACTAAGAACTAACCCCTCCTTCATGGCTAAGGTGGTCAGCAATTTGTCATTAAACCAATCTATTCACCTACCCACATTCTACCCCTCTCCCAGCAATGAAGAGGAGAGGATACTTCACTCCCTGGATGTGCACAACAGTTAAGCTTTTACCTGGACAAAACAAAATCTATTAGAAAATCCAATTAACTCTGTTTACTTCCACCCCAGGGCAAGGCAGTCACCAAGCAAACCATTGCCTGTTGGATCAGGAAAGCCATTTGCCTCTGTTACTCACACCATGGCAAAAAACACCCATTGGGGTAAAAGCTCATTCCACCAGGGCAATAGCAGCTCACCCTTCAGCCCCTCCATCGAAAGTTGTTAGCTCTCCCTTGAAGGTCTCCGGATCCTCCCCCTCTCGCCTCCGTTCACCTTGTTTCTCGCCGGAGGAGTACCGGTCTCCTTCGAGGTCGTCGAGACGGCCCTCCCGGCCTGCCTCGACGACTTCCTCTAGGTCGACCAGGAGCCTTACCGACGCAGACATGGATCGGATGATGCGTCGATTCCTGCAGACCCAAATGCAGATGGGGGTGCTCTTGCCTCCCCCCCCCCCCTCAGGGGAGGGGGCACAGCCCATCTCTTTGCTCCGATCACTCCTTCTCCGACCCGCTTTAGGGTTTTGGAGTCGTCAGATCCGGGCCCTTTCGGAGCCGGGGTTTCGTTGGCACCGATAGCTCCGGTATCTTCGCCGACCGTACCCTCGAGCGTGTCGGATCCTAGCTCTCGGGGCCGAGCATCGGATCCGTGAGGATTGGTGTGTCTCCGGCGCAGTTTAGGTCGGAGCACACTTCTCTCTCAGATCTGACCGCTTCGACTCAGACGCCGATCCCTGCTTCGGAGCCGAGGAGACTACTTTCGGAGCCTGGGGAAAGTAGTTCTCCTTTGGCTTTTGAGGTAGTGGAGAGGGTGCTGTCAAGGTCTTCCAGATCCCCGGTCCGGGCCTCTGATCCTCCCGTTCCCCCTATGCATGTTGGTCTATCCTCCATCCTATGGGACAGCCTGCTCAAACCCTCTAGTTAGTTCTCTTGGAGGAACAGGACCCCGTGGGCGAGCCCTCCTCGGACAGTCCCTAAATGGCAGTGTAAAAGGAGGCACCTGGACTCCCCTGAGTCCCTCACCATGGACACGGATTTGGATGAAGGGGAAGGTTCCCCAAGGTCACCCCCCGAGGATGTCTCCTTTGGAGACATCATGGAAATGTTGCATATTAGAGGGGGGTGATCTGCCCGAAAACCTTCCTCAGACGAATCGGTGTTCCTGGAGGCGTTTGAGGCAGGCCCGTCTACCTCCTGGGTGTCCCCCCTGGTGGACTTGATCACTACCAGGGCGTGGAAAGAGCCCGACACCGTGGAGCCAATCCCCAGACATCCCGACAAAGTTCTTAGCCCCCCCGCAGATAGGCAGTCTGGGCTAAGGGGTCCCCTGTTGATGCCATTTTGGTGGCGGCCGCCACGAAGAAGGAACTCACACAGGAGAGTTCCTAGGTCCATCCTCCGGATAAGGAATCTCAGGCGATGGACTGCATTGGGAAGCGGATGTTTGCTTCAGCAACCTTCTCCATAAGGGCGCTGAACTATATGGCACACATTATCAGGCTACAGCGAGACTTAATTAAGGAATACGCTGCAACCCCCCCAGAGTCCATGATGGTCGCGGATAAAAGCACATTTGCGACTCGTATGGCCACTCTAAAGTCCATCTCTAACACGTCCATGCGGTTACTCTCTCATGCTATGGAGGGAGCTGCTAGGGCTAGCGGAGCCGGGGTTGTCTTGCGGCATCACGCCTGGCTCCACCTTTGCGATTTCGCGGAACCCTTCAAGGCGTCCTTCATAAATGCGCCCTTTGACGGATCTTCGCTTTTTGGCAAGACCATACGCGAGACGCTGGTCCAAAGTGAGAAGGATGGGAAGACGCTGTCTGCCGTCGGGGTCCGCTTCTCGAATCCCAACGATCCTTTTTAAGGAATCAGAGGGGACAAAAGAAGTTGTGGTTCCGCAAGTCTCAGCAGTCCCATCCGGCTTCGGACCCCTCGTCCTCTAGAGGCAGAGGAGGACAAGGTGAACACCGGCCCAGAGGCAGAGGGGGGGCTGCGTAACTTCGGGTCTAGGCAACCTTTCTCGTACAGGCCCGCGCAACAGCCCTGAGGGCTTACCCGGCTGTCCCTTTCTGGAGGCAGTCGGGGGGCATTTATCGGAGCATCTGTCAAATTGGGAGTCCATCACGACAGATCGATGGGTGCTCTGAATCATATCCAGATGTTACTCCATTCCCTTCATGAACCTACCCCCCAAAGTCAGGCGCCTCCCCGATGTCCCACCCGATCAAAGGGAGGCAGCAGCTTCAGAGGTGTCAAAGAGCCATCCAGCCCGTCCCCCCAGACCAGTCTGGATTGGGCTACTACTCCAGGTTCTTTTTGGTGCCAAAAAAGACGGGGGACTTAAGACCGATTCTAGATCTCTCCGCCCTGAACCTGTTCGTCCCCAAGGAGAAGTTCCGGATGGTCACTCTTCAGTCTATTCTTCCCCTTCTTCGTGAGAACGACTGGATGTGCTCCATAGACCTCAAGGATGCGTACTACCACATTCAGATGGAGAGGCGATCCAGGAGGTTTCTCCACTTTCGGCTGGGAGACAGTCATTATCAATTCAGGGTTCTCCCGTTCAGCCTCACCTCAGCCCCCAGGGTGTTCATCAAGGTCATGGCAGTGGTTGCAGCCCACCTGAGACTCCAGGGCATTCAGGTGTTCCCGTACCTGGACGACTGGCTCCTTGCCGCCCCCAACAGGCATCAACTCTGCGTTGCAAGGGATTATGCTCTAACTCTCGCCCAGAGTTTGGGCATATCAATGAACCTTCAAAAGTCCTTCCTTCAACCAGTGCAGGTTTTGGAGTTTATAGGGGCCAAATTGGACACTCGTATCTCTCAGGCCGTCCTAACCCCGGACAGGCTGAACAGCTTATCGCATCAGATCTTAGCCCTTCTTCGAAGCCCAGCTCCTGCAGCGGAGTTAGTCCTGAGGGCACTGGGGTCTATAGCAGCGTCCATTGGTCTCTCTCTTCATGCACGCCCACGGATGAGGATCTTACAGTGGACTGTTCAAGTTCAGTGGTCCCTAGTGTTTCACCCGCTGAACACCCCTATTCCACTGAGCAGAATTTGCAGGGACTCCCTCCTTTGGTGGCTTCACTCGCGGGAGCTGCGAGAAGGGAGACCCTTTGTAATTCCCCCCACCCCAAGCCACGTTGACCATGGATGCTTCTCCCCTCGGGTGGGGGGGGGGCATTGTTCGGGCAGAACCGTCCAAGGGATGTGGACCCCCATAGAGGCTGCTTTGCATATCAATTTCCTAGAGATGAGGGTGGTGCTTTTGGCGTTGCAAGCTCTCCACGACCTTCTCCCTCTAGGGACTATTGCGATCCAGACAGACAACATCGCGGTAGTCTGGTACATAAACAAACAGGGGAGAAACCAGGTCTTATCCCCTCTGCCGAGAGGCTATGAGAGTGTGGGAATTTGCGATATCCACAAACCGCTTTCTGGTAGCAACGCACATTCTGGGTCGGTCCAACATATTGGCGGACAAACTGAGTCTGGTGATTTTCACCCCGTACGAATGGTCTCTCAATCCTTCAGTTGCGAAGCATATCTTCCGCGCATGGGGTTGGCCTCATTGCGCTTTTTTCGCCTCTCCGTCAAACACAAAGTGCAGCGAGTACTTCGCAATACTTCCCCCTTCAGGGGAGACCACGAGAGACGCTCTGGTGCATGCTTGGCCACCCGATCTCCTTTATGCTTATTCCCCCTCCCGCTTATGATGAAGTTCATTCAGAAAGCACGTCGGTTGGGGAGCAGAGTTATCCTCATACCCCATTCTGGCCTCGTCAGATCTGGTTCTCTTATCTGCGGTCTCACAGCATAGTTCCTCCATGGATCCTGGATCCCATTCCAGATTTGATTTCGCATCCTGCGGGATGCCAAACCCTGAACCTGCTAAACCTCAAGCTGACTGCTTGGTTGATCCAGTTCCTCTGATGGCTAGGACTCCCGGTATCTCATCACCAGTGAAGGCCATTCTGGTGGCGGCCCATAAACCTGCTACCAGAAAAATTTACAGTAGTAAATGGAAGCGTTTTTCCATCTGGGCCGAAGGCAAGGGCCTGGATCCTTTTACAGTCTCTATTCCAACGATTCTGGATTTTTTGTCGCTAATCTTTCAAAAAGGAGCGAGCGCTTCCACAGTTAAGGTGCAACTAGCAGCCATTTCCCATTTTCACGTGGGAGATGGACTGGGATCTGTAGCATCTTCAAAGATATGCAAAACCTTCTTGAGGGGCATTTTTCTTTTGAAACCACCAGTGAAATCGGTGGTTCCTCCATGGGACTTAACTTTAGTCTTACAAGCTTTGACAAGTCCACCTTTTGAGCCTGCCTCCTCGGTTCCGTTAAAATTCTTGTCTTGGAAAACAGCCTTTTTAGTGGCTATTACGTCAGCCAGGAGGGTTTCAGAACTCCAAGTCCTGTGCATGAAACCCCCCTACCTCATTTTTCACAAGGATAGAGTGTGTCTCAGGACTAACCCGTCTTTCCTACCAAAGGTGGCTTCAGAGTCAAATATTAACCAATCAATCAATTTACCGGTATTCTTTCCAAATTTTCAGAACAAAGGGGAGTACACATAACTACGTTTCTACATGCACAGGACTAAAGATTTTCGCAAGTCTGATCAGTTGTTTGTGTCTTTCGCCAAGTCAGCTATGGGAAAGGCAATTTCTAAAGTAACCCTAGCTAATTGGATTTCTCAGTGTATAATCCACGGGTATACGTCCTCAGGTAAACCAATTCCTATGGGAATCCACGCTCATTCAACCTGATCCATTGCTACATCAGCAGCCCTTCTGGTCCAGGGTTCCTCTGGACGACATATGTTCAGCAGCTACTTGGTCCTCTTCTCATACATTCATTTCCCATTATAAATTGGATATGAATTCGAGGAGTAGGGCTTCCTTTGGCTCCGCGGTGCTTCGGAATATCCTTCCGTAAGGCCACCCTGGGTTATTTTTATAGGTAGCTGGGAACTCTGTCCCTCAGGTTGCAGAACAAATGAAGTAACTACTTCAGATAAAGAAGTTATGTACTCACCATAATGTTCCATCTGAGTAGGTACTTCATTTGTCTGCAACCAACCCCCCCTCCATGCCCCCTAACCATATTGTGATACCTGGTCACCTGAAAAATGTTTTTTTCATGAGGTTAGGCAGTACTTGATCCTCTGTCGAAGGTGTGAATTTTTGGACTGAGCAAACTCGATCTGAGGTAATACAGTAGGCAGCAGGGGATTATGGGTAGGGGAGGAGCTAGGAGCTTGGATCTTTTACCTAGTGAAGCTGCCAGCTCGGATCCGAGGTCGGATCAGATACCCACAGGTTGCAGACAAATGAAGTACCTACTCAGATGGAATGTTATGGTGAGTACATAACTTCTTTTTTCCTGAATGTCGCTAGAACAACTTAACACCCACTTTGTGATGCCAAACTGTTTTGCACAAGATTTTGTAAGTATGTCTATAATCTGTTGTGTCTGAGAATAAATTTTAGAGTCTACATACAGTTTATCAACTTGTATGCCTTTATTCCTTCCACATTTATTTATTTATTGACATTTGGTGACCAGGAAAGTCTGACTGGGTCAGAAACCCATTTTCAGCAAAGGCCCAGGAGAAAATCTCCCGCAGTTAAAAATAATAAGTACCAGCAGTTAATAACAGAACAGAAAAATAGACATAATCAAATATTAGACAAATTCTAGGATTATACATAGTTGTAAGATACACACATTAGGATATTTTTACAAACATTGATACAGTTTTTTTTTTTTAAGAGGAGAGATGATAGATTCAAAGAGCACATCAAATAATTAATAAGGTAGTGAGTATAGCACTAGTTAATGGAAGAATATGTTATTAGGGTTTAATGAGATATGTTACACAGAGGAATAAGAGGGATTCAGTCAATTTCCATTAGAGGGATGCATTTTATTTCTCTTTGAGGGGTGCTGTACTCTAGGCTGACGGTTTTGTGGGATCAGCAGAGAACAGATTTAGTTTTGTTGGGGTGTTAGAGGGAGGGTGAAGAAGAGTGGAGAGAGAGAGGAAAGAGAAGACCATAGGAAGGTGGGGAAGTCAGGTACTAGTTGTTGAGCATGGGCAGATCCAGGAGTTGTAGAGGTAGTTTTTTAGTGTAAGTTTGAATTTTTTGCTGTTTTCTATACTGATGATATTATCTGGTAGTTTGTTCCAAAGTTTAGCTATGGCATAGGAGTTGAGACTCTCCCCTACTCTTTTGCTGAGTTTGTGTACATGTATATGTTGTCTCTTGCCAGATCGGAGGTTTCTGGTGGGAATATTAGCTTGTAGATAGATTTTAGGGCTGGATAATTGTCAGGATGGTAAATTAGTTTTTGTACAATTGAGAGTTGTAAATAATCAAGATGGTGGGGGAATTCTAGCCACTTGAGTTCCTTTAGTGGATAACAGTGGTGAGTGTGGTATGGTAAGCTGGTGGCAAATTTAGCAGTTTTATAATAACAGGACTGGAGTTAGGTTTTGAGAGATATGTGCAAAACTGGGAGCACCGTAGAGTAAAAAGGATATCGGGTAGGTATTACCTAGTACTTTTTTTGTTGTTTGGGTTCATATATTTCTTAACGTCTCTATAGTGATAACAAACTCAGCAATCTCTATAGTGATCCTAGCTTGACTTGAGCTTTTTTTAATGGCATTCAGTATATGTTCAAATGTGAGTTTTTTGTCTATGGTGATACCCAATAGTTTTGTACTTTATTTCAGTTTCAGTTTTATTATTGGAGTAGATTTTGAAATCAGATGTGTTAGTCTTGCTAGAAAAAAAAGTAAAAACGTAGTTTTCTTAGGGTTTAGCAGTAATTGTGCATTGGTTACCCATGGTTCTACTGCAGTGAATGCTGTCTGTTTTTTGCAGCAGGTTGGACGTATTGCTAGAGAAGGATATGATTGTTGAATCATCAGTATACTGGATTAGTGTGCTGTGATGGCAGGCTGTCTGTAGGTTGTTTATGAATATATTGAAGAGGAGGGATCCTAGAATGGACCCCTGTGGGACACTGGATGTTATGTTGTCCATATCTCGCCTTCGTTCTTGCTGTTTGGGTTCGGAGCCGATCTTCGGCTACGACTCAGCCATATACTTTAGCTCAAGAGCTTTTACTGGCTTGAGGCTAGCCCCTATCCCCGCATGCCTAGCGGTAGTTACCCAGATCTCATTTGACGCTTGCACCGTCGAGATTGCGAATACTGGCTCAGGCTAAGTGTTTTTCTATTTGTTGTAATTTTGAAAGAAAA
The DNA here is from genome assembly GCF_019279795.1 of Protopterus annectens. Lineage (NCBI taxonomy): Eukaryota > Metazoa > Chordata > Ceratodontiformes > Protopteridae > Protopterus > Protopterus annectens. The sequence goes on from NC_056740.1 coordinate 537,770,938, forward strand.
TCTCTGTTTTATATTATCTAACTTAATAGAAGTTGTCCCTTGGTTTTTCTACCTTCCCTATCCCATCCAAGTGACTTGCATTTGTTGTGGACTAACCATCTTTCTCTCCGGCCTTTCTCCTCTTCCAAACCCATTTAACTTAGAGGGCTTTTCCTTTTTTTCTTGCCTTTTTTCAAGTTTAAGGAGTTGCCATTTAGGTTAGAGGCTCTCCTTAGGTGGGGAGTTTGCTGTTTAACATAGAGGCTGTCCCCCTTTCCCTTTTCTCTTTTTTTTCCCTTGTCTGTGTTAAACAAAATAAATAAATAAAGGGAGGGGGGATTTTTTGCCTGTTATTGGCTAGTGTTTTCTTGTTGGTAGTGCTTTTGTTTGTCTACCTTAGGTACTGCTTTTTGACTTACTGTCGAAAGACCCTGCCAAGGAATCGAAACCTTCAGGTTTCAAAAAGTGTGATTCATGCTGTCAAAAGATGTCCCTTACGGACGGACACACGAGTTGCGTGTACTGTTTGGGACCTGTTCACCTGCAGGATTCATGTTCGATTTGCCATGCATTTAGTTCATGAGTCCTGCAGGAAAGAAAGAAAACAAGTTAATCTTGAGGTTTACTGAAGGGCCCCTTTGATGCTGCAATGGAGGAGACTCAGCCAGCCAAAAAACTGGAGAAATCCAAACCTTCATCCTCTTCGGCTCCACGTTCGGATCCATCTAAAGAGAAGGGCAAGATGCAAGCTAAGTCAGACCTGACGGTCGGTTCCGACAAAGACATTCTCACCTACGGCTCCATCTGTTGATGTTCTTCGTGTTTCACTGTTGCAGTCATTACATTTGGGTAATCTGCTGGCAGGTTGCCCTCAGTCAGCCTGATTAACAAAGTCTTGGGTCCTGCGTCGGTTGCTGTCCCTTCTTCCATGACATCAGGTTGTCAGGAGTATAAAACATGCAGCCGACGCCATTACATCAGTCTTTCTTGCCGTGCAGTGCCCGAAGCAGAAGCAGTTCGCAAGTGCCGGTCAGCCGACTCCTGAAATTTTTGTTTTCGGGTTTCAGAAATGAAGTCTTCAACTTAAAGGTAAGTACCCCGTTGGGGAAATTTTTTCTTGCTCCTTACCGATGTCAGTAAAAGTTAATAATTGCATTACTTGTAGAAAGCAAATACCTCATAAAGATTTTCATTCGTACTGTATTCCTTGCTTAGGCCCTGACCACGACATACCTTGCCGTCGGTTTTGTGCTTTATTTAATCAGCGCACTATCCGTCGTTGGTACATTTTTGCCTCTAAATATTTCGGTTCTCAGTTTAATTATCCAGAAATGTCGTTGGTTAGCCATCCGACTACCGGGATTCTGAAAAAATGTAAAGATAAAGATAGAGACAGGCCGCCGAGGTCCAAAACTGCTGACAACGCTTCTCCTAAGCCAGTCGCCAGTTCGCCGGTACTCAGTGAGGCGCTTTTGCAGCTCCTGATACCCACTACTTCTGATTCGCAGGTCTCTACTGAGACCTATTCGGAGTCTGGTATGCCGCAAGATGTTTCACCTATGGAACCCGCGGATGTCTCTACCTTGGATGGGTCCGGAGCCACTGTGGAGGCACCGGCTTCTGAGGGTGTATTCAAGCCTACAGACTTGCATATTAAATCGACTCCACCTTCATTACTAAGGCCTAAAATTCGATCCATGTCTAAAAAACCGACACCCGGGCCACATGTTCAGGTCCCTATGCCAAAAAAACAAATTAGGTTCATAGATCAGTACTAGGCTAACTGCCCTTGCAAGCCATTTTAAGCCTAGACAATTATCCCTTGGGAGACCCGAACCCTGCACCTTGTGTTTGTAAGGCAAACACCTTTACCATTAGGCCACCCTTCCAACCCTTTGATCAAAATGGCTGAAGATCTAATTACTCTAATCAGGGGTAGTCAACCCCCCCCCCCCCCAAAAGACCTAGGGCTGAGCTTGATTATGAATCTTATGGTCAGGATTCTGTTTCTTCTGATGACCTGGATTTCTCCATACCTACTTATGAGGATTCTGAGGCAGAGGATTCCATTCCTTCTGCTTCCCCTCCTGAGGATTTTTCTTTTGGGGAAACTTTACATACCTTAAGGGAGCATTTCCACTGGGAAAGTCAGGAATTTTCTGATTCAAAAAAGAGGCGTAGGTATTTCCTCCTTCTACCTCAGCATAGGCCTTTGGCTATACCTCCTGTACTAGACATTGTTGATGTGTTTTTGGAATCCTGTATGCCCCCTGATTCCCTGCCTCCAGCTCCTAGTAAACCTGACAGATACTACAGGGTTCCTGAGTCCCACAAGTTCCTTTTCAGAAATCCTGTTGCAGATCCAGAAACCATTTCTCTGGGGCCCAAGGGGCATTAAGGCTTCTACTGCTAAAAATCCTACCCCTTCTGATAGAGACTCCAGGGTGCTGCATAGATAGGGTAAAAAGGTTTATACTTCTGCAACCTTGGCAATCAGGGCTTTAAACTGCCAATTTCATATGTTAAAATATTAACAGCAAATTATTAGACTGCTTAAATAGAAAATTATGTTGATTCCTGACTGTGGAAAATAAAGATTTACAGGATTTATTGCATTCTGCTGAACAAGTTGGAAAACATACTTTGCAATGTGATTTTGATTCTTTAGAGGCCTCCTGCAGGGCTGCTGTTACTGGGTCTGTGCTTAGAAGGCATGCTTGGTTTAAGGAGCAATCTCTGCCTGATCATGTTAAAGCAAAATTGTTGGATGTTCCTTTAAATCAGGACTGCCTGTTTGGCAATAAGGCTGAAGAAGTTCTAAAAAAGATGGAAGATAAAGCTAAATCTATGCAAACTGTTAAAGATTTCTTACAAGTGCAACCTCCAAGATTTAGTAGGCACTGGCCTACTAAGAAGTGGTCTTTTTCAGCTCCTTCCAGATCCTCTCAAGCCAAACCCAGACACACTAAAAAGAACAGGTTTCAGTCCCAGGGGACTCAGAACTAAGCAAAGGGGGGCCTCCCTTCCAAATCTGGAAATAAGACACCCCCCGTATGGTAAACAGTCTCAATGACTTCATTCTAAAATTACCACGCACTTACCTTTTAGCCGCCCCTTTGGGGGAAAGATTGCTCTACATGCAAAGAACTGGGAACTCATAACCCAAGACAAATGGGTTTTAAATATAGTGTCTCAGGGATACAGATTTCATTTCCACACATTGCCAACACCAAAAGGGTGGCCAGACCTGCCCCCAAATCAGTGGGCAGAGGCTCAGAAATAAGTGCTTTGCCTCTTAAACATGGGGGCTATTCAGTCGGTCCCAGAAGAGGAAAAGGGACAAGGTTTCTATTCCATGCTTTTCCTGGTACCCGGAAAAAACAAATCATGGTGTCCAATTCTGGACTTATACACTCTAAACACATTTCTGGACATTCTAAAATTCAAGATGCTGACTCTTCACCAGTTACTTCCTATGCTAGGCAAAGATGCCTGGTTGGCAACTCTAAACTTAAAAGAAGCATACCTGCACATCCCATTCAGGGAATCTTGCAGAAAATACCTACGCTTCGAAGCAGGCTACCTGCATTATCAGTTCTCTGCACTGCCCTTTGGCTTGTCTACTGTGCCCAGGGTATTCACAAAGTGCTTGGCTCCAGTTATTGCATTTTGCAGGCAAAAAATATTCAGATATATCCATACCTGGACGATTGTCTAATTCGGGCAGAAAACCAGGGCATACTTCTAAATCATCTGGCGTTTGTAAAAAGGGTTCTAACTTGTCTGGGGTACACCATAAACAAAAAGAAATCACAACTGGTACCCTCTCAACAGATTACATTCCTAGGTGCAAGCTTGAATACAACTGCCCAGATGGCTTTCCTCACGCCAGAGAAGCAAATTCATTTGGTAGCTTACTTCAAACAAGTGGCCACAAAACCCTGCTATTTGCAAGACAAATACTGCAAGCCTTGGGGTACATGGCCTCCTGCATTCTTTTAATTCCATATGCAAGACTGCATATGAGGAAACTACAGTGGTACTTAAAAAGTCTATGGCGTCAACATTGTCACAGCCTGGAAACAATGATTCCTATCATACCTTGCCTACGCCTGGAGTTCCTATGGTGGGCAGAGGCCTGCCTCCAAAACAAGGGACTGCCATTCACACTATCCCCTGCCAGCCAAACCCTAACTTCAGATGCATCAGACTATGCATGGGGGGGGGGGCTCACCTGGCAGGGAAGTGCATTCAGGGCAAATGGAACCCAAATCAAATGCACCTACATATCAATCAAAAAGAAATGTTAGCTGTACAGAATGCTCTGACAACCTTCAAGGACTACATTCTTCCAGGACAATTAATGGTATAGACGGACAACACCACGGTTATGTGGTACATAAACAAGCAAGGGGGTACACATTCCTACCCCCTCTGTAGACTAGCCATGGCATTGTGGAACACAGCCTTGAAATACCAAGTGCACCTACAAGCTTAATTCCTGCCAGGAAAATTGAATACACTGGCAGATGGACTAAGCAGAAATCTCAGGGACCCACACGAGTGGAAACTGGAACCATGGATTTTCAGCATGTTGTCAAGCAAATGGGGGAGCCCAGACATAGATCTATTTGCCTCCCCCCAGAACTACCAGTTGGACAAGTTTTGCACAAGGACTCCCCACAAAGAAGCCTGGAAAGTGGATGCTCTGTCCTTCACCTGGAAAAACCTATCAGTCTACGCCTTTCCCCCTCTGCCTCTGCTCTCCAAAGTTCTTCTAAAAGTCAAACAGGACAAACCAAAAATGATTTTGATTGCTCCAGACTGGCCAGGCCAACACTGGTACCCACTCCTGCGCAGTGTGTCACAAATATCTCCATGGCACCTGCCTCAGACCCCTTCCTTGCTGTCTCCGCAGGAGAACCAAATGTTGCACCCTCAACTTTCAATATTGAACCTTGCAGCCTGGCTAATCACTTAAGTTCACCCTTATCATCCCTCATCAAACCTGTGATGGATGTCATCTTGGAGGCTAGAAGACCTAGTACTACAAAATCTTATGTTGACAAATGGAAAAGATTCTGTGCCTGGAACCAATCTTTAGGGATGAGCAAAGCAGCCCCCAATTTACTTCAGATTTTGCCATACTTATCTGAGATGCTTCACAAGAGCCTGTCTTTTTCCTCTATTAAAATCCGCGCTTCAGCTATTTCAGCTCACTATAACACAAAACCACCCCTCTTCTCTCATCCCCTGCTCAAGCAGTATCTCAGAGGGGCAAAGAACTTGAGACCACCCAGGAGAGCTCCTACCCCTGCGTGGGACCTTAACTTTGTTTTGTAAAAACTCACTCTACCTCCTTTCGAGCCAGCTGCTACTGCAGACTTAAAATGTCTTTCTTGGAATACAGCCTTCCTTTTAGCAATCACTTCAGCTAGAAGGACGTCTGAATTACAGGCCATTATGGCAGTGGAGCCTTTCATTATCTTTCATGCGGACAGGGTATTTCTGAGGACCAATCCGTCCTTCATGCCCAAGGTGGTTTCCAGTGTGGCTCTTAATCAGTCCATTCATTTGCCAACCTTCTTTCCCAATCCACAGAACAAAGGGGAATGGATTCTGCATTCCTTGGATGTGCACAGACAACTTAGTTTCTACTTGGACAGGACTAAATTTCGAAGAAAATCTGAACAATTGCTAGTAGCATTTGCTGCAGGGGCAGAGGGGAAGGCTATTTCAAAACCATTTCTAAATGGATAAGCTATTGCATTAATTTCTGCTATAAGCACCATGGAAAACCTATTCCCCAGGGGATCAGATCTCACTCCATCAAGGCTGCTGCATCTACTTCTGCAGCCTTTCTCAGAGGTGTTCCTACCAGGGATATTCTAGAAGCTGCTACCTGGAGTTCTGTACATACTTTCACCAAGCATTATCATTTACCAATTTTCTCTAAATCCAGAGCTGGCTTTGCCACTGCTGTCTTGGAGGGCCTTATAGCTGGCCCTAATGCTGTATAAACTCCTCCTCCCAGCCATAGCTTTGGTAATCTACCCAAATGTAATGACTGCAACAGTGAAACACGAAGAACATAGTACAGTTGTGTACACTTAGCATAAATGTAGATGTTAGTGTATTCACTGTTGCAGTCCTGGTTACCCTCCCCTCCAGCCCCCTACTTTTCTCTGGCTATACCTCTACTTTCTTTTACTATGTTTAAAAGCCTTTTTGGTGTATTTGCTTTTGGTTGGAGGTATATTTTTGTGTTTTTAATTTTATTTGCTCCCCATGTAATGGCGTCAGCTGCATGTTTTATACCTCTGATGACCTGACGTCATGGAAGAAGGGACAGCAACCGATGCAGGACCCAAGACTGTTAATCAGGCCGACTGAGGGCAACCTGCCAGCAGATTACCCAAATGTAATGACTGCAACAGTGAATACATTCGAACATCTACATTTATGGTAAGTGTATACAACTGTACTTTTCGGAGCCAGTAAGGTCTCACAAGCAATCCAGATGTTCATCGTGCATACAGCTGCAGTAATCACAGATGGGTTCTCTGCCGTCAGGCGGTCCCTCGGTCGGCCGAATTCCAAAGTCTTGGTCCGGCGTCGGTTGTAGTCGCTTTCTCTTCTGACGTCAGTGAGGCCAGAGTATATAAGACACAGCCGACGCCATGTTCTTCAGTCTTTTTTTGCTTTTTGCCGCGCGGTGCCCGAAGCAGAAGCAGTTTGCAAGTGCCGGTCAGCCAGCTCCTGAATTACAAAAATTTTGGAAATCGAAGTCTTCATTAAAGCTAAGTTCCCCGTTGGGGAAACTTTTCTTGCCTCAGACCGATGTCAGAAAAAGTTAATAATTGTATTTCTTGTGGGAAGCAAATACCGCATAAGGATTTCCATTCCCTCTGCATACCTTGTTTAGGCCCAGACCACGACGTCTCGGGCTGTCGCTTTTGCGCTACCTTCAATAAACGCACTATTAAGCGTCGGGCGGAGTTCGCCCAACACTATTTTGGTAAAGCTTTCGATTATAAAATGTCGTCGGACACTCCGACTACCGTTTTGTCCAAAAAACGCAAGGACAAGGACCGACACGCGAGGCCCCCGCCGACACCACGCCAAAACAGGCTACACGTGGTCCGGTTCTCAGCGAGACGCCTTTGCAGTCCCTGATTACCGACGACACTCCTTTGACGGTGTCCTCTGTACCCGAGACCGCTGGGACCTCGGCCCTTTCCCAGACTACAACCACCGAAGCCTTTGCTAATGTTGAGCCTACTAATGTGGACAGCACCACCTCCACCCATGGTGTCTTTAGACCCTCATCTTCTTTTTCTATTAAGGCCTTTACTAAATCCAAAGCAGCCAGGCATCCCAAGAGGCCTGTTGCACAGGGCCCATCCCCAGGTCCCATGCCTAAAAAACAGATGCTTAAAATGGCTGAGGATTTAATTACTCTTATCAGAGGTTCTCAACCCCCTCCAGACAAGAGACCTAGAGTGGAGGAAGATTCTCCCTCTTTTATCAGAACATTCTGATGTAGAGGAACACTCTTACTCCCCTTTTGAGGATTCGGATGCAGAGCAGTCCATCCCTTCTGTATCCCCTCCTGAGGATTTTTCCTTTGGGGAAACCTTGCACACCTTGAGGGAACACTTCCATTGGGAAGGCCAAGACTTTTCAGATTCTAAGAAAAGACTTAGGGAATTTCTTTTGTTACCTCAACACAGACCTCTGGCGATACCCCCTGTTTTGGACATACTTGATGATGTTTATTCGGAGGCTTGCCTTAACCCGGATTCTCTGCCTCCTGCACCAGTCAAACCTGATAGGTACTACAGAGTACCTAACTCTCACCAATTTCTCTTCAAAAGCCATAATGCTGACCCTGAAACCATTTCACAAGGCCCCAAGGGATTGAAGGCCTCCACTGCCAAGAATCCACTTCCTGCAGAAAGAGAGTCAAGATCTTTAGAAAGGTGGGGAAAAAGGTATATACCTCGCCACCCTAGCCATGAGGGCCTTAAATTGTCAGTTTCATATGCTTAAATATCAACAGTTCCTGTTATCACAATTAAGGAATAAAATGTCTCAACCTGAACAACCAGATTTGAAGGAGTTACAGGATATGATGCATAGTGCAGAGCAAGTGGGTAAACACACTTTACAATGTGGTTATGATGCCCTAGAGGCCTCAAGTAGAGCGGCTGCTACAGGATCAGTCATTCGTAGACATGCCTGGCTTAGAGAACAAAAATTGCCTGATCATGTGAAAGCTAAACGTCTAGATGCTCCTTTACAAAAGGTTGTGCTTTTGGTACTAATGCTGAGGAGATACTACGGAAAATGGAAGAAAAAGCCAAATCTATGCAAACTGTCAAAGCCTTTTTACAGGTCCAACCTCCACGTTTTAGCAGAAATTGGCCTTCAAAAAACTGGTCCTTTCCAGCCACTGACAAGCCCCAAAGAGGTAGATACAGATGCACAAGGGGCAGAGGGCAATCACAAGGATCATATAGAGGCCGACAATGGCAAACTCCAGCACCAAGAGGTGGCGAGGACAGTGCACAACAATACAGGAAGCAAACCCAATGACTCCCTCATTTCCATGCCAAGCATGTCTCAGCTGGCAGCACCTTTGGGAGGAAAGCTAGCATTATTTGCAGGCAATTGGCATATTGTCACAACAGACAAATGGATCCTGGACATTATAAACAGAGGCTACAAATTTCAATTTCACACTCTTCCAAAAATGAGAGGCATGCCAAACCTGCCACAGAATCAAAGGGCAGAGGCACAACTACAAATTTCTAAGCTCATAAGCATGAGAGCTATTCAAGAGGTACCTACTCACGAACAAGGTCAAGGTTTCTATTCAAGACTTTTTCTGGTACCAAGGAAAGGAACCGACTGGAGACCCATTTTGGACTTATCCATCCTAAACACATTTCTACTCGTACCAAAATTCAAGATGCTCACATCACAGCAACTTCTTCCCATGCTGGGCAAGGAGTTTTGGCTGGTAACATTGGACCTCAAGGAGGCATACCTGCATGTCCCAATCAGACAAAGCTGCAGAAGATACCTCAGATTTCTTGCAGGTTCAATCCACTATCAACTCTCTGCATTGCCCTTTGGCTTATCTACTGCGCCCAGAGTATTCACAAAGTGCCTGGCATCAGTGATTTCCTACTGCAGACTTCAAGGGATACAAATTTACCCTTATTTGGACGACTGCCTGATCCAAGCGGACAGCAAGCACATACTTCTGGAGCATCTGGCATATGTGACGCGGTTACTGCATGCTCTGAGATACACAATCAACAAAGAGAAATCAAGGCTAACACCATCTCAGAAAATAACTTTCCTGGGTGCCAACTTGAACACAAACACCCAGATGGCCTACCTTACGCCAGAAAAACAGGGGCAACTATCTCAGTACTTCAAAATACTAGCAAAAAGTACCAGGCTTACTGCAAGGAAAATCCTGCAGGCTCTGGGATTCATGGCATCTTGCATTCTTTTAATCCCATGTGCAAAGCTGCATATGAGGAAACTTCAATGGTACCTAAAAAACCTATGGTCTCAACACAGTCACAGTTTGGAAACAATAATACCAATAATCCCATGTTTGCAAAAGGAATTTCTATGGTGGGCCCAAGCATGTCAAGCAAACACAGGCCTCCCATTCTGCAAGCCTCAAGCAAAGCAAATTATCACAACAGACGCCTCAGATTACGCCTGGGGGGTGCACATGATGGACAGGTGCATCCAGGGCAAATGTTCCCAAAAGGAAAAGCACCTTCACATCAATCAAAAAGAAATGCTAGCAGTAATAAATGCAATTACAGCTTTCAAGGACTTCCTGCATCCAGGACAATTACTAATAAGAACAGACAACACCACAGTAATGTGGTACATAAACAAACAAGGAGGAACACATTCATACCCCTTGTGCAGACTAGCCATGACTCTTTGGAACTTGGCTCTGGAATGGCAAATCGAACTTCAAGCACAGTACCTGCCAGGATTGGAAAACACGCTGGCAGACCATTTAAGCAGAAATATGACAGATCCACACGAATGGAAGTTACATCCTCAGGTGTTTACAGAAATAATCCAAGCGTGGGGGAGGCCAGACATAGATCTTTTTGCCTCCCACAGGAATCATCAATTGGAAAAGTTTTGTTCGAGGACCTTTCATCCAAAGGCCTGGAGAGTGGACGCCCTTTCATTCAGTTGGACAGCATGGACAGTTTACGCATTCCCACCTCTGCCTCTTCTGCCCAAGGTGCTTTTGAAAGCAAGAGCAGACAGACCGAAGATGATACTGATTGCTCCAGATTGGCCAAGGCAACACTGGTACCCACTGCTGAGGAGCCTAACACATACTCCCCCCTGGTCCCTGCCTCTAATGCCTCTTCTGCTGACTCAGCACAGCTCACGAACAAAAGTAACAAACCAAACCAGTAAGCCAAAGAGCGAGATCCTTGTCAGAAGCAAACCCAACACGATTGCTGCCTTAACGTGTTTATTTAAAACAAGAACGTTTTCGCCACGGAGGTCCGTAGCTTCTTCAGAGAGTAAAAAACAGTCAGTTTAAGCCTAAGCTCCATTTAAAAACGCTAACAAGAGGAAATGACATCATCAAACTCACTCAAGCAACAATCAATATTTTAAAAACACTTACGGATGTCGATGCTAATACATGTTTAAACAGCACAGACATCCCTATCAGTAAATACAATACATAAAAATGGTATGGCAAATATAAAAAACTGTCAAAATGACAAGTTTAAAAATGTTAACAATATATTTACATCGTTATAATGTGTAATGCAACCCACACAAATCAGACCAACTTTCTATACACAATTAAGAGCAAGGTATACATGTATGTGTTTTTAAACATGTATAAATCTAAGTTCCTTATAGAGTACCTTTACAAGCCTAAGGGATAACCTAACCTTACATGAGAATGACAAAAAACTATTTCCTTTCTTTATTTAAACACTGTACCAAATTCTCATTATGTAGGTGCATTTGTATATATATTTTTACATAGTACACCTACACACTACATCTGTTGGAGACCTACAAATCAGCTGTATTTTTAAAAAACTATAATAAAAAAATATGATAAAAAAATATATAATAAATAAACTACCTGAAATCACTCACCTTAGGTAACTTTTTAATTTTAAAACTGGGGCTATATTACAGTTACTATTTAACCCTGGATCGCAAAATGCGTCCAAGCGTAACTGCCATTCTAGCTCCCTGTTTTCTAAAATCAGTGAAAAAGGACCTCCCCTGATTTTTATTGGAACATGATCAATAGCCATAAATTGAAAACTATGGCCAGGATTTGTGCCTATGTGCTTCGCCAAAGCATTTTCACACTTGTTGTTTTTTATGGCATAAAGATGTTCGTATATTCGGTCCCTTACACGGCGATCAGTTTTACCTATGTAAAACACATCACAACAATTGCACATAGCAATGTAGATAATAGACTTACTCTCACAATTTAACGTGTAACGTATCTGGTACTTCCTGTCCCTAATCATAAATGTTTCACCTACCCTCACCTCTTGGCAATACCTACAAAACCCACATTTAAACATCCCTTTTCTCTTATAAAAAGAATTCAGGGATATCTCTCTCTGTAGTAATTCCTTAAGATTATTAGATCTCTTGAAAATAAATCTTGGTTTACTACCTAATTTTTCAACCAAGTGTGAGTTCGTAGATATAAAGTGCCAATTTTTGTGTATGATGGACAGGATACCCTTAGAGTTCCTACTGAATGTGGTGATGAAACTCAATGAGTAGTCAATATCTTCACCTACTTGTGCAATAGTCCCTTCCTCATTGCCATCTTGTTCACTACCCGTTAAAGTTCCGTTGGTAGATGGATCACTAATAATAGGCCTACATTGACATAATAGGGGCTTATAAAAGCCACTAATTCTTTTTCTACTGACCTCACCAATCAGATCACATAACAATTGGTCGGGATATCCCCGATTACTGAACATTGTTCTTAACAGTTCACATTCTTTGTCAAAGTCCACGATAGTACTACACATTCTTCCAGCCCTCACCAACTGCCCTTTTACAATAGATCTTTTCTGTCTATATGGGTGAAAACTGGAAAAGTGTAAGAATGCGTTACAATATGTATGTTTTCTGTACACTGTTGACGTTAAACATTGGCCTATAAGGTCCTTTTCTAGTTTAACGTCAAGATAATCTATTACTCTGGTAGAGAACTTTGATGTGAATCTTAAAAAGTCAGTAGTTGAGTTAATAGTGTCCACAAAGGCTGTGGCTTCCAGTTCAGTGCCCCTAAACAAGATGAAAATGTCATCCAGGAATCGTGTATAATAAAGGACAGGCTCCATTAGGCCTGGAATCATCTTTAAAATGTTGGCTTCCCAATATCCCATAACATAATTTGCTACCCCACCCCCACATGGGGAGCCCATCGCGACACCACATTTTTGGAGGAAGAAGTCGCCATTAAATGTAAAATAGTTAGATGTTAATACAATGTCTAACAGTTCTGTTACAAGGTCGACTTCAAGTTTGGAAGCTCCAAAACCTTCGAGCATGGACCCTGTCCACTCCACCGCTTCTTGGTGTGGGATTGACGTGTATAGATCAGTAACATCAATGGTCAAAAAATTGTTGTTATCATTATACAAGATGCCATTGATGTTCTCTAGAAAGAACCAGGAATCCTTACACAAGCTGGTAATCCCTTTAATATATTTATCCAAAATTTTTGTAATAAGTTTGGAACAGGGATAAATGATCGAGGACCTGCCATCGATCAGTGCTCTCATAGGAGGATCCTGGATGCTTTTATGGATTTTAGGGATCCCAAACATGGCAGGAATTTTTGGAAAACTAATATCCATATAGTTGTATAACTTAATATCTATTTTTCCTGCCAGGAAAAGGTCCCTAAAGTAGCCTCTTATCCTCTGGATGCTACCGTTAACCTCACTTCTAGATGACTTCACGTATGCATCTGTGTCCAATACCTTGGCCATTTTCTCATTATATGTTGTATTATCAAATAGGACAAGACCCCCGCCCTTGTCAGGTTTTAGTAAACGGATGGGCAGACGACAAATCTCATCTAAAAGTAACATTTGCTCCCTTGAAATATTTGAGTTAATTTCACCAGACTTGTGATTACTATTAACCGCAAGAAATCTGAAATCCATTTCACAAATTCTCTCAAATACCTCAAGGGTGTTATGTAAAGGGGGGTTGAACACACTGGGTAGCTTCATCACGGGTAGGCTTTCACCAGGAATGGTTACATTTTCAATACCGTTCTGTTGGTTGAAAAGAAGTTTTAAATTCATCTTTCTCACAAAACATTTTAACTCTATTAATTCCTTAGAGATACTACCAGAATAATTTGGGACAAAGGAATTCCCAAGAGCTAACAATTCTATTAGCTGTGCATCAAGTGTAATCTCCGAAAAATTATAGATTTTAAAGTCTCCTTTTCTGTTTTTAAGGATAACCGGATATTCACATGGGATGGATGGACTAGGTGAAATATCCTGATAAGGGGACAGTGTAGACACTACTGGGGGGAGTTCCGTATTCATTAATTCTTCCTCCTGTTCCCATAGGTCTTGTTGCTGCGTTGCCCTAAAAAACTTCTGCCTTGTTGGTAATTACCAGTGTTTTTACTAATAGCAGAGCCCTGTTGATAATTACCAGAATTAGCACTATTTCTAGTTGCAGCTTTTATTCTGTTACTCCGTCTTAGTCCTGGATTGTCACCATCAATGTTTTCTTCTGTGATGTCATCCAAGTCGTCCCTGTCCCCACCCATGTCTGTACTTTGACTGACATTAATATTGCCTGTCCGTGTGTTATTGGGACTCTTAAGTCTGGGATATGCCTCATTTTTAGAATAAGCTTCCCTGTCCCTAGCTAATTTTTTGTTTTTACCTGCCTTTAATTTTACCAATAGTGTGTCAGTGCTAGATAAAATCTGACCGTAGTCGAATTTATATCTAGTGAAGTCCATGTCAAGCTTTATATCCCTGTCTAGGCTATTTATTTCATTCACCAACAAGTCAATGTGTAATAAATAATGTTTAACAATAATTTCCAATAACTGCACTCCTTGCTGTTGAAAAAGTAATTCTAAATCATTACAAAATGCTTGGTCAACAATTAACGTAGAAGGCACAAAATTATTTCGCAGTCCTTTAGGAATTAATTTTTCTGTAATACATTGTTTAAAATAAGCAGACTCCAGCTGTAATTTCTTCAATTTAAGGAGTTTAGAGTCAAATAATTTTAATTTGTCAGCTAAACATGTACTGCCGGTACCTGAACCCTCACTACCAGCCGACATACCTTGCTGACAAAAGGACAAGTTGTCAGTGTCCAAAAGCCAACCCTCAAGGTCTGGTAACCCAAGGTTGGTCCCGTCATGTCCATTGTCCAAACGTTGAGTAGGTCTATTAATCAATACTGCCCCAGCAAAAGAAACGGGGCGTCGTGCCCTCACCTCTCCTTCCAAACTGACACCCGATAAGGGAAAGGAGTTGTCGCTACTGTCCTCTCGTGTCAAATTAATGTTCCCAGATGGTTGAATTCGCTCCGGTTGAGCTGCTGGGATCCAATCGTCAATGCTACCTTGGCTATGTCCGGCTGTATTTAAACCACCGGAAGAACCTACCAAAGGTGCACGGAAAGTAGCCTGAAAGTCGTCCATTCTCGAGTTGAGTTGGTCAAGTCTGGCTGATAAACCAGCCAGTACACCAGCTAGGTCCACACCATTACTGTCGGAATCACTCGCCATCACAGTGCTGGGATATGCTGCAGGACAAACAGGAATCTCGCCCGAAAAAAACCTCAAACCACGAACAAAAGTAACAAACCAAACCAGTAAGCCAACGAGCGAGGTCCTTGTCAGAAGCAAACCCAACACGATTGCTGCCTTAACGTGTTTATTTAAAACAAGAACGTTTTCGCCACGGAGGTCCGTAGCTTCTTCAGAGAGTAAAAAACAGTCAGTTTAAGCCTAAGCTCCATTTAAAAACGCTAACAAGAGGAAATGACATCATCAAACTCACTCAAGCAACAATCAATATTTTAAAAACACTTACGGATGTCGATGCTAATACATGTTTAAACAGCACAGACATCCCTATCAGTAAATACAATACATAAAAATGGTATGGCAAATATAAAAAACTGTCAAAATGACAAGTTTAAAAATGTTAACAATATATTTACATCGTTATAATGTGTAATGCAACCCACACAAATCAGACCAACTTTCTATACACAATTAAGAGCAAGGTATACATGTATGTGTTTTTAAACATGTATAAATTTAAGTTCCTTATAGAGTACCTTTACAAGCCTAAGGGATAACCTAACCTTACATGAGAATGACAAAAAACTATTTCCTTTCTTTATTTAAACACTGTACCAAATTCTCATTATGTAGGTGCATTTGTATATATATTTTTACATAGTACACCTACACACTACATCTTATTTGTGTATAGAAAGTTGGTCTGATTTGTGTGGGTTGCATTACACATTATAACGATGTAAATATATTGTTAACATTTTTAAACTTGTCATTTTGACAGTTTTTTATATTTGCCATACCATTTTTATGTATTGTATTTACTGATAGGGATGTCTGTGCTGTTTAAACATGTATTAGCATCGACATCCGTAAGTGTTTTTAAAATATTGATTGTTGCTTGAGTGAGTTTGATGATGTCATTTCCTCTTGTTAGCGTTTTTAAATGGAGCTTAGGCTTAAACTGACTGTTTTTTACTCTCTGAAGAAGCTACGGACCTCCGTGGCGAAAACGTTCTTGTTTTAAATAAACACGTTAAGGCAGCAATCGTGTTGGGTTTGCTTCTGACAAGGACCTCGCTCTTTGGCTTACTGACTCAGCACAGCTACAAAACTCTTCACAGTCAGCTGAAAACACTCAATCTCGCTGCATGGAAAATTCCTTAACACCACAACAGACCCTACTCTCCAAGGAGGTGCAGGATGTCATTTTGGAGGCCAGAAGGCCATCTACTAGAAAAGCTTACTCCGCAAAATGGAAGCGGTTTTGTTCTTGGAATGAGAAAAAAGGCCAGGACCCTAGAAAACTGAACTTGCCTCAGGTATTACAGTATCTAGCTGAGCTGCTGAACAGTGGACTTTCATTTTCTTCCATAAAAATCCATGCCTCAGCCATTTCTGCAGAATTCAACACGGATCCTCCTTTATTTTCTCACCCACTCTTAACGACAGTTCCTCAGAGGGGCTAAGAATATAAGACCGCCAAGGAAACAACCAATACCAGCCTGGGATCTTAATTACATACTAGAAAAATTATCATTGCCTCCTTTTGAACCAGCTGCCTCAACAGATTTGCAATATTTGTCCTGGAAAACTGCCTTCCTTCTGGCTATCACTTCAGCTCGTAGAGTTTCGGAACTACAGGCCCTCATGGCGGTGCAGCCCTTTCTCATTTTCCATCAGGACAGGGTTGCCCTTCGTACCACAACCCATCATTTATGCCTAAAGTGGTATCCAGGGTAGCTTTAAATCAAGCCATGCACCTTCCTACCTTTTACCCCAATCCTCAAAACAAAGGGGAAAGGCTACTACATTCTTTAGACATCCATAGGCAGCTACGTTACTATTTGGACAGAACAAAGTCTTTCAGGAAATCAGAACAACTCTTTGTGTCCTATGCTGTAGGGGCTCAAGGGAAGCCAGTTTCCAAGCAGGCTATTTCAAAGTGGATAGGCCACTGCATACGGTTTTGTTATTCCTATCATGGGAAATCTGTTCCTACAGGTATCAGATCACACTCCACCAGGGCCACAGCTACCTCTACAGCCTTCCTCAGAGGAGTTCCTGCCAAAGATATTTTGGAGGCAGCCACTTGGAGTTCTGTACATACCTTCACAAAACACTACCACCTGCCTTTATATTCCAGAACAAGAGCAGGCTTTGCCACTGCTGTTTTGCAGGGCATTCTGGCTCAACCCAGTTCTGCGTAGCTTTGGGACTCTACCCATCTGTGATTACTGCAGCTATATGCACGATGAACATAGTACAGTTTTGTACCTACCATAAATGTAGATGTTCGAGTGCTAATACAGCTGCAGTACAGGTTTCCCTCCCTCCTTCCCCACTTGGTAAAGGCATGGGGCCTAACAACCTCTTCAAACAACCTGACTGGGTTATCCTTCTATGGTTTATTTGCTTGCAACCACTGATTTTGGATTATATTGCATTGCTTGTATATACATATAAGCATAATTTATGTATTGCCTTCCTTCTGGGGGCACCTGACATCTGAGGCAAGAAAGACTGAAGAACATGGCATCGGCTGTGTCTTATATACTCTGGCCTCACTGACGTCAGAAGAGAAAGCGACGACAACCGACGCCGGACCAAGACTTTGGAATTCGGCCGACCAAGGGACCGCCTGACGGCAGAGAACCCATCTGTGATTACTGCAGCTGTATTAGCACTCGAACATCTACATTTATGGTAGGTACAAAACTGTACTTTCTCCTGCCTTGGAACCGGTGCAGTCTGCTCCACAGTATCCTTTATTACAATCTGTGGCAGGCAGTCACTGGTCTTGAACCCATTCCTCTTGATCATCCAGGAGCCTCTCAGATGATGATGTGGAGAGGGTAATGAGGCTTCTTAGGACACTGGCATTAGCTAAAATGCTTTCGGGCCCTTCCCAGTTGGAAATGGTGCCGACAACCCAACCAGCACCTGTCTCGATTCCTCCTCCGACTCCTGTATGAGTTTGGAGCAGGAGTGTATGGAAGTTGTAGTGGTGGAACCATCAGTTCTGATAACCTCTGGTCTTTCGGTTCTGACTACTACTCTGATCTACTCGATACTCCCTTCTATCGAGGGATCTGGGAGCTGACGCTCCCTCGGCTCCTGGGGGGGGGTGGCATCTGACCCTACTCTCCCTCGTGGAGCTTCAGTGCAGGTCAGCTCGGCTCCTACATCGGCCTCAGAGCTGTCGCCCTCGGTTCAGAGCAAGTCTCTGGTTTCTTCGGAACCAGAGATTCTTTTGGGTTGGGACCGTGATGCCTTCGATGTGATGAGGAGCGTGCTGTCTGCTGAGACAACTCCATTGGCTCTTTTGTCTTCGGTGCCGGTGTCTGCCTCCGAACCTGCCCTCCACCCCAAGCGTAGGGAAACCATGCTCCAGGACACCCTATTGGGCGATCCCACCTCTTCTGAAACCTCCCCTGAGCACCCCTCGGAGGAGGTGCCTTGGAAGAGGACTTGCAAGAGGAAGCATGTGGAATCCCCTGAGTCCTTGAGATCAGACACAGACTTGGATGACTTAGAAGGGTCCCCCTCTGAAGATGTCTCTTTTTCAGACATCTTAGAGATCCTTTGACAGGGGCTGACTGTAAGTCCCTTGCCCCTTCTGAAGACAAGTCAATGTACCTGGATGCATTCGTTTCCCGACCCTCCACCTCTTGGGCATCTCCTCTTTTCGATCCACTATTACACATAGTGAGTTGAAAGGCGTGGAGTTCTCCAGACACGATGGAACCAGTTCCGCGGAGGTCCCATAAATTCATGACAGCCCCTGAAGATAGACACTCCTTATCCAAAGATGTTCCTGTTGATGCTATGTTGGTGGCAGCAGCCACCAAGAAGGAATTAGTGGAAACTTCATCTGTCCATCTGCCGAATAGAGTTTTATACGATGGACAGATACGGGAAGCATATGCTTTCTTTAGCGACCTTTACACTCAGGTCGCTGAACTATTTGTCCCACTTTACAAGGCTTCAAAGGGATCTCCTCATAGAGTTAGGAGATACCTTACAGGATCCTACAGCTGCGGGAGCCTCAGACAAGGCATCTTCTCAGCTTCCAACCTTGACTTCAGTGGTTAACTCCTCTGCGCGGCTAATTTCTTACGCAGCTGATGGTGCGAGCAGGGTGGCAGTCACAGGGGTAGCCTTTCACAGATACTCCTGGATGCGTCTTTGTCATTTTGCGGAGCCCTTCAAGTCTTCCTTTACCAACACCCCCTGTGACGGCTCGTCCTTGTTCGGGCCTCAGGTAAAAGACTCTTACCATGGTGTGAACAGGATGGCAAAACTCTCTTTGCCATAAGGTACGTTTTTCTGCTCCATCTAGGCCTTACCCTAAAGGCCAGATGAGCGGGAAAATGTTGTTCTGGAAATCTCAGGGAGCTTTGCCTGACACACACAGAGTTTTTCCCCCGGGGCAAATAACGGAAGACACCAATCTCGCAGAAGGGTGGGTCCGCAGAATCAGGGCGATATAGATACCTTCTCTCGTAGGCCCTTCCAGAGCTCCTGAAGGGAGGCCCGACTGTCCAACTCCGGAGACAGTTGGAGGGAGGTTGTCCTTGTACCCAAAGGCCTGGCAGACAATCACAGAAGATGCATGGGTACTATCGATAATATCCAGAGCTTACAATATCCCTTCTGTAAAATTCCCCTGTCAAAAAGACAATAGTCTATCCCAGATGTTCCACCAAGTCTTCGGGATCAAGCAAACCTAGAGGATCAAAGGTTGCTTAGAAAAAGAGTCATCCAGGAAGTCCCTGCAGACCAGATCAGATCTGGAACTTACTCAAGGTTCTTTTTAGTTCCAAAGAAAACTGGGGGACTGGAGACCCATATTGGATCTCAGCAGGCTGAACAAATCAGTCAAGAAAACAAAGTTGTGGATGGTAACACTGCAGTCCATTCTTCCCTTTCTGGGACAGGACAATTGGATGTGCTCTATCCATCTCCAGGATGCATACTACCACATAAAATTGGACAGACGGTTAAGGAGATATCTGAGCTTCCAGCTGGGAGCCAGTCACTATCAGTTCAGAGCTCTGCCGTTTGGTCTCACCACAGCCCCCAGGGTGTTCAACAAATCCATTGGCAGTAGATGTTTTTCGTGTTTCCCTGCTGCAGTCATCACATTTGGGTTATCTACCTGCAGGTAGCCCTCAGTTGGCCCGAATACCAGAGACTTAGTATTTCTGCTTCGGTTGCTGTCGCTCCAAGTCTGACATCAGGTCGTCAGGGGTATAAAAACAGGCAGCCGACACCATTACATCAGTCTTTACAGGTTCATAGGTAAGTACTAGGCTATCTGCCCATGGGCATTTATAAGCCTAGCCACAGAGTGATGGCTTTCGCCTCCCCATTAGATTACTAACCTGGCCCTCTGTCAACAGGGCTCCTGAAGTGATCCCAGGGTAGAACTTACGATTACCCATCCACTCATCAAGATTTCTCTTGAAGAGGGTCAGAGAGCAGCTCTGTCGAATATGGATTGGGATACTATTCCAGAGTGAGGGGAGTCGCTGGGACAGGAATCTATCCCTCCAGCATGTCCTGTTTATTGTTGTACATAGGTTCAAGTCACTAGAACGAGTGGTTCTGAGAGATCTCGTTTTTTTGAGGTGAAGCATGCCCATTAGTTTAGGGTTTGTCATGGCCCTATAGGTCACGGTAAGCGACTGATGAGAGCTAGAGCTTTTTTAGTCATGCTTCATAGGGTAATTGTTTAAGGCCCTTAATCCTCTTAGTGAGGTACTTCTGTGGTCTTTCTAGTTATTGCAGGTGTCTACTGAGGTACATCCCAAATGGGGCATTGTACTCTATTATGGGCCTAATGAGTGAGGAGTAAAGGGGCACAATCACCTCCTTGGATCTGGATGAGAAACCCTTTGTGATCAGGTGTGCCACATAGAAGGATTTCCTGACCATTTTGGCTATGTGGTTATCAAAGGAGAGCGTGCTATCTACTTGGGTACCCAGGTCCCTAATTACTTCTTCTGTACTTAGTGGATTCCCATGTGTGTGGTAGTTTGTAGGTACTTTGTTTTTCCCAAATGGGATTACTATGCATTTTTTGGCATTTAGCTTGAGGCCGTGACTTTGACACCAGGTGTTTGTCTCTGTGAGACCCTTTTGCAGGATGTCTGTGTCAGCTGGAGAGTCAATTATTGCACCCAATTTACAGTCATCTGCGAACTTGGTTAGCCACAGTCCCTCCGCCTTTGCCTGTACTTCAGAGAAATATATACCGAACAGGAGGGGGTCCCAGGACTGAGCCCTGTGGGACTCCGCTTATGACTGGTTTAGAGTCAGACATGGCACCTGCCACTCTTACCGTGTGGGTGCTGTCTGAGAGCCAATTGGCAACCCATCTCGTGACATGGGGGTTGATATTTAAGCTGGTGAGTTTGTCTATGATTCCTGAGTGTGGGATGGTGTCGAACGCCTTAGCGAGGTCCAGATATGCTGTGTGGACCACCTTCCCTTCATCTGACTGTTTCGAAGAAGTCAACCAAGTTCAGGAGGCAAGATCTGCATTTAACAAAGCCGAACTGGGTGGGGGCCAGTGTCTGGAGGTTCCCAATGTCCCCGTTAATGAGCTCCATGATATTGCGTTCCATGGCTGTGCAGACCAAGCTTGTCAAGCTTATAGGGCGATAGTTCCCAGTGTCAGTTGTGGCACCACCTTTGTGGAGTGGTACGACTGTTGCTGTACACCATTCTTTGGGTACATAGCCTGTAGAGAGGCTGAGTTTGAATAGTGATTTGAGATGGGGGGTTAGTTCATTTTAAAGCTTGTGTAAGACACAACCTGGGATAGCATCTGGTCCCATTGATGCTCTGTTTTTGGCCTTTGCAAGGGCTGTCTTTACTTGTGTGTCTGAGATATCTGGAGCGCCACATTCTTCTGGGATGGGTGCTAGCCCCTTTGTTGGAGGGGGGGGGTGAAGTTTGCACTGAACTTGTCAGCCAGGATGTTGGCAATGTCGATTGGTTCTGTGTATTTATGGCCATTATGCACTAGCTCGGAGCATATCTGAGAGTTTGCCCCTAGACTCTTGACATAGTTAAAGAAGGCCTTGTGGTTATCCTTAGAGTCATTGGCTATTTTTCTTTCGAAGTTGGCCTTGGATGATTTAATGAGGGAGCACAGTTTTTTTACTGATAATAATCAAGGATGCCTTCTTATTTTGGGATTTTGTTCTATCTTGCAGGAGTTTCCTCCTTCTGTTGTAAAGTTTATTTATGGCCTGAGTCCACCAGACTGGCTTCCTCTTTTTTGAGGAGTTGGTCTTGGTTTTACTTGGGATGGCTCAGTCCATGCATTCTTGAAGGTGTTCATAGAATGCACTTGTAAAGGATTCTGCTGATGGGTCATCATTTTCCATTTGATTGGGAGCTTTGAAACTTCCCACCTCGGTCTTAAGGAGTATGAAGTTAGCTTTAGAGAAGTTTTTTACCTTGATTTCCTTGACTGGGGGGGGGGGGATCGGGATGTGCATGTCCAGTGTGATTAGTTTGTGATCTGATCTTACCGATGACGAGTTTACCTCAGGTGTGGAACATAGGTCCCCCATGTTGGTGATGACCAGGTCCAGTATGTTGTCACCTCTTGTGGGAGTGGTGACCAAGGGCGTTTGAGTTTATAAACTCAAGTAAGCATTGGGCTAGGGCGTTTGAGCTTGAGTAATTTTCCCAGTCAATGTTTGGATAGTTGAAGTCACCCAGTAGCATGGTGTTGGGTAGAATCTTCATACTTTCTGATGTTCTCAGGAATGCTGCGTGAGAGTCCTGAGACAATGTGGGAGATCTGTAGCAAGCTATAAATTGAACAGTCACGTTACCTGCTGTCAATTGCACTTGGATGGTCTCAGATTCCGCGTGCTGTGCTACTAACCTGGAGGTGTGGGTGTTCTTGATGAATATGGACACACCCCCCCCCTTTTGTGTTCCGGTCCTGGTTTTGGGACCTATAGGTATGGTAGGAGTTATAGCCTGGTAGTGCTGGGGTGCTCTCTGGAGCCTTGAACCAGGTTTCTGTCACTGCACATACGTCAATTTCTTCCATACTAAGGAGAGCCTTGAGTGTGTGCATTTTGAGGTTTAGACTTCTGGCGTTGAGTAGCATTACCCTCAGTTTTTGTTTATTATTGTTGTTTATGGAGGTGGGTTTGTCTTTTGAGCCTTGCCTAAAAAAGGCAGTATTGGGGCGGCAAGAGTCTTGGCCAGTATTCGAAAGCCCAGGGGGCGACAGGTGCAAGCCGTCTCTGGTGAAGCAACGTGGTTGTCATGCATGTCATCCCAGGCTGACAAGTACTGGATCCCCTTTGAATGACACCAGTAGTTTAACCAGTTGTTCAAACTGATCATTTTTTCTTCATATGCTGGCATCATTTTGGGTGAGGGCAGGATGCTACTCAGCTACATGGTCAGAGAGCTCCTCCATGTCTCTCCATGTAGTCCAGGGAGGTACGTCTCAGGTCATTTACGCCAACATGTACAATGACAGAGTCATATTTGTACTTGTTGTGGAGTGACCTGAGTGCATGTGTTATGTGGCGGATTCTGGCGCCTGACAGGCAGCTTACGGTAACCTTCTCCTTGTTCAGTCTAGTGAGTGGGACGTCTGTGTGCCTGATGATAGAATCACCGATTACTAGTGTGTTAGGTGTGTTATTTAGCTTTAGAGGCTGTTTTTGCTTGGCACACTGACGTTGTGACGTATGTGTTACCTGGTTTCTTTTGTGGAGTGGGGGTTGCTTTGGTGTATGCTTAGGAGGTCTCTGTTTAGGCAGGTTCTTATTTAGAGCCTCCGAGTATGTTTTTGCATGTTTCTGAAAGTTGTTTTCTGGTGCAGCTATGGCTGGTCTATGTGAGTCTGGTAATGTGGTGCTAGTGTTGCCCTTCTCTTTGTGACTGGTTGATCCAGTCGTGGGTTGAGAGAGCTTAGCCTCCAGTTTGGCTGTGTAGCTGCATCTCTCACATATGTTTGTGTTGGTTGGGAGGAGGAGGGGGTTGTCTGTGTACATGAGGCAATTGTAACATTGCCTCAGGATACCCAGATTCACCAGCTGGACCGGAGAGCACACCTGAAGCTGTCCCTTGAACATGCCTGAATAGATGTTTGGGACTGTATTGCTGATTGGATGAGTAAAGAGCCTTGTACTTCCTGAGTATAGGGCTGAAGTGCAAGCTGTAAGCTAGTGCTAGTTTTAGTAAGTGCCGGTCTTAAATCGCCTTATTTTTAGTGCTGGGTTGAAGTGTTTCAAGTTTCAAGGGAAAAACTGAAGTGCAGACTTCGTGGATTCGTGGAGCCTGGAGTAGTTTAAATGCAGCTAAACAGGGCTGCGTGGTGCGCAAACCCGCACAAAACGGCGCTAAGTGGTTTTTATACCAGGGAGATCAAAAAGGATAGAAATTAGCCCAAAATGGCTAATGAGCTACAAGTTGCTGGGCTGGGACCACTCTTACAGGGACAGATAGGCTACTCAGAGTTCCCTCTCTCACAGCGAACAAGGAAGCAACCTAATTATCCAAGTATGATATGGGCAACACAGGAAACTTTACCACAGTCCTGGATTCAGAAAAAGCCTGAAAACATTCTTGCCAAGGAGCCCAAAGCAGCAGTTTGCATGAGTGCCGGTCAGCCACTACCTGAGTTTTCGTTATCGAATTGAATTATCCTGAAGTCTTCTAAAGCTAAGTACCCCGTTGGGGATCCTTTTTTCTTGCTCTAACCGTTGTCATAAAAAGTTAACAATTGTCTTGCCTGTGGAAAGCAAGTACCACATGCGTCACCTGTTTAGGCCCAGACAATGGTGTCCCTCAATGTCGGTTTTGTGCCTTGTTCAACACCCAAACTATTCGTAGTCGGGCCCTTCTTGTCGCTAAATACTTTCATTCTCCGTATTCCGAGATTGCTTTGGGAAGCCATCCGACTACCGATCTACCGAAAAAAACGTAAGGATAAAGACAGAGACAGACCGCACAGGTCCAGAACTGCCGACTCTTTCATTAAGCTAGTCGCCAGTTCACCGGTACTCAGTGAGGCGCTTTTGCAGCTCCTAATGCCTGCTTCAGTGGATTCGCAGGCCTCTACCGAGACCCGTTCAGAGTCCGGTATGCTGTGAGACTCTTCTTCGACGGAACCTGCTGATGTCTCCACCTTGGATGAGTCCAGAGCTGCTGAGCAGGCACCTGCTTCTGAGGAAGTTTTTCGCATTACCGATATTCGACACCAATGACTTCTTTCACATCTTCAGTTCTGTCTAAAACTACTGAGTTTCTAAGGCCAAAAGTGTGAGCTACTCCTAAAAAACCGATGACCTAAACTCAAGCTTCTGCTTCCTTGCCCACATCATCAAAAGCTTAAAATGGCAGAAGACCTCATGTTAATTAAGGTAAGTCAGCCTTCCCCTGCTAGGATAAAATGTGACCTGTCCCCAGCAGCTTTAACAGACCAAGAGTCCGACGACTCTGAGGTATCTGATTATGAAGACATGCCTATCTGCTTATGAGGATTCAGATGCAGAGGAATCCATTCCTTCTGCTTCTCCTCCAGAGGATTTTTCTTTTGGTGAAACCTTACATACTTTAAGAGAGCATTTCCACTGGGAATGCCAAGACTATCCTCAGTCCAAAAAGAGACTCAGAGAATTTTTAGACTTGCCACAACATAGGCCTTTAACAATGCACCCAGTCCTGGATGTTGTGGATGATGTCCTTGTGGAATCCAGTTTAACTACTGCTAATTTACCCCCTGCCCCTAGGAAACCAGATTGGTACTACAAAGTACCTGACTCTCTCAAATTCCTTTTCAAAAATCCTACTGCTGACCCAGAGGTCATCTCCCAGGAGCCTAAAAGTATCAAAGCAACTGCAGCTAGGAATCCCACCCCTTCGGACATGGACTCCAGAGCTTTAGACAGATAGGTAAGAAAGTACACACTTCTGCAACTTTTGCCATTAGGGCTTTGAATTGCCAGTTTCACATGCTGAAGTACCAACAACATATTATGGAACTTAAGCAGAAAACAACTACCTTTACGGATTGTGCAGAAAATAAAGAATTAGAAGAGCTTATGCATTCTGCAAGCCAAGTCAGCAAGCATACATTGCAGTGTGGCTTTGACGCCCTAGAAGCATCTTGCAGGGCAGCAGTCACTGGTTCTGTACTGAGAAGGCATGCTTGGCTTAAGAAGCAAACCTTGCCAGACCACGTCAAAACAAAATTACTAGACGCTCCTTTAAATAAGGACAATCTGTTTGGCACCAAAGCAAAAGAGGTTCTTAAAAAGATGGAAGAAAAAGCTAAATCTATGCAGACAGTCAAAGATTTCTTGCAAGTACAGCCTCCTAGATTAAGTAGGCATTGCTCCCTCGAAACATTGGTCCTTTCCAGCCCCCTCAAGAGCATCTCAAACTAGACCCAGGGGAAACCGACCCCCCAGACTACAGTCTCAGGGTATGCAGAGATCTAAGTAGCGGAGTGCCTCCATTTCAAAAACAGGGAGTGCTAAGCCACCCCCTTACGGGAAGAATTCCCAATGACTTCTCAACTCCACTCCCCACCTCTGCTCAATTGCTTGTGCCCCTAGGAGGAAAACTTGCCCATCATGCAAAAAACTGGACTTCCATCACCAAAGACCAGTGGGTCCTCAACATTATATCCCAAAGGTACAAATTTTACTTCCACACTCTGCCAACCCCAAAATGGTTCCCAGACCTCCCTCCAAACCACTGGGCAGAGTCACAAAACCAAGTTCAATCCCTGCTCTCTATTAAGGGCAATTCAGCCTGTCCCTGCGGAACAGATAGGTCAAGGGTTCTATTCCAGACTTTTTTCTGGTACCCAGAAAAGAGGGCACTTGGCGCCCAATCCTAGATCTTTTCATCCTAAACATTTTCCTGGTGGTACCAAAATTCAAAATGCTCACCCTGCAGCAACTTCTTCCTATGCTGGCCAAAGATGCCTGGATAGCTACCCTAGACTTAAGACACCTATCTGCACATCCCTATAAGGGACTCATGCAGGAAATATCTACGCTTCAGGGCAGGATCTATGCATTATCAGTTTTCTGCACTTCCCTTTGGCTTATCCACTGATCCCAGAGTATTCACAAAATCCTGGCTCCAGCAATTGCCTGCTGCAGACCGAGAAGAATTCAAATTTACCCGTACTTGGACGACTGCCTGATCCAGGCAGACAGTCGGGAAATATTGTTGCAGCACTTGATGTTTGTAAAAAATCTTCTAACCTTCCTGGGGTACACCATCAACGAAAATAAATCAAAACTAGTCCCCAGTCAGAAGATTGTGTTCCTGAGAGCAAGCTTGGACACACCATCCCAGATGGCATTCCTTACATCAGAAAAACAAGTCTATCTGACAGACTACTTCAGTCAAATGGCCACCAGAACCCAGCTATCTGCAAGAAAAATCCTGCAGGCCCTAGGGTTCATGGCCTCATGCATCCTACTAATTTTATATGCCAGACTGCATATGAGGAAACTTCAGTGGTACTTAAAAAGTCTTTGGTGCCAACATTCTCAGGACCTGGAAACCGTCATTCCTATCGTACCTTTTCTAAGGACAGAGTTTATTTGGTGGGCAGCAGCATGCAACCACAATAAGGGACTACCCTTTACTCAACCCCACACCGCCCAGACCCTAACCACAGACATATCAGATTATGCCTGGGGGGCCACACCTGGACAACAAGTGCATTCACAGCCACTGGAGCCCAAGTCAGATTCATCTGCACATAAACCAAAAAGAGATGCTAGCTGTGCAGCACTCTAACAGCTTTCAGATCCCTACTCTCACTAGGACCCTTGCTAATAAAAACGGACAACAACACAGTTATGTGGTACATCAACAAGCATGGGGGGACCCACTCTTACCTACTCTGCAGGCCAGCCATGGCCCTGTGGAACATGGTCTTGGACATGCAGGTCCGTCTGCAAGCTCAATTCCTGCCAGGCAAACAAAACTCACTGGCAGACGACTTGAGCAGAAATCTCTTAGACCCACACGAGTGGCAACTAGAGCCCAGAATCTTCAGCCTTCTGATTCAGAAATGAGGGACCCCAGAGGTGGATCTCTGCCTCCCCCTGCAATCACCAGCTCAGCAAATTCTGCACCAGGACACCTCACAGCAGGGTCTGGAAGGTGGATGCCCTATCCTTCCAGTGGGTAAACCTCTCAATCTACACATTTCTCCCTTTCTCTCAAGAATATTGCTTAAGATAAGACGGGACAGACCAAGGACAATTCTGATTGCCCCGCACTGGCCACGCCAGCACTGGTACCCACTCCTGCGCAGCCTGTCACCAGTGCCACCCTGGCACCTACCCCAGAGCCCTACCCTGCTCACTCAGCAGGGGGGACAGATCTTGCATCCGCAACTGCAAACCATAAATCTTGCACCCGGGCTTATTCCTTGAATTGTCCCCCAGTGACCAGCCTAAGCAAGCAGGTACTGGGCGTCATTCTTGAAGCCAGAAGACCCAGTACATGAAGTCCTATGCTGATAAGTAGAAAAGGTATTGCTCCTGGATTCAGTCTAAAGGAGAGGACACAACTCTGCCCTCCCTACCTCTAATCCTGGATTACTTAGCAGATCTACTCCACAGAGGTCTATCCTTTTCCTTCATTAAGATCCATGCCTTTGCCGTCTTGGCTCATTACAACTCTGAGTCACCTGTATTCTCTCATCAAACAGTTCCTGAGAGGTACATACAACTTAAGGCTACCAAGGAGAGCACCCACCCCTGCTTGGGACCTTAACTTTGTACTGGAAAAGCTCACACTGCCCCCTTTTGAGCCTGCAGCATCAGCAGACTTAAAATTCCTGTTTTGGAAAACAGCATTGCTCCTGGCTATCACTTCAGCAAGAAGAGTGTCTGAGCTACAAGCGCTTATGGCTGTGGAACCCTTATCATTTTGCATTCTGACAGGGTCTCCCTCAGGACTAATCCTTCCTTTATGCCCAAAGTGGTGTCCAGTGTGGCTCTCAACCAATCTATCCATTTGCCAACCTTCTTCCCTAATCCTCAAAATAAAGGGGAAAGGATCCTACCCTCCTTGGACGTGCACAGACAGCTCAGATTCTACCTGGATAGGACTAAGCTCTTCAGGAAATCTGAGCAGTTACTGCTCAGTTTTGCACCAGGGGCAGAAGGCAAGGCCATTTCAAAACAGACCATTTCCAAATGGTTAGCACACTGTATCCATTTCTGCTACAAACACCATGGGAAACCAACCCCACAGGGGGTCAGAACACATTCCACTAGAGCAACTTCTGCCTTTACAGCATTTTTCATGGGAGGCCCTACCAGGGACATTCTGGTGTTCTGTACACATATTCACCAAGCATTACCACCTGCCTATATTTTTCCAAATCCAGGGAAGGTTTTGCAACTGCAGTCCTGCAGGGCATACTAACCAACCCAAACGCTTCTTGACTGCCTCCACCCTTTCTACAGATTTGAGAATCAACCCAAGTGCAATGACTGCAACAGTGAAACACGAAGAACATAGTACAGTTGTGTACACTTAGCATAAATGTAGATGTTCAGGTATAGTCACTGTTGCAGTCCTGGTTTCCCTCCCTCCAGCCCCCTTCTCTCTCTCTCTCCTCTGTGTATACTACTCACCCCTTGCAAGGGTATTGGTATTTACTTTTTACTGGTGGAATTTTTTTTTTTCCCACCATAGCTTAGCTCCCTGTCTGGGGGCTCCTGACATTTGGGGCAAGAAAAATTGATGTAATGGCGTTGGCTGCCTGTTTTTTTATACCCCTGACGACCTGACGTCAGACCTGGAGCGACAGCAACCGACACAGAAATACTAAGTCTCTGGAATTCGGGCCTACCTAGAGCTACCTGCAGGCAGATAACCCAAGCGTGATGACTGCAACAGTGAATAGACTCGAACATCTACATTTATGGTAAGTGTACACAACTGTACTTTACGGCTCATCTGCGGCGTCTAGGACTCCGTGTGCTTCCGTATCTAGACGACTGGCTCCTTACTGCCACCACCGAGCATCAACTAATCAAGGCAAGGGAATCCACAATTCGCTCTTGTTCTCAACTAGGGATCACCATAAACTACGAAAAGTCTGCCTTGTCAATATATTACCTTTATTGGGGCAGATTTAGACACAGTGGCCATGATAGCAAAGCTGCCTCAAGAAAGAGTATTAACAATCTGTCACCAAGTTGCAATGCTGTTCACAGAAAAGAGAATCCAGGCAAGATTTGTCCTCAAGGTCCTGGGTTCTATGGCAGTGGTAATCACTTTGGTCCCTATGACTCGCTTCCACGTGAGAATTCTACAGTAGCTCCTATTTGCACAATGGTCATTCCAGGATTTACCCATGTAACATCAGGTTCTGATCGCAGAATCCTGGCAAAAAGGATCTGGAGTTGTGGTTTCACTCCCCAATGGTAAGAATAGGCAGGCCATTTCTACCCCCCCCCAACCTATAGCCACCGTGACCATGGACACTTCCCAGATTGGGGGGGGGGGGGCATTGTCTGGGACAGACTGTTTAAGGGACTTGGCAGGAACACAAGTACCACTTGCACATCAATGTCCTGGAGATGAGAGCAGTGCTTCTGGCATTGCAAGCACTTCAGATCTGTCTACCTACAGGGACTATAGCAATTCAGATGGACAATATGCCGGTAGTATGGTACATCAGCAAACAGGGTGGAACCAGATCTTACCCCTTGTGTCGAGAGGCTCTACGAGTTTGGTAGTGGGAGATGTCTTCCCACCACTTTCTGGTTGCAACGCACATCCCGAGGAAATCCAACATGATAGCAGACAAGCTCAGCAGGGCTATCCTGATGTCTCACGAGTGGTCCCTGAAACAGGAAGTTGCGAATTTGATCTTTCACAAATGCGGCCAGCCATGCTGCAATCTGTTTTCCACCCCCCTCAACAAAAAATGCAGTAGCTACTTTACCCTAGTCCCACCTCCACGGGGACATTCACCCAGGGACGCACTTGTTCATGACTGGCCCCCGGGACTGCTTTATGCCTTTCATCCTTTTCCCCTGTTCCCCAAGGTTCTTCAGAAAGCACAGTTGTTGGGTTGCAAGCTAATCCTCATTGCCCCTTACTGGCCTTGCCAGATATGGTTCCCATTCCTTTGGCCACTCTTGCAGGGGGGAGCCTTGGATCCTGGACCCTGCACCAGATCTTTTGATGCGTCACTCGGGGGGCTCCCCATCCTTCTATCCAAACTCTGAAGCTCACATCTTGGTTTCTCCACATCCGGTCTTAGCCAGGCTTCCCAATGTTTCTCCAGCAGTTCAACACATTTTGATTTTCTCCCATAAGCCCACTACTAGGAAACTTTATGCTAATAAATGGAAGAGGTTCTCTTGTTGGGCAGGCAAAAATCAGGTTGATCC
This sequence comes from Protopterus annectens, assembly GCF_019279795.1. Classification (NCBI taxonomy): domain Eukaryota; kingdom Metazoa; phylum Chordata; order Ceratodontiformes; family Protopteridae; genus Protopterus; species Protopterus annectens. Next base: position 537,802,222 of record NC_056740.1, read on the forward strand.
CTTTACTGCTCCCATTTCTAAGATTCTTGAATTTCTTGCTAAAAGCTTTGAGCGAGGAGCAGCTGCAGCTACTATCAGAGTTCAGTTAGCTGCCATTTCTAATTTCCATGCCTGAGAAATGGGGTCCAGTATCATGTCCCATAGGCTATGCAAGGCATTCTTAAAAGGAACTACCATCTAAAGACTTTCAATAAGAGAACACCCCCCCCCCCCGGGATCTAAATTTAGTTTTAGACACACTGATTCTTCCCCCCTTTGAACCATCTGCTTCTTGTCCACTCAAATTTCTGACTTGGAAGACCTTTTTCTTAGTTGCAATTACCTTAGCCAGAAGGGTTTCAGAGTTACAAGCCCTTATCTATTCGTCCCCATACTTGTTTTTTCCATAAAGATCGGGTAACCAGTCCCTCTTTCTTACCCAAGGTATGTTCTGCCTACAATTTGAATCAATCCGTAGAGCTTCCTGTTTTCTTCCCTAATCATGGCAACAGGGCAGAGTATAAGCTTCATCAATTGGACGTTCATAGACCGTTACATTTCTATTTACACAGGACAAAAGACTTCAGAAAATCTGACCAATTGTTCATATCCTTTGCGGACAAACAAGGTTGTGCAGTTTCAAAGGTGACTCTATAAGTGGCTTTCAGACACTATAAAGTATGCCTACGGTTTGCGTAAACAAAAATTTCCATGGAAAATTAAAAAAAAAAAAAAAATTAAAGGACACTCAAGGGCTTTGGCTACCTCTATTGCTTTTCAAGCCAGACTCCCTTTGGATTCGGTCTGTGCAGCAGCTACATGGGCTAATCCTCATACATTTATCACTCATTACAAAGTAGATGTGGCCTCCCGGAACAAGGCATCCTTTCGTTCCATGGTCCTGAAGAGTTTTTTCCAGTGAGCCACCCAAGAATCAGGTGCTGGGGATGCTGTTCGAAACAGCAAGAACGAAGGTGAGATATGAATAACATAACATAAAGAAGTTATGTACTCACCATAACGTTCCATGTTTGTTGTCCTTGATCTCGCCTTCCTTCTTGCGTCACATCCTCCTTCCCCCTTCCTGGAGGATCAAGAGGAATCCCTTGTTTTTATTGGTTTATACTGGCTGGGTTTCCTTTTCACCATACCTTTTGGTTAGTCCTACTCTCCCGTTCTTACTCTGGCGTATGGGGTTACACCTTTATATGCAGGTGTCATCTGTTATGTAGATTAGAGTACATCTCTTTTCTATTTGTATGGTCTAGTACTGGGTATCACAAATAGGTTCATACTAGGCTACCTGCCCTAGGGCATTTATAAGCCTAGCCAGAATGTGTTTGGCTTTCGCCACCCATTTTAAATTAATTTTGCTCTGCCCTTTTTTGAGGTTAGTATACTATGCCTCTGTCTAACAGTGACACAGAAGTGATACCCGGGGTAAACCTACGAGAAATGAGATCTGGGTAACTACCGCTAGGCATGCTGGGTTAGGGGCTAGCCTTGAGCCAGTAAAAGCTCTCGAGCTATAGTATACGGCTTCGGCTCTGAACCCAAATGGCAAGAAGGAAGGCAAGATCAAGGACAACAAACATGGAACATTATGGTGAGTACTTAACTTTTTTTTTTTGTTAGTTTGGCATTGTGATAGACAGTACTGCCACTTTACGCATTGTTGTCTGTTGGACAAGTAGCTGCTAAACTATTGCTTGGAGGATGATGTGTACAGCCTAGTGCTGATAGTCTCTGATGTAATTTGTTATGTGAGACTGTGTCAAATGCCTTTGACAAATCTAGTAGTAATACAGATGTGTGCAAGTTGGAGTTCCGAGCTTTGGTGACTGACTGTATCTGTGAAAGAGATGAGAGCTGCTGTTGTACTGTGACCAGGCCTAAAGCCATGTTTGGTGGGTGTGAGGAGGTTATGGGTAAGGTGGTTTAACAGTTGTATATGTATGCATCTTTCAAGCAGTTTAGATATAGGAGAAAGGGTAAAGATGGGTTTGTAGTTTGTAACCTCATTAGATTTACCTACTTTGTGTAGAGGGGTTATGATTGACCTTTTTCCACAGAGTAGGGGCGTATGATTCTGAAATGGATCGATTTACAAGTATGCTAAATGGGTAAGCGATAGAGTTGGCTATCAGTATTTCAGCATTACCAAATGTAGGAATAGGTTTGGAGAAAGATAAGACTGTACAAGTGATGGGATAGATTAAGGCTACACCTCCTGCTTTTTTATTGAGTCTTTCATTTCTTAGTATAATATAGCCCGGTGGGAGGAGTTCTGTGTCTTTGATGTGCGGTTTTAACCACGTTTCTCTAACAGCTGTTAAGTTTGGGGAATATTGTGATAGCTGATAGATATTGTGTAAATTAAAATGTTTTTCCCCAATATGCTGTGTGTACAGTGAAAGGAAATGTGCAAGGCCAAACAGCAATTTTCAAAATAATATGCTTGCTTTGCAAGAACAATTATGTTCAGCTTAGATATTAATAACATATAGCTGTGGGCATTACTGTAAATGCATCTTGTTATAGAAAAAAAGGAAGTTGACTTTCTTGGCTTTCAGATGCAGAAATAAATAAATAAATAAAATGCAGACAGGTCAAGTGACACAAAGATGACGTGGAGAGACTTTTGTGAAGTCATCAGATACAGCAAAGACCAAAAAAGGGCATGAAATAACCACAGACTTTTTCATGACACAGACAGAAACCAGAAGACCAAGTCACAAGGACATTAAAAATAACATTGGTTGAAAAGAGTATATAAACTGGACAGTATGTTTCATTCGGTGGTGACGTCTTAGACTAAGTGTGCCTTAGTCTATTCATCTGTCTAGCTTTGTTATAATAGAATTGAAATAGCTCTGACAGAATTAACTGTTTGGCAAGAATTTGTTCTGAGACGAATAAAGTATAACAGATACAGTAGTACGGAGTTTGTCTGGTCTACGTTTGGACATTTTCTTCAGTGGTGACATTTCTTCGGAGGCAAAATAAAGACCTCTGCTTGACATTTCTTCAGAAAAGAAAGAGATGCATTTCTTCAGTGGTGAGCCTTGGCCAGTGACTGTGACCATATATCTCTTACTAGCAGTTAATATTACAGAGGAATCCCTACTACTTACTACGTTAGTTCAACAGACTTGACAGTTCCAGTGCTTTAACAGAGAAACAGTTCCAGTACTTCATTGGTGGACACAGAGCACCGCCGTGGAAGCTGTCCTGCGTCGGACCACCTGCAATTCATCTGTAGAGAAACACTGTCCTTTTCCAGATTGACTTCAGCCTGATCAACTGCTTGTCTTCTGAATAAATTACGGTACTTTTTTCACAGTTATAACATGGATGCAAGTACAGACAGTTAACTTTATAGTTCCCACATATTGTATATATAAATTTACATGGTTAAACCTTGTGTGTTAAACATGAAATGTAAATCTGAAATGTTTGATATTCAGGCATTTAGATAACAGTTGTGTTTGTAAATGTATAAATGTCTATAATCCATACTTAAGATGTACACCAATTCATAAAGACTGTTTTTTTATGTGGAAGTAACTTTCCTAACTTCTGTCTATCTTGTCACAGGAATCTAGTATGTAAGCCATACCGTAAGATATATCCTATTCTGATAAACAATCTGTTTGATTCTAGCATTGTTAGTTCTTCACATATACAGCAGTTAAATGTGCCTTCTGCAGTCACCTAAATCTCATACAGTACAAGTGTATGTAATTATTGTCAGTCATGTAATAGACTACATAAAAATGTTATTTATAGTAAATATTGCAAATGCACAAACAGAACAAAGTTCTAACATAGTACAATGTGCTATCAGTAGTACCCTTTTAAAGAAAAGGTTTTCACAGCTTTTCAAAATTTCCCTAGAGACAGTAGTAAGGGACAGTAATGCCATTTAGAGAAACCGACTCAGCATAGCATTCAGATTTACATAATGACGTTTCTGGTTTAAGGTAACAATCAGATAGAGCCCAACAACATTTTCTAAGGGCACAAACAACAAGGTTAATCTGACAAGACAGTTAAAAAAAAAGCCCAGCAAGGTTTACATTGGGCAGGGTTCAGCAGAAATGAAAGTTATTTCTCCTGCTGATATATCTCAGTAGTCTTGTTTATTACAGACTCTGCCTCAGTGACAAGACAAAAAAAAATGTTTTCAATATGTTGGCATTTAAACAATGGTTGACATACACTGTGTGGTCTATGTCAACTAATGCTTTATTTAAATGTTTTTTGCATTTACACATGCCAGTTTGGGTCAGAAGGGGAAAGGGGAATCATCAACAGTGTTGGCAAACCCCTAAAACATGCTCCAGTGTGAGAGTTATGAACCTTAATTCCCAAAATGATTTACAGGGAAAGTTTAGTATTGTCAGAATCAAAGCACATAAAATATACAGGAAAGGCTGCAGTAAATGCTTTGGCAAATAGCATGACAGAAAAAACAAAATAATGTTTTAGTCAGGCAAGATGTTATGTTAAAGCAGTTCCGTCAGACAGCTAATGACATTCTGCAAAATGCATATGCAGCTTTAAAATCAGTTTCTGCCTGACAGACGGACTCGGAGATTAAGCCAGAGAGCTAGACAGTTTAAAAAAAGTATGCAGTTTTGCAGATGACCATAGCAAATGTACACAAACAGCTTGTAGACTACATGGTGAAAGGAAGGGGGTGAAATACATGGTCTGATTGAAAAAGTATGCAGTATTGCAGATGCACATAGGAAATATGCAAAAACAGCTTGTAGACTATGTGGTGAAAGGAAGGGGATGTAATACATGGTCTGATAAAAAAAAAACAAACTCAGAGGGAACACGAGCAGCTTCTGCTCCACCAGGGTTACATACAGATACACAACCAAGTTCAGAAAAACAGGTGATATGTTTTACTTGTAAGAAAATAGGTCACATTATAATAGTGCTTCTTCAAACCCAAAAATAGTGAAAGAAATCAAGATAAAGAAAATACATTAAGGGACAATCAGTCACAGGAACAAACACAGAGGGATACATACAAAATAAAGTGTACCCTATGAAATACCAGATCATGGCAGGCAATAGGCATTAAAGCAATAAATTAACAAAATACAGGTTATCAGTTGGCAGCAAGGTACAGAGATCTTTTAAAGCAATGGAAGACAATGTTAGTATACAAAACTCAATGTTAATTAAACAACGGGGACAGTAAAAGACAGAAAAATACTTTACTGGTTTAATAAGCCAGGACAGATTCAGAATAAACACAGACATAACCTACAGCCATACAGATTTAAAGTAAAGTTAATACAGATACAGTGTAAAGTTAAAGTTAATACAAATACAGTAAATACATTTACAGTAGTGCAAATGGTATATGCAAAACTAAACAATGCAATTAAATGTTGGGTATGTAAGTCCACATCTATGTCTGGAAATGGAATAACATTTAAGGTAGTTTGTGTCTTTCGGCTGTTGGGGGTCGCCACAGCGGAACTCCGGTCCGCTAATGATTGGTAGTGGATTTTTACGAACCGGGTTACCAGCCTTGACGCACAACCTTCAACGAAGGCACGCCCCATTCACGTATGCCTCCACACAGAAGACGCTCTAGCTGAGAATCGAATGGGACAACGTCTTACTATGAGGTGACAACGCTACCGCAGCACCACCACCGCAGTGCCTATGACAAATCCTAAATAACAAAAGGTTCTATAGTAACAAGAGAGGGTCAACCCCCCACCCCCCACATTAAAAGTACAGTGTGTTTCCAAAGGCAGCTTATGCATACAGCAAACAGGATCAATACTGGTAAAAAACAGCGACTGTAATGTCATATTTTCAAAAGAATGTATTACATAAAATATAACAGCAAACAGTCTTATAAACAAACTAGTACAACAAAAACATCATTAGTCAAACTGGTGTAACTGCCATCCAGGTAATAATACACAGCAATACATACAGGTAATAAAGTACAGAGTCATTAAAACGTAGACAAATAGCATTTTTTAGCTAATAAAAATCCAAGCAAAAGCAGCACACCATGTTGGTTCATAAAAGTCAGTGTAAGTTAATAACAATCAAACAGTAATCGGTATAAGTTAATAACAAACAGTATCAGTACAGTAACAGTCTGTTAACAGTCTTACAAAAGTTTAAATTTGTTTCTATAATAGCAATCTATGAACAAGACAAGGCAATTTAAAACGGTTGCAAAGAAAAAAATGGGGAGAGATACTCCGGTATAATAAATCATGAGAACAGAGACATCATGAGCGGATACCTGATTTAAATACATTTTTGGACATGCAAAATTTGTTTGCAAAGGCATGTGACAAGTCAAATTGTTGAGTTTTTAGCCACATTCCTTACAGAGGGAAAAATGCCATTATATGCAGTCGCTGTAGAGGTTACACATACACGTTTTATGTTTAAAAAAATCTTATAAAAGTAAAGTTGTAAATCAATCAGCCATAAAAAAACATTGACAGTTGATAAAAATGGGAAAAGGGATACTGTTTTCAAAAGAACTATGGTCATGTGAAAAAGCTTGAGTATAAAATAAAAACATCATGGGAGTTAACACAATACTTTTTTTAATGAAGATATGAAAGAGGAAAAATTCTGTTACGTACAGTATGCAGTTCCAGTAATGAGAATTACTCACACATTACTATAGGACATGGTAAAAAAATCACCAGAAAGAGTGAGGTTCATGATAAAAAAAAAAAAATTAGGAAAAGATTTTAAAACAGCTGGACATAGGAAATGGTGTTATTTCAGAAACTGAATTTTTCACTGGTATGTTGCCACTAAGGCAATATAGAAAGTTACAAAGTTGATAGCAAATGCAACCTTTGGATCTATCTCAGATATAACAGAAGAGATGTGTTGTAAAACTGTCAAGCAAGTAACTGTTGTTAACAATGAAGAAAGGCTATTAAGTACAGAGGATCACACTTTCCTGTAAATTGCTTTTTTTAATATTCTTTTCCCAAAGCAATAATAAAATTATGCAAGGCAAAAGAAATATGCTTGTTTCTAATACAAGGTTTTGCCTTGTTAAGCAAGGGTTAAGATTTTGTAATGCTTGTGTGTAACTGCAAGATTGACAACTTGCTTAAGGAAGCATAAAAACTGTTGAAAATAGATAAGTAATAACGGCTATGTGTCTATGATGGGATACTATAATTTCCGTATTAATTTCTCTTATCGTCATTATAAGATTTGTGTTGTTAAAAGTATTAGTCAAGTAACAGTTGTTGGTAATGTAACACTCTTTAAAGAGATATCATTGAATGCAAGGGATTCGTAGGTTGCAACAGACCAAGGGATTCAAAGTACTAAAGATCATATTCTGTTGTAAATTGTCTTACATTTTCATGGGTCTTAAATAAAAAAAGTGGGAATTGATAGATATTGTGTAAATTAAAATGCTTTTCCCCAATATACTGTGTGTACAGTGAAAGGAAATGTGCAAGGCCAAACAGCAGTTTTCAAAATAATATGCTTGCTTTGCAAGAACAATTATGTTCAGCTTAGATGTTAATAACATATAGCTGTGGGCATTACTTTAAATGCATCCTGTTATAGAAAAAAAGGAAGTTGACTTTCTTGGCTTTCAGATTCAGAAATAAATAAAATGCAGACAGGTCAAGTGACACAAAGATGACGTGGAGAGACTTTTGTGAAGTCATCAGATACAGCAAAGACCAAAAAAGGGCATGAAATAACCATGGACTTTTTCATGACACAGACCGAAACCAGAAGAACAAGTCACAAGGACATTAAAAATAACATTGGTTGAAAAGAGTATATAAACTGGACAGTATGTTTCATTCGGTGGTGACGTCTTAGACTAAGTGTGCCTTAGTCTATTCACCTGTCTAGCTGTGTTATAATAGAATTGAAATGGCTCTGACAGAATTAACTGTTTGGCAAGAATTTGTTCTGAGACAAAGTACAACAGATACAGTAGTACGGAGTTTGTCTGGTCTACTTTTGGACATTTTCTTCAGTGACATTTCTTCAGAAAAGAAAGAGATATATTCTTTAGTGGATACATTTCTTCAATAGCCATGGGTGGAATTCTGTTATTACTGATGCTGCGAATGTTTAGGGTGACTAGCATCATGTGTTTTGTGGATGGTATATGTGGTGAGGTGGGGTTTTGAAGGGATCCAGGGTTTGGGTGAATGTCCCCACATTTTTTGAGGTGGTTAAGGTGAGGGAAGTATTTGTAGTGGTTAGCTAGTGTTTTATTTAGAGGTGAGGACAGACGTGTGTCTGGGTTTGGTTTTGGGGAGAAGTCAAGAATTTGTCACTTTAGAATGCAGAATATGTTTGTGACGATGAGGCTAGGTGATGTATTGGAAAAGCTGTTGCTTTGGTGGTTTGAGTAGATGGGTAATATTGAAACTGGGTTTATTTGTGACAAGGTTAGGAAGGTGCTATGTGTAAGTAGTGTTAGCATAAATAATGTAAGTATTGGCAGAAGATTATTACAGTTAAGTTGCAGCATTTTGTAACAATAAGATGTTGCTGGGGTTTATATGGGAGTGGTTGGTTATGTAGTAATTTATTAAGTGATGTATGTATTTGAATTAGATAAGACTAGATGCAAGGTTTGTAGTACAATAGTGAATAAGATTCTGAGTGGCCAAGGGGTGGGTGGAGAAGGAGCTAGTGGGTGGGGCATGGTCCATTATAAATGTAATTGACGTGGGGTGTGTGGGAATGTGGTAGGGTGGTGGAGTGGAGTGAGCCCAAGCACAGCAGGCTACACCTTGGGCAGAGCTACTATCCAAAAGGTCAATTCAAGCAAGTCCCCATATTCCTGGGCTGTACGGAATTCAGTGAAAACAATAGATATAGGTTAGAAAGTCATAGTCACAGGTGGGACTGGGAGAAGTGGGTAGCAGAAGGAAGAAAGGGAAAACCGGTAGAAGGCTAGAACTGTAAAGGTTGTTAGGGATGGCAGAGTAGGCAGAGAGAAAATTCTTTAGTGCAGAAGCTGAGTGTTTTACAAGTAGAAGTATTAAGGGAATTAGTAGTACTTTTAAGGGTAGATTAAGTGAGTAGTAGGCTACATTTCACAAAAGCAGAATTTAGAATGGCCTTTTAGAGGTCACAGAAAGCATTACGCGGTGAGCTGGGCTTAAGGTGGGAGGATAGGTTATTGAATAGTGAAGAGACAAAGGGAACAGTAGCAAGTTCCGGTGGTATGCAAGAGGCCGTGACTACTTAAAGCGTTGTACAATAGTCTTAGGTAAAACAGGCTTAACTTACATTAACTTGCTTGACTGGATAAATAGGGATTGTTGAGCTCCCGATAGTCTGTAGTTCCCGCTGTGTGGTGAAACTAAAAGCACAAGCAGTAAACAGGCTGTTTGTTCATTAACTTGTTTGACTGGATAAATAGGGATTGTTGGGCTCCTAATAGTTGGTAGTGAAATTAAACACATCTTACGTATCCATAAAATGGTTTCTTGTTATGCTCAAATGCTTCTTGATCTTCTTTCATACTATGCTTAATTTGTCTAGCTTGTTTATTTCAGTTTTCAAAGTTGTAATTCAACCTCTTTTCCATTGCTTACATTTATTCTCTGTCGCCTTGTTCAAGTATCTTATTCTTATGGAAGTATATCCTCCTGAAGTTGTGCCTATTTACTGATGTTAAACTTTTTTTATTTTTCACATTTGGTTTCTGTTTCAAAACTGTCCATATTCCTTCTGTAGTTTTTCACTGAAAGCATCACTCCAGTTTGTTTTATGTAATGACTTTTTTGCTTCCATATAATCTGTTGTTAATCTTCTATGTATTGTTTAGATTTCAGTTTGGCAGAATTGTCTAGCAACAAATTAACCTTTATAACCCCATGATCACTGCACATCAACAGTGATAAAACCTGACACAAAGTAACAGTAATTTTTTTAGGAACGTAAATGATGTCTAGAATGTTCCATTCCCTAGAAGTTTTTTTCCACAATCTGAAGCCTTTGTTCCTGAACATACCTTGTCAATAACGGCCTTAACTAATCTTGTTGAATCAATATTATTCCAGTCTGTTTCCAGTGAATTTAAGTCCCAAGCCACTAGTATTTTTCCCTCCTGTGTTTCTTGAAATGTATGAATTCCTCTAGGTGCAAGCACTTTACTTTGGTGGCCTATACAGTTGAGAGTCAATTGTCCGAACTTATTAGGACCTAGGGTAGTTCGGATAATCAAACATATAATTGAACTGGATAAAAAACCTCTAAAATCTTTTTTTTTTTCTGCATCCAGGAATTCACTTCAACCATTCAGTGATTCCAGTGGACAATAAAGAAAATTTTTCACACATGAGCTTGCCTACAAGCTCAAAAAACATGCTCAAGCAAATGCATATAATGTTTACATATTAAGACTTTATGATTTTTTCCTGCCTGAAAACTTGGAAGGCTGGTTATAATTTACGTTTCTAATCAATGTTCAGATAATTGACTCTCTACTGTACACTCCAACAGTTGTGTTTATTGTCATGGTTACACAATCTGTAATATTGGTGGTGTTATTGAACATGTCATAATCACACATCCCATAACTATCTTTAATCCTAGCATAACACCTCCACCTGATTTTTGTTAGAATGTCTGTTACAGTAAAAACATTTATACCCTGACAGAACTGGTTTCCAGTCATTGTTCTTTCATCATGTTTCACAAACAATAGCAACATCAGTCTTGTGGGAACAAAGTAAATTTTCCAATTAAAAAAAAAAAAAAAACGTTATTAATGCCCCTACTGCTAACAGCCATCAGAGATGCATCAGATGTTGCTATCTGTGAACTGTTAACCCGACTTGTTTGTCAAATATTGCAAAATGTCTGCTGCAAAAATTCTATTCCTTTACCTTGACAAGTGCACACCATCCTTTCTGAACACGTGCCCAAAATTAGGCTTGGATGCTCTGTATATTTTAATTTTTAAAATGGGACTTTTTTTCACATAGGTATTTACCCAAAAAATCTTTTCATCCATGGTAACCTGATTGTCCTTTACATCTGTTATTTATGAAGAATATGTCCTAACACCCGTACAAGCTATGCTGTGTAAGAAGGCTGTACGTTCCCTAACAGTCCTTGCTGATGAGAGAGTTAGTACCAACATGAGTAAAACTAGATCCATACTTCTTACATTAAGGCATTTGAAGGCCTGTCTCATATGCTCTATTTTTGCTCCTGGCATGCATAACCTTATTCAATGTTCTTTATCTTCTGTGCAAATGTAAGCATCAGTTCCTCTAATATTTGAATCTCCAATTACAAAACTAGCTTTTTCTGACCAGATCTGAAGAATTTTCAGCTTCTACTTCAGTAATATCTGCTGTATCAATTGTCACAAATGAATGATTTTCATCACGATTAGTATTATTAACCCCACGACCTGCATATTACATTTGTAGCATGCAGTTCTCATCTAGCTGGCTTTGTACATCCACAGCTTGAGACATACTGTCAAAGTCTCTGTTTTTTTTCTTACAATAATGTTCTGTGATCCTTCCATGTTTAATTTTTATTTCTTCCTTTTCAACTGCTCCTTGTGTCTTTTTTTCTACCTTCTCTTTTGGAAAAAGTGATGTCTTTTTCTGTAGGTTTTCTTATAGAAAAATGTTATCATTCCCCGTAATCTGTGTGTTACATAACAAAGCAGTGTCCTTTTTATTTGTATCCAGAGTTCCAGAATTGCTAGTGACATTGTCTTGTTTCGTAGGAGTTTGTGATTTTTTACAGACAATAGACAATTCATATCCTAAATGTGTTCTGTTAGCTCTTTGCCTAACATTTATCTCATCAGTTCAGTCATTAATATATGTAGCAACAGTTTTCCAAGCTGTACCAATTGCATAAGTGCAATTGTCATCAGTAAGTCTACATTTACTACTAATAATGGTAAGTAAATCATCCATCTTTTGACGAGGAGTATCGATCATCAGTGTTATCAGGTGTTGCCTTTAAACATGCATTTATTATACTATATGAGATATATGTGGTTTAGCAAATCATTTCTTGTATTTCAGTTTATTGAGATACAAATAAATTCTAAAATAAGAGAATAATCAAAATCAGTTACTGTAGAATTCAAAGAGAATTTAAATAAGCTTCTATGAGAAAAATCACACAAAGATATGTAGCTAAATATTAAATTAACTACAGTAAAGTTATAGCTCTGACTGTACCAAGTTGTGAATGTCACAAAAAAGCAGGAATTCCTTTACTCATCATTGCTCACATTTGCACTTTTTTTTTACCAATAAAGATCAGTAGATCACAAACCAAGGCTGGATTGTTTATATAAGCCCTGAGGTATGCTGATTGGGTTGTGATTAAAAGGTATCCTTAGACCTTTAACCTGCCTAATTAATGATTCTTAAATATATTGCATTTCTAAGTCAGAGTTAGTATGTAACATTTCTGAAATTCTTTTACTTTTTATTATTGGAAACTGCAGAATTATACAAGGAGTCTCAACTTTTCCAAGAATTTTTTTTGTCCTTTTTCTGGTAAATGTTCTGTGCTGTACATGTATGTTAAGCACAGTTCCTTGCTTGGTTGGAGTTCACTTTTGGATTTATACTGTTTTGGTTAAGTAATACTTTCTATCTGCTGCAGTCTTAGAGGCACCTTGTATAGAGATTTTCTAAATATGTTTTACAATGGTTTGTGGTCTCTTTCTACTTGAATGTTCTTAACAATAGATATTAACATGGTATTTCTAATTTATGTACACTGTTCTTAAATATTTCCTTATATGTTTGAACAGATCTCTTTATGCATCTGTAAATATTTGACCCATATGCAACTGATCTGTTCTCTTTTAGGATTAGAGTTCTTACTTTATTCTGACTGACATGTACTTGAAACACAGCTGGCTAATTCATATTGTGGTTTTAACTGTTGGTGCATCTGTAACTATTTTTTGGGCATTTCAGAACTCCTTGTCTGTTCCACCACCAGGCGGCAGATTAGGTGCAAACTCTGCAAGACAGTGCATGTTTCCTAAAATGATGTATGATATCTGCTTGTTTTCTGGCTCTGGCATTTGCACAGTTGCTCTGATGTTGTCTAGGTTAGGCTTTACTTCCTCTGTTAGACTCTTACCTTTGTATTTCAAACATATCCTTTTTGAATTTTTACTTTTGTTGTTAGTGTGTCTCATTTAGCAGTTGTATTGGCCTTTTGGCATGCTGTTCTTATGTCTGACTCCACATTAACAGGTCATCAGTTATTTTTACAGTACCTTCCAAGCCTTCATTCATTGTCCAAAATCTGTATCATATTCAGGGTCACACTGATGCCATATCACATATCTTTTGCCAATACTCAGTTACAGAAGATAGAGGAACTTATCCTGTAGTGGTTCCTAACTTATTGCAGGAAGCGCACACAACAGTTATGGTCATTTTGAAATAATGTCAGTTCATCTATGTTATGTTTTTAGGATGTAGGAGGAGACAGTAACATCTGATAAAAGCCATTGAGAACACTGGGAGGATGTGCAGACTCCACACAGACTAGACTGCACCTCGCTAAGAACTAAATTTGAGAATTGAGAGCTGCAAGACAGCAGTGCTGACTGCAGAACTGTTGTGTACCCCACTTGCGCAACAAATGGAAGTTGAAGGAATCTGTTTTCTTTCTAAGGGCTTATTAAATAACAACAAAAAAACAGAAACAGTACAAGGTAACAGAAAATACACCCCTAGGATCATCATTTCATTGGCTCTGCTTGACAGAGGAACAGTTAATCAATGGGGCGGTGAAAGCCGACACACTCTGGCTAGGCTTATAAATGCCCTCGGGCAGATAGCGTAGTACCTACCTATGAACCTAAATGTATACAGTTAGAGCCTTTTTCATTTACCCAGGGATTCAGTAATGCCTACATTAAGTGTACACTGTTCTGAGTGAACAGACAACACAGACATAGCTCCCACCTTCTTTCTCCTAATTTTAGTTTTCCTACTGATGTTCTTGCAGCTTTAGATATTAACAAGGATTCATAAAGGTTACCACAAAGTGAGACTACACAAACACTTAATGTAATCTTTTTGAGTGACTAGAAAGTACAAACAATGTGATAAAAATGTTCTTGCATACATTTTGTGTACACACAGTGTAGGCTTTATTGAATCTGGCCTTAGTTTTGTCCCCCAGAATTCCCAGTTTTCATCTGTTGCTGGAAAAATATAACATTCAACTTTAAACAATGAGCAGTGCTCTGTTTTATTCAATTTATTCAGAACTTGTGGAACAGTACAAATGTAAATCTAATCTTGACAACTGCCATGCTGATTAACCTGTTCTGTTCGCTGTAGTTGCTATCTTCTATGTGCTTTTTTGTTTGTTTTACTTCTGGGGGCTGTAGTTTTGTTTTACTGTCCCTAAGTTCTCAATAGCCAAAAGACCATAAAAATTGGGAGGGCTGAACTCATTAAAGGAAAACTGCACCCAAAAAGTTAAAAGAAAAAAAAAAAGGTTTTCAGCATATCTTGACATTTTATGCATTACGAACGTCTCTGTCTGGGCATCAAAGTAAGTGGCTGTTATTATGTTCCAATTTGTTATAACCCAAAATAACCTAAATGGGGGCTATTGTGGGTAGCATTATTTCATTTTACAGTCAACGCCTTCACCTTACTGGTGCCATTTTAGATTTTTAGAAAGAAATCCCTGTAATGAGAGGATCATTTACTGTGGTTCTCTCATATCAGGCTAGAGACAGCAATAAACTGGTGTCATGTCTTTACCTGGACCTTTCCAAGACATTTGACACTGTCTCCCACCCTAAGCTTATATCCGATCTCAACCTCTTTTCCTCTTCTCTGGTTCTTTAGCTGTATTAGCAACAGACTACAGTCTGTTAGATGACAAGCTTCCTGCTCTCCCTTCCTTTCTGTCCAAACAGGAGTCCCTCAAGGGTCCATCTTAGGAGCTCTACTTTTTAATATCTTTGCAAACAGTCTACAGTCCTGCCTGCTACACATAGGTTCATAGGTTCATACTAGGCTATCTGCCCGAGGGCATTTACAAGCCTAGCCCATCGTTTTGTGGCTTACGCCACCCCTTTAGTATGGGGAACTATACCCATTATTTTGCTGTGCCTCTGACGAGCAGTGACACTGAGGTAATCCCTGGGGTATATCTGCGATCTCCCATCCATTGGTCAAGATTTCTCTTGAACAAGGCCAGCGAGGTGCTCTGCCTCACATGTACCGGGATTTTGTTCCACAGCATAGGGAGTCTTTGGGTGATGAATCTATCCCTCCACATCCTCATTGATGCAGTATGTTGATGATTCTACTGTGGTTGCCTGTTCTAATAACCTTACCGACCTCCAAACCCTCACTCGGAGTTCTTTCAACACCATAGAACACTGGTTGGTTAACAACCAACTCATCCTTAACCCCTAAAAAAACTAAATTACCTCTTTTCCTTCCTAAATCTGTCCAAGCTTAGTGCTGCTTTCTGTATCCCTTCCCTGGATAACACTATCATTCATGCCGGCTCCCATACCAAGCTCCTTGGCATTACAGTAGACAGCCAACTAAAAATCGACCTGCACATCCAACAGTGCATCAAAAAGACAAATCAGAAAACTTGGTCAACTGTATAGAAGCAAAGAATATCTATCCACCACCTTGAGAACTTCTCTTGCCCAAGCCTACCTCCTCACCTCCCTACTTTACACCCCCCCCTGTATTTTCCCACCTCCAAGCCAACCTTATAGCCAGACTTGGAACAGACTTACAAGCAAATTGCTAAATTTGCATGCAACCTCCCTTACAATTCTCTCCATTGTCTTGCTCTTAAACTGCATTGGTTTGAATTCCCTCAACTACTCCAACTGTCTCAACCACAAATGGCCCATTCACTGAGTAACAAACCCACAGACTGTCCCTCTCTGTCCACTCTTGTATCCCTCTATATACTTAAACGTCCTCTCTGTAGCTCAGAACAATTCCTGCTCGATAGCTACAAACCAAACAAATCAATAGGCAGATTCCTCAATATCCAATACTTGGAACATACTTCCCAGTAATATATGATCTATCACATCTACCTTGCTCTTCAAAAAAAAAAAAAAAACTACTTTGCTAATTCACCTTCCTGCTCTTGCCACCACCCTACCTAACTTGTATTCCCTTATATGTCCTTAATATGCTTTCCTTAAGAAAATATGTTAAATACTTGTACAACCTCTTTCACTCTAACATCTGTATACTTTAATTCACTGTCTTTTTCCTCCAAAACTAATTAACTTCTGCTTCTTACTTCTCGCTCATCTCCTTGTACGTAAGACTCGTTTATGCTTTTCTATCGTCTCTATTTCTACCTCACTATCAATACTTATTTTTCTGTTCCCATCTGTTCAGTCCTGCAGGTTTTAAACCGGTATGTTTTTGGTTTATTTTTGTTGTTAATATGGAAAGTTTTTTTTTTTTTTTTTTGTACATTTCTAATGGTACTTTTGCACATATGTCTGCTATTGTATCTTTGTGTGGAAGATTTTCAGTCCATGTATCTCTAGTTAATCACTGTATATTAGTCAGATCAGACAAAAGTAGTAGAAGTGGCAAACTTAAACTCATCTTAAGTAAATAAATAAATAAATAAAAATATATAATTGTACAGAATTACTAAGTATTTGAAAGTAATCCAAGCAAGACATGCAGTCTGTTTCCAGTCGAAAACCCTTTATTAAGTGCACAGACAAACGATCCAAGTAAAACAAAAATAGAGTAATAGTTTCCTCATAAGCTTTCTAAATAAATATATATATATATATATATATATATATATATATATATATACTTTTTTATCAGGCAAGGGAGTGGTTTATTGTGCTGTAAAATAAAGTGTTATTGGTACACATGTTAAATTCACATCCCTTCCCCCACAAGTGTGACATTCTAGCTGGTCCTGCCCTACTTAGTAGCTGTCATAATAATATAACCCTTATGTACTTTAAATAAAATTTATAATGATGTGGTACCTCTTATTTCACCAGATTGAGTAGATTATTAAGTCTGTGATTTTATCGAAGACAGTATACTACATGGCTGGAAATATATCAACCTTAGTCCATTTGGCAATCAAAAAATATATATAAATATATACATTTTGCATGTAAAAAATCAATTGTAAAAATCACATTCTATTTTCATAACCTATTGTTAACAAAGGTCGCTTTTGTCCTTCTAGACTTCTTCAGATGTGTGTACAAGAACCCTAAAAACTATCTATAAAAATGTATTTAATTGTATAATTAGTATTGTTTCCCATATCATTTTGAATAAAGTAGAAAAAAAGAGAACCAGAAAGAAAAACATAACAAGAAAAAATTTATGATGATGGAAATGGAATATACACTTAAATTACAACTGATTTAAAATGGTATTTAAAACCAACTGGTAGAATAAAATACAATTAGTCATGTAAACAATGTGGCAATTTTCCAAGTTCCAGTACTACACTTTTAATTGAGCAGTAGTAGTTTAGTCCAGGCTTCCTAAGAGAGTTCAGCTTTAATTGCCACATGAGTTCATGTTTCTCCAGAATATTTGGGATGTCTCCTTCAAGCTTACCCATGTCTATGTGATCCAGGATCTGGAACTTAAAACCCGTGCGTCTTTTTTGAAGAGAAAGGTGTTTGGCTAGTGCATTATTTTTACATCCAGAGCGGATTTCTGACAGGTGACATGAAGTCCTACGCTTGAGTTTATTTACAGTCTTGCCCACATAGAATGCATCACATTCATTGCACTGTGCCCTGTAAATTATTTTTGTAGTGTTAGTCACAGCCTGCACTGGTCTTAATGATTTTCTTTAAATAAGGACAATAAAAACTATCACCTTGCTGTATAAATATACAAAATGTACAATTAGTTTCACATCCTTTAGTGTTTCTCTCATGTGGTCTATGTTTAAATTCAACAAAACTTCTAATGTTCCTGGCCTTCCTATAAACAAAGGATGGGGCTTCACCTAAGATGTTAATCAGAAAAGGGTTTCCTGTGACAATGTTCCAGTTGTCTTCAATAACTTTTTTGATACTGAGATAATCCAAAGTGCATGTCAGGATACAGCTATTTTTGCATTTGTTATTCTCTGTGGAATTTCTTAACATTCTCCTACTGGGGAGGTTGATTGAAGGTGCTTCAGTCCTTTTCAGTTCTATAATGGGTTCCAGGATATTTTCTAACATCTGACTTTCATAGCCTCTCACTAGAAAATCATTCTCTAAGTTGTTCAGGTTTCTCAAAAATGGTTCCATCTCTGTGGTAATTCTAGCTAATCTATAACCAAGGGACTTCACTACATTATACTTGTTTTTTGTAGGATGTAGACATTTACTGTGGAGTAATAAGTTAACCGTCGTTGGTTTTCTGACTAGATCAGTGATGATTCTGTTATTGTTGGTGTCCTTGGAAATCTACATATCTAAGAAAGTGGTTGAAGTATAACTATGGGAAAAGGTAAGCTTCAGGAAGGGAGTTGTTTTATGGGTTGGGAGGGTGGCCTAATGGTTAATGTGTTTGCCTTACAAACACAAGGTCCAGGGTTCGAGTCTCGCAAGGGATAACTGGCTAGGCTTAAAATAGCTCACAGGGGCAGTTAGCGTAGTACTAATCTATGAACCTGTGAACCTAAGTGATAAAAAAAATCTCCAAGCTGCAGGTTGTCACCTTCCCACACAGTAAAGATGTCGTCAGTAAAACGTAAATAGCATGTGATATGCTGCATGTAGTCTGTGTTGTTTAAAACAAAGTCCTCCTCCCACTCGCCCAGAGCTATGTTAGCTATGCTGGGAGCCATGGCAACCCCCATTGCTGTACCAGTTTTTGTTTGTAATATTTGCCATTGAAAGTAAAGAAATTTAAGTCCAGTGCAAGATTAATGAGCTTGCTTAACTTTTGTAGTTGTGCCTGTGTACCTTGATTATTTTTCTTAAAAGACTCCATAGCTACTGTTATACAGTAATTGTGAGGGAGCACTGTGTACAAGGAGTCCACATCAGTAGTTAATAAAATATTGTCAGCTTCCACTGTAATGTTTTTTATTTTCCTCAGAAAGTCCATTGAATCTTATGCATGACTTATTCTTTTCTGCTAAAGGTTTCAGCAAGTAATCAAGGTAAATGGCTGTGGCTTCAGTAAGGGAACCTCCACTTGCTACCACCGGTCTATAAGGTGGGTCTTCTCTGTTCTTGTGTGGCTTAGATATTCCAAAAAAGTAAGGTAAACGTGGGCATGGGCTCCATAAATAATTATAAAGATTTTCAGTAATAAGTTTTTCTTCCCATAATATGGTGAGATTAGTATTCCATAAATTATATGCTCTTTTTATGTCATCCATGGTAAATAACTCATAAAATCTGTTAGCTTTCAGCATGTTCTCTGTCTTTTGGTTGTAGCTAGTGATATCAGTCACATGTATACCTCCTCCCTTGTCTGCCTTCATTACACACCTGGATTTATCATTGCCTAGCTCAATCAATGCTTTTCTTTCTCCCTGTGTTAAGTTATAAAGTTTTTCTTAGGAGTTTTCTGATATCCATCTCACTTTTCACTTCTAAAGCAGCCAATGTTTGATGTAGTGGTGGACAATAGCTGCTAGGCCTTTTTATAGTTTCATCAATAGGCTTATTTTCAATATCATTACTTTTGCCATGAAACTGTATCCTTAAGTTATGCTTCCTCACAAACATTTTAAGGTCTGTCAGTACCTGAGCAACCTCACTCCTGCAGCTTGGTACAAAAGTAAGTTCTTTGGACAACATACTTTTTTCATCTTCAGTCAATGCTTTAACAGAGTGGTTCCAGATAAGTGGAGCATCTGTTATTGTGGCACCTGTTATTGTGGCTGGTTCCTCCGTCTGAGCCTGGGACCTGGGTTCTAGTCGGGGTTCGTCGGGATTGCCCAGGTATTGCATTTCCCTCACCCCTGTCCACTGTTTGGTTCTCCTGTCTCCCTGGGGGTTCGTGGCTAGAGTATGAGACCTCTGGAATTCCTCCTGTGCTTTCTGGAATCTCGGTGGGTTGTAGTAATAGTACTCGCTATGGCTGTAGTGGGGGGAACCTGGTAAGAGGGACAAGCTCTGGGGCTCTAGTGGTGGTCGTCGTTCTTGTCCTGGTACTGGTGCTGGCTTTGGTATTGGTGTGGTGGTTGATGTCTGTGCTGTCTATATTGGTGGTCTTGAAGAAATTGGTCTCTCTGAAGGTGCTGCTTGCTCTTGGTAGCTGGATTGTCTGTGGTCCCGGATCTTCTTAATGTTTCACTGTTGCAGTCATTACATTTGGGTAATCTGCTGGCAGGTTGCCCTCAGTCGGCCTGATTAACAAAGTCTTGGGTCCTGCGTCGAATGCTGTCCCTTCTTCCATGACGTCAGGTCGTCAGGGATATAAAACATGCAGCCGACGTCATTACATCAGTCTTTCTTGCCGTGCGGTGCCTGAAGCAGAAGCAGTTCGCAAGTGTCAGTCAGCCGACTCCTGAAATTTTCATTTTCAAGTTTCAGAACTGAAGACTTCAACTAAAAGCTAAGTACCCCGTTGGGGAAACTTTTTATTGCTCCTTACCGATGTCAGTAAAAGATAATTGCATTACTTGTGGAAAGCATGTACCTCATAAAGATTTTCATTCGTACTGCATTCCTTGCCTAAGCCCTGACCACGACGTACCTTGATGTTGGTTTTGTGCTTTATTTAATCAACGCCCTATCTGCCGTCGGTATATTTTTGCCTCTAATTATTTCGGTTCTCGGTTTAATTAGCCAGAAATGTCGTCGATTAGCCTTCTGACTACCGGAATTCTGAAATAACGCAAGGATAAAGACAGAGACAGGGCACCAAGGTCCAAAACTGCCAACGACGCTTCTCCTAAGCCAGTCACCAGTTCGCCGGTACTCAGTGAGGTGCTTTTGCAGCCCCTGATACCCGCTACTTCTGATTCGCATGCCTCTACTGAGACCCATTCGGAGTCCAGTATGCTGCGAGATGCTTCACCTATGGAATCAGCGGATGTCTCTACCTTGGCTGGGTCCGGAGCCGCTGTGCAGGCACTGGCTTCTGAGGGTGTATTTAGGCCTACAGACTTGCATATTAAATCGACACCACCTTCATTACTAAGGCCTGAATCTCGATCCATGTCTAAAAAACTGACGCCCAGGCCACGTGTTCAGGCCCCTATGCCTAAAAAACAAATGATAAAAATGGCTGATGATCTAATTTCTCTAATCAAGGGTAGTCAACCCCCCCCCCTCTCTGAGGCCTAGGGCTGAACTTGATTATGAATCTTCTGATCAGGATTCTGTTAATTCTGACTCTTCTGATGACCTGAATTTTTCCATACCTACTTATGAGGATTCCGATCAGAGGACTCCATTCCCTCTGTTTCCCCTCCTGAGGACTTTTCTTTTGGGGAAAATTTACATGCTTTGAGGGAACATTTCCACTGGGAAAGCCAGGAATTTTCTGATTCAAAAAAGAGGCTTAGGGATTTCCTGCTTCTACCACAGCATAGGCCTTTGGCTATACCTCCTGTACTAGACATTGTTGATGTGTCCTTGGAATCCAGTTTGGCCCCTGATTCCCTACCTCCGGCTCTAGTAAACATGACAGATACTACAGGGTTCCTGAGTCCCACAAGTTCCTTTTCAAAAACCGTGTTGCAGATCCAGAAATCATTTCTCAGGGGCCCAAGGGCATTAAGGCTTCTACTGCTAAAAAACCTACCCCTTCTGATAGAGATTACAGGGCTCTGGATAGATTATTATTATTATTATTATTTAAAGTTTGTTTGCCAGGATGGTCCATTGGGCCGAATTAGCCAATTTTCAATGGAGTTCTGGGGGGAAAAGCTCCATAGATGCAATATATAAAATAGTTTGTTAAAGTACAAGAAGAATACATATAAGCCAAAGTAAATGTTAATACAATTAGAAGACAAAGCAAAACAATATGTAACAATTCATATGAGTTTACAATTTTTAGTCTCTCTAATCACTAAAATAGATATTAAATCAAAGACAATAGTGAGTAGGTATGTATAAAAGAATTAAACATAAGCAGTTATTTACAATATGTATGTTCCCATAAGGGGGATGTGATTGTAGGCTGAAGGGGCAAGGTAGTAGCTGGGGATGTTATGCAGGATGGGAACATGAGCATTCCCAGAGAGATGTTAAGTGTGAGTGGAGGAGAGTTTTAAAGGTGGGGAGGCTGTAGGTGCTGCGAATATGAGGTGGGAGGGAGTTCCAGAGATGGGCTAGGGAAAAAGAGAGTAAGAGTTTGCCTGCTGGACGGGCAGGTTTGTGGAGTTCAGGTTCTGAGTGTTGGTTCTTAGGGGTCTGCTAGGTAGGTGCATGGTGAAGGTTGAGGCAAGGGAGGGCTTGAAAATTAGCGTATGAGCATGAGTTAGCTGAGTGTAGATAAGGTAGTTGGGAAGCTCTAGCTAATTTAGTTTGTGGAGGGCAATACAGTGATGGGAGGAGGATCTGTGCCCAGTGGCGAATTTGGCTATCTTGTTATAGCAGGAGGAGAGTTTTGTTTTAATAGAGGATTGTAGGTTGGTTAGGAGTTGGGTACCATAAAGGAGAGGTATATGGTAGAGAGGAGGAATCTAGTGGATGGGGTGAGGAAGCGAATATGGCGATAGAACATACCAAGTTTCTGGTGTGTTTTTTTAATGTTTGTTTGTATATGGGTATCAAATTTAGCTGATTATCGATGAGAACTCCTAACAGTTTAGCACTGGAAACAATTTCAAGGGAAGTGTTGTTGTGACTGGTTATGGAGAATGAATTTATGTAGATATTTTGGATGAGGTGAATATTATGAGTTTGGTTTTTGATGGATTGAGAGCTAGATGGTTATCTAGCATCCATTGTTCGGTGGTTGAGAATGCATCTTGGGTTAGTTTTATAAGGGAGGGAATGGAGTTAGCACAGATAATTGTTGAATCATCTGCATATTGGATGATTTTGGCATTAGGGATAGTGTGGTGAAAGTCATTAATGAAAATGTTGAACAGTAAGGGACCTAATATAGAACCCTGGGGTACACCAGTGACAGTGTTGAGGAAAGAGGAAGTGGATTTCTTCCATTTGACAGATTGTTGCCTGTTGGAAGGGTAACTGGTAAACCAGTTGATAGAAGTGGGTGAAAGGTGTAGATTAGAGAGTTTGGTCAGAAGGAGGGAGTGGGAGATGGTATTGAAAGCCTTAGAAATGTGTAGGAGGGGGGTGGAAACAATACAGCTGGAGTCTTGGGCTTTATTCACGGTTTTGAGGAAGGAGAGTAGTGCGGTAGTAGTGCTGTGACCAGGTCTGAATCCCTGTTGTGTTGGGGTTAGTAGGTGACTGTCGATGAGGTAGGGTAATAATTGTATGTGGATACATTTTTCAAGTAGTTTAGAGATGGAAGATAAGATGGCGATAGGTCTAAAGTTGGAGATGTTATTGTTTCGACCTTTGTGAAGGGGAATAATGTAGGCTTTTTTCCAAATTTGGGGTACATAGCCTTCTTGGATTGACCGTTTTATAAGAATACAGGTGGGGAAGGCAATGGCTTCAGCAGCTGTCTTTAGGAAGAAGGAAGGGATATTATCAGGAGCATTAGAGCATGGTTTTAATTTTAGAAGGAGTTTTTTATAGTTGATACAGGTATGGGTTTGAGAGAGAAGAGAGGAAGGTGGGAGTTGGAAGTACCTGAGGAGGAGGGGATAGTGGGAATTGTAGCTGGGTGAGTAGAGTTATTTGTGAAGGATGATGTTAATTTGGATATGGAGTCAATGAAAAAGCTGTTAAATTGGGAAGCTAGGTCGGTATCAGAAGCATTTTGATCAGGGTGTGGATTTTCCTTTCTGCCGGGGTTGAAGAGGGAGGAGATACTATCTCAGAATGTTTTTGGGTTAGTCTTGTGATTGTTTTGGAGGGTGATATAGTAGGATTTCCGGTCGGAAGTGATGAGTTTTTTAACTCGGTTACGGAGTATTTTGTATTCATTTAGGGTGGCTGGGGTTTTGTTTTTATAGTGGTTCTTCAAGGCTTTATCATGGAGGCGCATGACAGTTAAGGTATCTTTGGTTAGCCATGGGATGGATTTGCTCTTAATTCTTGTAGTTCTCAGGGTGGCCAAGGTGTCTAATAGGTTTAGAAATGTATTAAAATAAGTGACAGCTTCATCTAGGGGAAGAGTATTCAGAGGACTCCAGTTGAATTGTTTAAGTAAGTTAGAGAAGGTGTTGGGGTTGAAGTTTTTTAAGGAGTGCATAGAGATGGTGGTATGTGGCACTTGTAGGGAGGGAGAGTGACTGTGAGTGAAAGTAGGAAAGTGGTACTGAAAGAGTCGGGGAGGGTACCACTACTAGTGATAAGGTGTGGGTGTGCTACCAGAATCCAGTCGAGGGTGCTACCAGAGTAGTCCTTTGATAGCCTGGTTACAGAGTTAATTAGCTGATGGAAGTTGTAGAGGTTTATATTTAGGGGGTTTGTGGGGCATTGGACAGAGGACCAGTTAATATTAACATCGCCTAGGACAAAAGTCTCATTTGTAATGTTGGTGGAGAGCCAAGAGAGTATGTCTTCAAGAATAGGTATATTGTTACCAGGAGGGATGTAGAGGGAGGCTAAGCATATGGTTTTATGTTTGTTTAGGTGGAGTAGGGGTAGAAGTAATTCGACGTTGGCAAACTGTGGGAAATGGGCTTAGAATATGAAGTAACTGAAAGGGAAGAGGAATAGAGTAGATGGGGTAAAAAGGTTTATACTTCTGCGACCTTGGCAATCAGAGCATTAAACTGCCAATTTCATATGTTAAAATATCAACAGCATATCATTGGACTGCTTAAACAGAAAATTATGTTGATTCCCGACTGTGTGTGGAAAATAAAGATTTACAGGATTTAATGCATTCTGCTGAACAGGTTGGAAAACATACTTTGCAATGTGGTTTTGATTCTTTAGAGGCCTCCTGCAGGGCTGCTGTTACTGGGTCTGTGCTTAGAAGGCATGTTTGGCTTAAAGAGCAACCTTTGCTTGATCATGTTAAAGTTAAATTGTCGGATGCTCCTTTAAATCAGGACCGCCTGTTTGGCAAGAAGGCTGAAGTTGTTCTAAAAAAGATGGAAGATAAAGCTAAATCTATGCAAACTGTTAGATTTCTTACAAGTGCAACCTCCAAGATTTAGTAGGCATTGGCCTACTAAGAGTTGGTCCTTTTCAGCCCCTTCCAGATCCTCTCAAGTCAAACCCAGACACAACAAAAACCCCAGGTTTCAGTCCCAGGGTACTCTGAGCGAAGCAGCGGGGGGCCTCGACTTCCAAATCTGGAAATAACAAGACACCCCCTACAGTAAACAGTCTCAATGACTTCCTGTTAAAATTACCAAGCACTTATCTTTCAACCGCTCCTTTGGGGGGAAAGATCGCTCTTCATGCAAAGAACTGTGACCTTATAACCCAGGACAAATGGGTTTTAAATATTGTGTCCCAGGGATACAGATTTCATTTCCACACATTGCCAACACCAAATGGGTGTCCAGACCTGCCTCTGAATCGGTGGGCAGAGGCTCAAAAACGAGTACTTTCTCTCTTAAGCATGGGGGCTATTCAACTGGTGCCAGAAGAGGAAAAGGGACAAGGTTTCTATTCAACGTTTTTCCTGGTACACAGAAAAGACAAATCATGGCGTCCAATCCTGGACCTCTCTACTCTAAACACCTTTCTGGAGATTCCAAAATTCAAGGTGCTGACTCTTCACCATTTACTACCTATGCAAGGCAAAGACGCCTGGTTGGCAACTCTAGATTTAAGAGAAGCATACCTGTACATCCCAATTAGGGAATCTTGCAGAAGATACTTATACTTCAAAGCAGGCTACCTGCATTATCAGTTCTCTGCACTGCCCTTTGGCTTGTCTACTGCGCCCAGGGTATTCACAAAGTGCCTGGCTCCAGTTATTGCATTTTGCAGGCAAAAAAATATTCAAATATATCCATACCTGGACGATTGTCTAATTCAGGCAGAAAACCAGGGCATACTTTTGAATCATCTGGTGTTTGTAAAAAGGGTTCTGACTTGTCTAGGGTACACCATAAACGAAAAGAAATCACAACTGGTACCCTCTCAACAGATTACTTTCCTGGGTGCAAGCTTGAATACAACTGCCCAGATGGTTTTCCTCATGCCAGAGAAGCAAATTCATTTGTTAGCTTCAAACAAGTGGCCACAAAAACCCTGCTATCTGCAAGACAAATAATGCAAGCCTTGGGGTTGATGGCCTCCTGCATTCTTCTAATTTCATATGCAAGACTGCATATGAGGAAACTACAGTGGTACCTAAAATGTCTATGGAGTCAACGTTGTCACAGCATGGAAACAATGATTCCTATCATGTCTTACCTACACCTGGAGTTCCTATGGTGGGCAGAAGCCTGCCACCAAAACAAGGAATTACCATTCACACTACCCCCTGCCGCCCAAACTCTAACTACAGATGCATCAGACTATGCATGGAGGGCTCACCTAGCAGGGAAGTGCATTCAGGGCAAATGGAACCCAAATCAAATGCACCTACATATCAATCAAAAATAAATGTTAGCTGTACAGAATGCTCTGACAGCCTTCAAGGACTACATTCGTCCAGGACAACTAATGGTAAAGATGGACAACACCACGGTTATGTGGTACATAAACAAGCAGGGGGGGTACACATTCCTACCCCCTCTGCAGACTGGCCATGGCATTGTGGAACACAGCCCTGAGCTACCAAGTGCATCTACAAGCTCAATTCCTGCCAGGAAAATTGAATACACTGGCAGACGGACTAAGCAGAAACCTCTTGGACCCACACGAGTGGAAACTGGAACCACAGATTTTCAACATGTTGACAAACAAATGGGGGAGCCCAGACATAGATCTATTTGCCTCCCGCCAGAACTACCAGTTGGACAGGTTTTGCACAAGGACTCCCCACAAACAAGCCTGGAAAGTGGATGCTCTGTCCTTCAGCTGGAAAAATCTGTCAGTCTACGCTTTTCCCCCTCTGCCACTGCTCTCCAAAGTTCTACTAAAAGTCAAACAGGACAAACCCAAGGATGATTTTGATTGCTGCAGATTGGCCAAGTCAACACTGGTGTTCCCCCTCCTGCGCAGTGTGTCGCAAATATCTCCATGGCACCTGCCTCAGACCAGACCCCTTCCCTGCTGTTCTCAGCAGGAGAACCAAATTCTGCACCCTCAGCTTCCAATACTGAACCTTGCAGCCTGGCTAATCACTTAAATTTACCCTGATCATCCCTCAGCAAACCTGTGATGGATGTCATCTTGGAGGCAAGAAGACCTAGTACTAGAAAATCTTATGCTGACAAATGGAAAAGATTCTTTGCCTGGAACCAATCTTTAAGGATGAGCACAGCAGTGCTCAGTTTACCTCCGATTTTGCAATACTTAACTGAGATGCTTCACAAGGGCTTGTCTTTTTCCTCCATTAAAATCCACGCCCCCAGCTATTTCAGCTCACTATAACACGGAACCACCCCTCTTCTCACATCCTCTGCTCAAGCAGTATCTCGGAGGGGCAAAAAACTTGAGACCACCCAGGAGAGCTCCAACCCCTGCCTTGGGATCTTAACTTTGTTTTGGAGAAACTCACTCTACCTCCTTTCGAGCCAGCTGCTACTGCAGACTTAAAATTTCTTTCTTGAAAAACAGCTTTCCTTTTAACAATCACTTTAGCAAGAAGGATATCTGAATTACAAGCCCTTATGGCAGTGGAACCTTTCATCATCTTTCATGCGGACAGGATATCTCTTAGGACCAATCCATCCTTCATGCCCAAGGTGGTTTCCAGTGTGGCTCTTAATCAGTCTATTCATTTGCTAACCTTCTTTCCCAATCCACAGAACAAAGGGGAATGGATTCTACATTCCTTGGATGTGCACAGGCAATTAAGATTCTACTTGGACAGGACTAAATCTCGAAGAAAATCAGAACAGTTGCCGGTAGCGTTTGCTGCAGGGGCAGAGGGGAAGGCTATTTCAAAACCATTTCTAAATGGATAAGCCATTGCATTCATTTCTGCTATAAGCACCATGGAAAACCTATCCCCCAGGGGATCAGATCTCACTCCACTAGGGCTGCATCTACTTCTGCAGCCTTTCTCAGAGGTGTTCCTACCAGGGATATCCAAGAAGCTGCTACCTGGAGTTCTGTGCATACTTTCACCAAGCATTATTTACCAATTTTCTCTCATTCCAGAACTGGCTTTGCCACTGCTGTCTTGCAGGGCCTTATAGCTGGCCCTAATGCTGTATAAACTCATCCTCCCAACCATAGCTTTGGGAATCTACCCAAATGTAATGACCAACAGTGAAACACAAAGAACATAGTGCAGTTGTGTACACTTACCTTAAATGTAGATGTTTGAGTGTATTCACTGCTGCAGTCCTGGTTACCCTCTCTCTAGCCCCCTAGATTTTCTGACTATACCTTTACTTTCCTTTACTATGCTTAAAAGCCTTTTAGGTGTATTTGCTTTTGGTTGGAAGTATACTTTTGTGTTTTTGTATTTATTTGCTCCCCATTAGGGGGCCATCTGACATCTGGAGCAAGAAAAACTGATGTAATGACGTCGGCTGCATGTTTTATACCCCTGACGACCTGACGTCATGGAAGAAGGGACAGCAACCGACGCAGGACCCAAGACTTTGTTAATCAGGCCGACTGAGGGCAACCTGCCAGCAGATTACCCAGATGTAATGACTGCAACAGTGAATACACTCTAACATCTACATTTGTGGTAAGTGTAAACAACTGTACTTTGTTCTGGTAGTCCTGTAATTTGTCCTGTAAAACTCTGTCCTGGTTGCCTCTGTAGCTTATGTTCCTGTCCTGATCTTTCTGTGATGTTAAATGCTTCTACAGAGTGTTGATAGCCAGGGGGGATTGGGATGGTGGGGAATGAGATGTTGGGGGGGGGGGGAGGCAGCCTCCTGGTGGTCCTGTATTGTGCCCCTGTCTGGTTTTGTGCGAGGATCTCCCCTTGGAAAATCCTGTTGAAGTCTGCTGGCACGGTTATAATTTCCCCTTCTATCCCGTTATAAGTAAAATGTCTGTTCTCCTGGTGGTGTTATTATTGTACCTCCTAGTAAGTCTCCCAGGGTCATCTTTGTCCAGTTGATCTTGATTCATTTTATATTAATCTTTCTTTCTTTAATAGACTGCTCATATCCTTTCACTCTGTCTTTAAGCAGCTCAAATTTAGCATCTAGGTCATTGTAGTTCTCATTTTCCAATGTTTTTAAAGATGTGATGTCAGCCTTTGTAGCTTCCTGCACACTAAGATTGTTCCTTACTAGCAGACGAATACGTTTGTAGCTGGGATCCTCTAAAATGTCTTCCCATTCCGTAGAAAGTGAATCATCCATACTTATCCACATTGGTGTTTTGTTCAGTCTAAGTCCCCTGGATAGTCTCTTCTTATCTATGCTTTGTTATAAATAAATGTGTTCCCAGTAGAGACTCTGCATGCAAGAAAAGTGGGACATTGTCACAGGAAACCCTTTTCTGATTAACGTCTTAGGTGAAGCCCCATTCTTTGTTTATAGGAAGGCCAGGAACGTTAGAAGTTTTGTTGAATTTAAACCCAGACCATATGAGAGAAACACTAAAAGATGTGAAACTAATTGTACATTTTGTATATTTATACAGCAAGGTGATAATTTTCTTTAAATAAGGGCAATAAAAACTAAGACCAGTGCAGGGGGTGACTGTAACACCACAGAAGTAATTTACAAGGCACAGTGCAATGACGATGATGCAATCTATGTGGACAAGACTGTAAATAAACTCAAGCGTAGGATTTCATGTCATCTGTCAGAAATCTGCTCTGGATGTAAAAGTAATACACTAGCCAAACACCTTTCTCTCCATAAAAGATACACAGGTTTTAAGTTCCAGATCCTGGATCGCATAAACATGGGTGATCTTGAAGAAGACATCCCGAATATTCTGGAGAAAGATGAACTCATGTGGCAATTAAAGCTGAACTCTTTTAGGAAGCCCGGACTAAACTACTACTATTCAATTAAAAGTGCTCTGGAACTTAGAAAATTGCCACGTT
Source organism: Protopterus annectens (assembly GCF_019279795.1). Taxonomy (NCBI): domain Eukaryota; kingdom Metazoa; phylum Chordata; order Ceratodontiformes; family Protopteridae; genus Protopterus; species Protopterus annectens. Next base: position 537,832,374 of record NC_056740.1, read on the forward strand.
GTTTACATAACTAATTTTATTTTATTTTATTCTACCAGTTGGTTTTAAATACCATTTTAAATCTGTTGTAATTTGTTTCCATCATCATACATTTTTTCTTGTTGTTTTTTCTTTTTCTGGTTCTCTTTTTTCCACTTTATTCAAAATTATGTGAAATAATACTAACTAATTATACAATTATATATATTTTTATAGATAGTTTTTAGGGTCCTTGTACACAGACCTGAAGAAGTCGAAGTATGAAAGCGATCTTTGTTAACAATAGGTTATGAAAATAGAATATGATTTTTGCAATTGATTTTTACATGCAAAGTGTATATGTGTATATATATATATATATATATATATATATATATTTTTTTTTTTTGATTGCCAAATGGACTAAGGTTGATATATTTCCAGCCATGTAGTACATTGTCTTGGATAAAACCACAGACTTAATAATCTGGTTAAATAAGAGATACCACATCATTATGAGTTTTATTTAAAGTACATAAGGGTTATATTATTATGACAGCTACTAAGTAGGGCAGGACCAGCTCGAATGCTACACTGATGGAGGATGGGATGTGAATTTAACATGTGTACCAATAACACTTTGTTTTACAGCACAATAAACCACTCCCATGCCTGATAAAAAGTATATATATATTTAGAAAGCTTGTGAGGAAACTGTTACTCTATTTTTGTTTTACTTGGATCACTTGTCTGTGTACTTAAAAAAGGATTTTCGACTGGAAACAGACTGCATGCCTTGCTTGGATTACTTTCAAATAGTAATTCTGTACAATTATATATTTTCTATTTATTTATTTGTTTGTTTATTTTACTTAAGGCGAGTTTAAGTTCGCTACTTCTATTACTTTTGTCTGATCTGATTAATATACAGTGATTAACTAGAGATACATGGACTGAAAATCTTCCACACAAACGTACAATAGCAGACATATGTGCAAAAGTACCATTAGAGATATAAAAAAAAAAAAAACTGTTTCCATATTAACAACAAAAATAAACCAGAAATATACCGGTTTAAAACTTGCAGGACTGAACAGATGGGAACAGAAAAATAAGTATTGATACTGAGGTAGAAATAGAGACGATAGAGAAGCATAAACGAGTCTTACATACAAGGAGATGAGCGAGAAGAAAGAAGCAGAAGTTAATTAGTTTTGGAGGAAAAAGACAGTGAATTAAAGTATACAGATGTTAGAGTGAAAGAGGTTGTACAAGTATTTAACATATTTTCTTAAGGAAAGCATGTTAAGGACATATAAGGGAATACAAGTTAGTTAGGGTGGTGGCAAGAGCAGGAAGGTGAATTACCAAAGTAGGGGTTTTTGTTATTTTTTTGAAGGGTAAGGTAGATTTGATAGATCATATATTATTAGGAAGTATGTTCCAAGTATGGGATATTATAGCAATAACCCACGCCTGGGTGTGGGTAATGTGGGATTTACCCACGGTTGGCGTGGTTTGGTACCAAACAAAGTCAACCGTGGGTAAATCCTGCATTACCCACACCCAGAAGTGGGTTATTGCTATTATACTATGACATTATTTAAGAAAATAAATAATTACTTTTCTTAAATAATGGCACTGTATAATGCCTCTTTGCTGCCCTTCCACAGCTGTCTGGTATCCGCGGCATTTCTGATGTACTGCGCATGCCTACGCAGTACATCAGAGCTGTGGCCAAAAGCAACGGAGAAAGCAAGATCTCGGTTGCTTTTTACTGTTTCGCTATGTTAAATGGGTTTAACATAGCGAGACAGGTTTAAAAAAAAAAGCAACAGAGAAAGCAAGATCTCCGTTGCTTTTTACACACTGTGTCGCTATGTTAAAGGAGTTTAACCTAGCGAGACAGCTTTAAAAAAGCAACGGAGATCTCCCTTGCTTTTTTTAAACCTGTGTCGCTATGTTAAACTCTTTTAACATAGCGAGACAGTGTTTTAAAAGAGACTTATACTAATGGAAAAAGTCTGGGCGACTGGACCTTTTTCCATTAGTACAAGTCGATTTGCAACGTGCACGCTGGCCAATCAGCGTGCACGTTTTGGAATATTAATGGGGGTCATGGTATAATGAGTATTTATAGAGCAATCTGCCTATTTGTTTGTAGGTGTCCACATTGGAAAGTCCCTGGTGGTAATGATGATCTTTCTTTACTTCCCAACTTCATTCCTCTCACATAATCTTTTAATTTTGACAGTTTTCTTGAAGAAAACCTAGGTCTGTCACCTATTTCTTTCTCTAAATCATTGTTGCCCAACATAACTTTCCAATTTTGTTGAGAAGAATTGGAACATATTAAGGACAGAAGATAGGTTATGTGAGATTATAGGCCACATACCTAGGTTTGGGTATAGACGTAATACTAATCTAAAAGACTTATTATGTAAAGAGAAAGGTTTCTCTGGTAACAAAGCTTGGATGAGTAAAGCAGGAACGCTACCATGTGGCAATTGTAAAGCATGTGCTAGTATTAACAAAGATCCTACTTTTTTGCATCCAGTAGATGGGAGAAGGTTCAACTTTAAGGCCAGAGCAACATGTAGGACAACACACATTGTGTATATTGCTGAGTGCCAAAAATGTTTGTCATACTATGTGGGGATGACAACAAACATGCTGAAAGTTAGAATATTACAACATCTTTCCTGTATTAGGAATAAGGTAGAACAGAATGCTTTATATAAACATGTGGAGAAGAATTCCACACATACTTTCATGTTTAAAGCCATTGTAAATGTTAGGTTGGGTGTTGGGGGGGGACATTAAATTATATACAGAGTCTTTAGAGTCTAAATGGATCATTACACTTACTTCACATAGACACCCAGGTTTAAATGACAGGATACCTTTAAAACCTGCACTACAGAATAGGCGGGTTAAGTATTAACAGCTGATTGGCTGAAGCTTGTTTTTTAAATGAGAACCTGTATGTGTTTCATTGTCTGATGAAGGGTTGGTGAACCCGAAAGCGCTTACTGTGTTGGAGTACTTTATTAAACAATTTTTATCCTTACAGCGGTGTCAAGCCAGTCTTTTTCTTGTTTTTTTTTTTTCCAATTTTCATGTATGTACTGTTTAACCTTCCACATTTCTTGACATATCGGCAATGGGAAAGGCAAAAAATATTTGGAATCTATTCCACTTGCATCCAGAAAGTACGATTGTCTAGCTGGTGTGTGAAAATCACCATAATACAATATTGAACGTGTGACACCAAATCATAATTTCTGTACCTCAAGTTCTATTCGCTCTAACCAATCTTCACTGTAATCTTTCTGTGAATAACTTGAGTAAAGTTGCTTCTTCAGCAAATACTCCCATTATCTGAAATCAGTCTACTCAACCGAATGAATTGACCTTTGATCACGTTCCTCTTCATGTGGTGTGGATGGAGACTGTCATGATGCAAATATTGATTTGTAAAACTTTATTTTCTGAAAATTTTACTGACAAAATGACCAGTCTGGACATCAAATGATAACTGAATGTCTAAGTAATTCAGACACTCTCCAAACCCTCCTGCAGAAATCTTAGAAAAGAAGTGGTGTTCAAACAGTTTACAAAACTCCAGAATTCTTCTCTGCTTCCTTTCCACAAAAAAATCAAATCATTGATGAATCTTCTATAAAACAAAATCTTACCAGATAGTCCGTGTTTTTCCAAAAATGTTTGTTCCCAAGTGGACTTGACAATGTTGGAAAAAGCCGGTGCCACCCAGGTACCCATTGCCATACCTGTCTTTTGCTTGAAATATTTCTTACCAAAGCAGAAAAAATTGTTGTCTAACACCAAGTCCATTAACTCACACATGGTATTGACTGTCACCATCGAAATTGGAGGAGTTGACTAGATAGTCCCTCAAAAAATCAATGCCAGATGTTCTTCGTGTTTCACTGTTGCAGTCATTACATTTGGGTAATCCTGCTGGCAGGTTGCCCTCAGTCGGCCTGAATTCCAAAGTCCTGGGTCCTGCATCGGCTGCTGTCGCCCCTTCCCTGACGTCAGGGGTGTAAAAGATGCGGCCGACGCCATTTTCTTAAGTCTTTCTTGCTGCGTGGTGCCTGAAGCAGAAGCAGTTCGCAAGTGCCGGTCGGCTGACTCCTGAGATTTTCTTGTTCGAGTTTCAGATCCGAAGTCTTCAATAAAGCTAAGTACTCCGTTGGGGAAACTTTTTTCTTGCTCCAGACCGATGTCAGAAAAAGTTAATAATTCTATTTCTTGTGGAAAGCAAATACCTCATAAGGACTTTCATTCTTACTGTATTCCTTGCCTAGGCCCTGATCACAATGTTGCTGGTTGTCTGTTTTGTGCTAGATTTAACCAACGCACTATTAAGCGTCGGTATGGTTTTGTTTTAAACTATTTTGGACGCCGGTTTAATTATCCAGAAATGTCGTCGGATAGCCATCCGACTACCGGAGTTCACAAAAAACACAAAGAAAAAGAGATAGATAGACAACCGAGGCCCAAAACCGACCACGAAGCTTCTCCCAAGCCAGTCGCCAGTTCTCAGAGGCGCTTTCGCAGCCCCTGACTCCCGCTACTTTAGAGTCACAGCCCGCTACCAACTCCCACGTGGAGTCGGCCATGCCGCTGGAAACTCAAGGTATTGGAGCCTCGGATACTATTACTTCAGGTGGGTCCAGAGCCGCTTTTGGGTGATCAACTTGTAAAAAATTGTAAGTGTTCTGGCCTACATTTCCTTGAGTGAATAAGTCTAAGAGTGTCAACTCTGTGTTATGATAGCTCTCTTTAATCACAATGTTGGACACTTCAGCATAATTTCTCTCATGATGGCTTGCTGATAATCTGCGTTAGTCATAATCACAAACATACCTCCTTTATCCACCCTCATTAATCTCAGATCTTTCCTTCCAATAAAATCTTGTAAAGCCTCTCCTTCTGGTATAGTCAGGTTGTCTCTCACTTGTCAACTTTGGAGCTAGTTCCTAAAGCCATTTTCACAAAGACTGGTGAAAAATTGAAGAGTACTTTTTAAAGGAGGGTTAAAAGTGCTTCTCTTTCTCAACATTTCTCCCTCTCTCTCAATACAAGATACCTGTGCCATCACAAAACTCAAGTTGAGTTTCCTAGCATACAACTTGAAGTCTACAGTAAGTCTTGGAATATTAACTGAATTGCCAGGCATAAAATTAAAAACTTTTAAACACCGAAATTAGTTTAGGTGATAAAAATTCATCAGTTAGGTTTAAAATATTAAACCCATACTCTGTTGTTTCCAGTTCTTTCCTTTCTCTTTCCCGTTGTTATTTGCACTTGCCTGCCACTTTGGTGTCTGTATCACTCCTGTTGGATTCACTAAAAAAAGCCCAGTAGGTATTACAGGCAAAGGTGGCAATTTGTCTACATCTACAAGACCTTGATTGGTGCTAACTGCAGTCTGTTTGGCAGCATTTTTAATATTAACTTCAGCTGTTGCACCTGAATTGTTACCTTTATCACCTTTCTCATTTGGTGTATTATTGTCTGATCCATTTGATTTATGTATAGGATAAGCCAGTCCTGCAGAATATGATGCAATATCCCTTCTCAATTTACCTTGCTTTCTAGAAAGTATACTGGCTTTAAGTCTGTCTACCATGGCACCAATAGGGGAATAGAAAAGACATCCGAATAGAGAATAGTGTTATGCTTAAGTACTAGGGATGGTAAAAAGTGGATGGGGAAGTAGATTAAAAAAGTCAGAGAAATAAGAGAGCAACAGAGCAAGAGGGTTAGGTAGGGCCTTGGCAAGAGCAGATCCAGGAGTTTATTGGAGTTTCTTTTAGAGCTTTTTTGAAGTTGTGAATATTGGGTATAGTTCTTATGTGTTAACAGAATAGCTAGATAGATGTTGGCTGATTGTTCGTTTGGGCTTTTAGATTGCCAAGAGAAACTGGTCAGAGCTCCGGATAGAGCGATTGGGAATATAAAGGAGATGAGGGATGATATGCCGGGGCCGGAGGTAGGTTTGTTGAGGATAGAGTGAGTGAGTGAGGAGCAGTTGAGCTAGTATGAGCCGGTGGGGGAATTCTAGCCAAATAAGGAATTTGAGAGAAACGCAGTGGTGTAAAGGTTAGGGTTTGCTGAGAACCTAGCGACTTTGTTATAAGTAAGTTCATGCTTAGACTTTAGAGATGATTGTAAGTTGGTTAAGATCAGAGAGGCATAAAGTAGACTGGGAAGAAGGTAGACAAAGGCAAAGGAGAGTCTTGAGTACTTTGTGAGCAATTTTTTTGTTTCTATAGAGTGAACCCAATTTTTGGTGAATCTGTTTTTATGCAGTTTTGGATGTGTATATCAAATTTAATTGGATCATCATTGATCCTCTCAAACTACTTGGTATGTGTTTTTATGTTAATTGCAGTGTTGTCGAGGGATGTGATAGTAAATTATTTATGATGGAAAAGAGATTTTGTGAGGAATAAGAGTTTTTTTTTTGGCAAGGGGGAGGGTTGAATACGAGTTGATTCAGTTAACCAACTTTCAACAGAGTTGAAAGACTTTTGGGTTAAAGTGAGGAGTTGAGAGAGATTATTGGAATTGGAGATGATTGTGGAATCATCTACGTATTGTATGAGAGAGGAGTGAGAGCAGGAAGTGTGAAGACAGTTTGCGAAGATGTTAACTAGCAGTGGTCAAAGGATGGAGCCTTGAGGTACTCCTGTATTGACTGGGAGGAAGGGTGAGAAGGAGGAGAGCCACTTGACAGACTGCTGTCTGTTGGTGAGGTAGCTAGAGAGCCCTTAAGAGTAGGAGTTCAGAGACTAAGATCAGACAATTTAGTGAGGAGCTTGGGGTGAGGGACAGTGTAAAAAGCTTTGGAGAGCTCTAAAAATAGACAGGAAACTAGCTTATTGTTGTCTGTGGCTAGCGAGTTCATATTATTGAAGGAAATTAGAGCAGTGGTCATGCTATGGTTATGGCGGAAGCCGTGTTGAGTAGGAGTGAGTAGTAGATCTTCCTGAAGAAGATAATCCAGGAGCTGCTTGTGTATACAGTTTTCAAGTATTTTAGTGAGGGGGGCTGTGGGCCTGTAGTTTGAGAGGTCAGTGGAGTGTTCTCTTTTATGGTTAGGTATGGTGTAGAATTGTTTCCAGATAGAGGGACTGTTGATTCTTGGATAGATCAGTTGACCAGGATGGAGATTGGGTAGGGTATAGAGCTAATGGCAAGCTTTAGGAAGAAGGGTGGTAGATTATCTGCTGAGGGAGAGCATGGTTTTAATTTGTTTAGTAGAGATTTTATGTAAGCAGTGGGTAAAGGTTTGAGTGAGAAGGTGGTTTTATGAGCTGGGGGGTATATGGAGATTGGAGACATGACTATTTTGGGTTAGTTTGCTGATGGAGTCAATGAAATGAGAGTTGAGGATAGTGGTGGATTCAAGGGGAAAGGAGTTAGGGCAAGGGTTGGGAATGCTAGGACTACCTGGATGAAGAATCTTGTTGATGGTGTTCCAAAATATTTTAGGACTGCTGTGAGGGCTAGTTTGAAGCTGTAGGTAGAAATTTTTCTTATTATTAACATAGTTTATTTGTGAGATTTTGGAGTTCTATTTAGGTTTGGAGGTAGACAGGGGATTTAGTTTTTAGGTAGTTTTTCCAAGCATTATCCCTGTTGTGCATTAGAGTACAAGTGGGCTGTGAAAGACAAGGTGGAAAGAGATTTTACCCTGATTTTCCTAAGAGGAGCAAGGGAGTTGAGAATATCTAGGAAATGTAGGTAAATTTGTGTACTGCAAGTCATACCAGTTTGTGGGAGAGAGTTTATTGTGTAACTCTTCAGGGTTGAAGTTAGAGAGCCTACGTCAGTCTTATTTATTTTATTTATTTGACATTTGTTAAATAAATACAGTCTTTGTATATGTGGTCTAATTTGTTGATGGGAATACCTTTGAATGCAGGTGGGAAGGTGGTCACTTATAGAATCAGGCAATGTTTTGGGGTTGTGGAATAGGTTTGGATTGGATACAAGGATCCAGTCTAAGATAGAGTTTAGTATAGTGGGTAGGGGTAGAGATTAGTTGCGTGAAAACATGGAGATTTATACTAGAGTTAGGAGAGTCAGTGGTCAGGGTTAGTCAATCAGTGTTGACGTCACTCAGAATTATTGTTTCATACGATATATAGTGAGAGATCTAGGAGTGGACATGTTCAAGAATGGGGGATGTTAGTATCTGGGGGGGATCTAAATGGTAACAATCGTAAGTTTTTTGTGATTGTTTCCAGTTTACTGTTAAGAGTTCTGCTCGATGAGTATTGGGAAGAGAAATGGACAGAAGGAACCAGTTTAGTTGGTCAGAGTAAATTATAGCTACACCTCCTCCTTTCTTGTGGGCCATGTCCAAGCAGAAGATATTGTGTCCAGGGGGATGGATTTTATTGTCAGTGATCTGGGGTTTAAGCCAAGTTTCACTTAGAGTTAAGTCAGGAGAGTAATGGGCAATCCTTAAGTGGAATTCACTGACTTTGTTGAGTATGCTGTGAATATTCAGCGAGTATATGTTTAAGCATTTGGGGGTGCAATTGGGGAGAGAGGAAGATGAGGGTGAAGAGAAGGTGTTTTTTAGAAGAATAGGAGTGCGGGCCAGGGTTGGGGTGAATATCTCCAGACAGGAATAAACTTTTGATAATGTGTATTAGTGAAGAAGTCATAGAGCTGAAAGTGTGTTATTTAGGCTTAGTTTTGAGGGGGTGTGAGAGGTGATTTTGAGTAAGAGAGGGTTAGAAGGGTAAAAGAGGGCTATTCTTAGTGGCTGAGTAAGAGTAGGAGGAAAGTTTATGGGTGATAGTTTAATTTCATAAGAAGTCAGGAGAGAGAGAGAGTAAGTAGAAGAGTAGTGGAGACAGATGAGAAGCAAGTTAAGGGAGGTAGAGGAAGCATGAGAAGCGGAAGTTTGAGAAGAAGATAAGTAGAAAAAAAAGGTGAGGGGCTGTGTGGAGGCAGGCGTGATTTATGAAGAAATGAGACAATATCTCAGAGCATTTCCCAAAGCCACATGCAGAAATGTTGGTTATTAACTTGTTAGGCTTCATAGCCAAAACATTCACATTGAAGAATAAATCCAGTTTCTACTTCCAAAGTTTCCAGTTGGGTCACAGAGCCATAGCTGAAAGAAGAAACAAGCTAGTGTTAAAGGGGCGTTCCCCGTCTCCAAGGAAGAAGGCCCACTGCTCATTCCTCTGTGTCTTCTGTTGTATTTCCTCTTTCTCTCCCCAAGAAGCCAGCTGACCATGCTAGGGATGAGCAATCCAGAGAGAGAGAGAGAGAGAGGGAAAAAAAGCTCAAGTGTTAAAGAAATGGTTTCCAGATGATTCTCCTCCTTTTGGCTGCAGCTCTCAAGGCAGCAAAACCTTCAGACCCAGTCCTTGAGTTGGGAATGATCCTCAACGGATCCAGTACACTGCCTTTCCCAGAGTCTTGCTTCTCTCTGGAGCCTCAATCTCAAATATTAAGATCCCCTAAGCTCCAGGAGAGATCATTTCATTGGGTGTTGAGGCCTTCCTCCTCTGCTTCCTGTCTGCTCAGTTGGCTCTTCCAGGAACCTTTCAAAAAATGGTTGTTGATAGGATGATGAGGAAATTTCTCAGAACCCAAATCCAGATGAGGGTCTTCCAGGCTTTGGCTCCAGTGGGGTGACTGATTTCTTCTCCTCAGCTAGTTATAGCTTCTTCTGTGATCAGTCCTGTGGAATCAGGTCAGTCTGCTCTGAGTTCCCTTTGGGGTATATCTTCATGGGACCCGAAGACATGGTCTTTTTGACTTTAGGAGATGCATACTTGGATGACCAGTGTAGTATCTGCGAGCCTTCTGGTCACAGGGTCATAACTGAAAAAAGAAGCTAGTGGCTTTTTTCTATACCGAGGAAGACCAGCCCCCCCCCCCTTCTCGTTCCCCTGTGCCTTCTGCTGCTTCTCCTGTCACCAAGAAGCCAGCTGACAGTGCTATGAGTAGTCAGTGTTGTGTACAGGGAGTTGGTTCCAAACAGAGACCTTCAGGATCTGTTCCTCTGTGTCAAGACCTCACTGTTAGAAAGCTGTGCTTCATTGTCTGCTTTTGAGCCGAGAGGTTCCTCAAGACAAGTCATTTTTAGGAACTTCAGCTCCTTCCGTAAGGGTCCTTGGCTCCATCTCTGGGTCAGCCTTCGAGACTTTCAAGAGTGCTCTCTCAATCCAGAGAGCAGACATCCCTTTCAAGGTCATCTCCCTCCTGCCCCATAGAATTTCCCCAGGTCCTGAGCTTGTTCATCTTTTGTTGTTGGGGCAGCCATTATTCAAAAGTCTTACCCCGTCCTTGTTAAAGAACCCCATCGACTTCTGAGTTCTGAGGAATATCCCACCAAAGTGGTGTGCCAGAAGCACAGTTGTGAAAAGAGCACACGCATTACCCACAGGAATAGCCCACAGAAGATACTGACTTTGAAGGAGAAGAATTCCCTAGAGCTCCTCAAGAAGAAATCTTTGGAGAGATTTTGCACCTACTCAGAAAGGGTGGTGGTCCACTGAAGCATCTTCCCAAGAGGAGTCAGTATTCCTTGAGGCTTTTGGAGCTGACCCATCTAATTGAGGTGTTCCCTTGCAGATGAGATGGTAGACCTCCTCTCCAAACGAGCTTGGTAGCTACTGGACATAGCTGAGCCAACTCCCTGCAAACCTGACAAGTTTTTAATTTCACCGAAAGATCATCCCACTGGCGCAAGGGACCAGCCATGGATTCTGTGGTAGTGGCAGTGGCTACCAAGAAGGAACTAGTAGAAGGAAGTTTCACTCTTCATCCACTAAACAAGGAGCCTTGTGCGTTGATCAAGTTCGGGAAGTGAGTTTACATTTCACCAATGTTTGCCATTAGGGAGCTGAAGTACTTAACTCGAAATTTCTCTAAGGGTCCCTATCTGTGAGCAGCAGAAGTCCCGTCAGCTTGCAGTTAGCTACCCTTCAGTTTTTATCTAATGTTTCAGTGCATGTTATTTCCATCAACAAAGTGATAGATTGACAGTCTTTTTGGTCCAAAAGTGAAGGAAGCCCTTTCCAGAAATGAACAAGACTGCAAGACCTTGTCTGCCTTAGGAATCAAGTTGTCTACACCTCCGAGGACCTTCAAGTTGTCTACACCTCCGAGGACCTTCTCACGGAGTCAAAAGGGTTGGAAGAAACTTTGGTCTTGTAAGTCACCAGGATTTGTTCCCATCTGTTCTGGAGGGAGGATATCCCCCCCCCCCCCCCGGCAGGGAGGGAACTCTTATAGTGCATGTCCCCTGAGGCATAGGTGGCCCACAAAAATGGGTTTTGTGGTCCCTTCTCTGAATGGCCCTACTAGCACTCTTGAATGTTTGCCTGACTGCTGCTCTCTGGAGGCAGTCCTGGGGCACTTATCCCTGTGCCATTCAGCTTGGACATCACTCTGTCTGGGTGCAGAGGATAATAACCAGAGGCTATTTAATTCCTTTTATTTCTCCCTCTTTATCTACAAAGAAACTTCCTGGTGTTCAACCTTCTGAAGGGAGGCAGCTGCTTCAGAAATAAGAAAGCTTCTAAAGAATCGAGCCATCCAGCAGGTCCCACCAGACTAGAGAGGATCTGAAATTTACTCAAGATACTTTTTAGTGCCAAAGAAAAAAATGAGGACCTAAGGCCAATCTCATATCAAGTCATCTGAACAAATTAAGATAAACAAAGTTCTTGATTTTTGTGGTACAGTCTGTTCTTCCTTTGCTAAAGATAAATGACTGGACATGTGTGCTCAACTTCCAGGATGCATGCTACCACATTATGATAGACAGATGATACCAGGAGGTTCCTTAACTTCCTGCTTGGGAGACACTCATTTCCAGTTCAGATCCCTGCTCTTTGGTCTAACCACAACTTCCTAGGTTTTCACCAAGTACATGGCAGTGGTTGCAGCTCACCTTCAACTGCAGGGGTTCCTTATGTTCTCCTATCTGGACAATTGGCTCATCACAACCCCTTTCGGGATCTTCTTTAGGCTAGAAACTCCTTTTTTCAACTGTGGAAATCACAGTGAATACAGCAAATTCCAAGTTATAGTCTGTTAATTCCAAGTAATTTAAGTCAGGATTTCAGCAATTCATAAGTAAAGCCTTAGCAGTGCATTGTCAGAAGCCACCAGCAAGACAGGTCATATGTCTACTAGGTTCCATGACAGCAGCAGTTACAGGGGCCTGGCTGTCCAGGTATCACATGAGAGTTCTATAGTGGGCCTTGTCAGTCCAGTTGTCTCTCAGATGACATCCTATGTCCTTTCCAAGTGTCATTTAAAGATCTGCAGATCTCATATCTGTTAGTGGTTGTAATCACAGATTGCATTTCAAGGACGTCCTTTTGTTATATCTTCATTGTGGGCCATGATGATCACAGACGCTTTCTACCTGTAGTAGTGGGGGACATATCTTGGGATAGACTGTCCAAGGCATGTGGTCTCTGATAGAGGCCAGTATTCACATCAACGTTTTGGAGATGAGAGCAGTCCTCCTAACATTGTCAACATTCCAGAACTGTCTACACTTGGATGTAATATTTATCCAAACAGACAACATATCAGTGGTTTTGGTACATTAACAAACTGGGAAGAACAAGGTCTTGTTTGTCAAAAGGCTATGAGATGGTGGCAATGGTCAATGTCTTCTCACTGCTTTCTGATAGCAATGCCCATTCCAGGGAAGTACAGTGTTCTAGTGGACAGACTGAACAGGTCTGTCCTCCTCTCTCACATATGCTTCCTCAGTTCAGTAGTAGCAGATTGCATATTTAGGCATTGAAATCAACCTTGCTGTGACCTTTTTGCATCTGTTCACCACACCAAGTGCAGTAGGTACTTGGTGACTACCCCTCCAATGGGAGTCAGAGCAGAGGGACGGTCTGATCCACAATTGGCCCTTCTGACTCCTTTGTTTTTCATTTGATTCCCTCATCCCCAGATTCCTGCAGAAAGCATTGGCAAGGAAGGCCACAGTGATCCTCATAGCTCTGTATTGCCCTTGACAGATGTGGTTTCCCTTCCTCTAACCTCATTTAGTACACCCTCTCTGTGTGCTGCACACAGCTGCAAATCCACTGTCTCACCCATCGGGATTGCCTCACCTGGACATTGTCTCAGATTTAACCACATGCTTTCTCCAATTCCAGACAAGGCAAGACAGTACAGGCTTTCTGCTTCAGTCGTCTACATTTTGACATCTTGTCAGAGACCTTCCACCAGGAAGGTCTACAAAGATAAATGGAGAAGATTTTTATCTGGGCATCTAACAAAAACTTAGACCCATTTTCAGCTCCTTTCCCAGCCATCCTGGAGTTTATAGCGTCTCTCTTTCAAGAGAGACAAGTATTCCACTGTCAAAGTACTGCTTGCCGCTTTATCATCTTTTCATATCAGGAAAGACCACATTCCCATTGCATCCCTCAGACGTTCTATAGCCTTTCACAGGCTTCTTCTTCACCCTGCAGTCGGGGATATTCCTAATCTGTTGCAGGCTTTGATTGGTCCCCCTTTTAAACCATGGCCAAAGTGGATTTGAAGTTCTTGTCATGGAAAACGTTTCACCTCAGCTAGGAAAATTTTAGAGCTCTATGCATTATCTTCAAAACCTTCTTGTATGATATTCCACAAATATAGAGCATCTTTGAGAACTAACCCATCATTTCTTATAAGTCTTGTAAGCACTTTAAATATGTAGCTTCTGAATCATTAATCAAGCTACATTGTGGTATTCTTTTCATATCCTTCCAGCAAGAGAGAACACATGCTTCAGTTGCTCAATGTGCATCACCAGTTAAGTTTCGATTTGCATAGGACAAAGGCAGTCAGAAAAAAACAATCCGTTATTTGTTTTACCCCAGCAAGATGGGTAAGGGAAAAAGTCATGCTCCCCCATTGGCTTTCAGACTGTATCTCTCTTGCCTATAATGAAAAGGGTTTATTTTATCCAAAGCTTCTAAGGCTGACTTGATGAAAACTGTAGCTTCTACAGCCATTTTCTTCATGGTACCCCTTGATGACATATGTGTTGCTGCCGCTACTACTTGGTTCAAGGTCCAGAACTTTATTTCCCATTATAAATTGGACTTAAAATCAAGATCAAGAGCCTCCTTTAGTTCAGCTGTTCCCCAGAATATTCTTCCGTGAGACCTCTTAGGTGTTCTAGCTGGAGACACTGCCCTGTCTGTTAAGGAACAGATGGAAGAGACCACATTAGATGTGTAAGTGATGTACTAAGCATAGTCATAGTTCTGTATTGTCTGCTTCCATCATTCCTCAACTTCCTTCCCAGTCCTTATTTTATTTCATTGATTCCTGGAGTTACCATACTTAACTACCTTAGCTACCACAAGTCTTATTTTCAAACCTAAACATGACAGCTGGTTTCTTTCTTTCTGTCCTGCTTCCTGGCCTTTTATTAAGTTTTCTGTTACACATGGGAAAGAATACCTTTTTCTGGTATTGTGGGAAAGCTCGATCTGTGGTAACTTGCTCTTTACAAGAGAATTGTGCGTAAGGGAGGAGCCTGAGCACTGGATCTGAAGCTTGAGAGTGGCCAAATTCAGATCCAATTTGGATTTGAAAACCCATCCATTGAGGATAGATGGAAGCAGACAACACAGCTCTGGCATTATGGTGAGTATATAACTTTCATTTTTAGCTCAGAACACCGATTTGGCCATTTTTATTTTGACCGCAGCGCTCCATTGTTTTGCCTGAGATCCTACTTTAGACTGTAGTGAACTTTAATACTTGTATACAAAAGGCAATTTTTTTAAAGTAGTTCAGACTTCATCTTCTGGGTAGAAGTTTGTATTTTATTTCATTTTATGAAGTGGGATTGTTCCTAGGTTTTGACTAAGCTTACGACCAAAGACACCATCAGGGTGCTCAGCTACATCACCCACTATTATGGGAGACTAACTGTGTCCCCATTAAGTAGTCTTTCTCCTCATATCGCCTATGAAAATTTGAGATCATGCATCCAGTCTAGTTTTAAAGGTGTCTAGATATGTACTTTGATAGGTAAGGGCAGTATTACAGAAACAGGGTATACATTGCGTTGAGTATCTATCATGCCGTTTGGTGGGTTTGATGTGTTACTGTTGGTTTAGGTCTTTTAAACAGGTGTTTGCTTTGCCACTGGTTTTAGTTAGGTGAAGTAGTTGGGTGGTCCATAGCAAGGAAGGCTTAAGTAATGGTCACCCCATAGAGATTTGTATGACACAGAGGAACAAAGCTTTTAGTCGATCATAGTAACTGAGTACTGAGACATATGGTCTTTGTGCTGAGGAAGCAGTTATGACACGCTTTTGCAAATATTGCCGCAGCGAAAATGTAGTATGCTGATTCAGTAAATTCCAACAAAAGTCTAGAGTGAACAGCTTTAATTCCATAGTATTTTTTTTTTTTTTGTCGTTTTGACTTTGCTGTAGTTAACTGTTTGCATGTTGGTATGTAAGATTACTGCTTTAGGATCCTGTTTACCACTTCTCTTAGGATATCTTTGCAAAACAATCCCTCCTAATTTAAACAGGTCCCTGTCTCATAAGCACTTTAAATATGTATATGTAGGTGTGATACCACACATACATGTATGAGTGTATATTATCATAAATGCATACATACAGAAACAAACATACTTTTTTGTAAATGCATGTAATAATTTCATTCTTATGGTTACTTAAAGAACAGCTGTAAAGTCACACATACAATAGAGCATATGTAGTAAGTGTTAGTTTCAGTGACAGGACGTTCCTTTGAAGAGGGTCACTAAAAGCCATAATAGCCAGACTTACTACCACTGTCTGACATTAGTCTTGTATCATCTGAAAGTAAGGATACCATAGTCAGAACAGAAGATCTAGCTATGCCCTTAAAGATTCCTGAATCATGAAATAGTAAAAAAACAGCAGATTTGCTTTTTGTTTCTTTCAGTGCAGAAAGGAAAAACTTGCATAACAAAACTATTTGCATGTACTCAAAAAATGCATTTCATGAAGGACTTGTCTGCTGCAAGATCAAGCACAAATCAGTAGGACTTCTGTACTCCGATGCATGCCCCTCAACTTTGCTCAGTAATTCTGGGCAAAGTAAAAAAATAAATAAATAATAGAGACAAAGGTACAAAGCAATGGACAATTTTTAAATATTACTTTAAATGGCTTAAATTTTTTTTACTGCGGTGGTGGTGCTGCGGTAGCGTTGTCGCTCACGGTAAGACGCTGTCCGGTTCGATTCTCAGCTAGAGCGTCTTCTGCGTGGAGACATGCGTGAATGGGCGTACCTTCGTTGAAAGTTGTGTGTCACAGCTGGCAATTCGGTACGTAAAAATATACTGCCAATCATTAGCGGACCGGAGTTCCACTGTGGTGACCCCTAACCGGGAAAAGCCGAAAGACACAACAACTGTTTACCCGCGGTGGTGGTGCTGCGGTAGCGTTGTCGCCTCACAGTAAGACACTGTCCGGTTCGACTCTCAGAGCGTCTTCTGCATGGAGATATGCGTGAATGGGCGTACCTTCGTTGAAGGTTGTGTGTCAGGGCTGGTAACTTGGCACGTAAAAATCAACTACCAATCATTAGCGGACCGGAGTTCCGCTGTGGCGACCCCTAACCGGGAAAAGCCGAAAGACGCAACAACTTTAAATGGCTTAAAATGTTAATAAAGCAACAGGTTTTGTTATCAACGTGCATTTTCTGAACAATAGGATGTATGAAACTGTTGACTGGCATTATTGCCTGACTGTAATCTGCAGTGATTTACCAGAAAATCAAACATTTTAGGAGGGATAGGGCAAAATAAGAGTCAAAATTAAGAGGCGTTCTTTAAAATTCTGAGCACTGGCTAGGCATGCTGTGATGCAGATAGTGAATGTGAAGCTGTAATAAAACAAAGAGCATTTTCTAGAAATGGTAATTTACTACTTTGTGACCATTACATGAAAATGAGTAAGACTCATGCAGTGTTGCAGTACACCACAGCATGTAATTGCGTGGTTCGTAAAGATAAACTAGAGTCTTAAATGCAAACTGACACAGTCTGCCAGTTATGCTAAAGATGCTGCCCCTTTTAAAAACATTTTAATGCTTTTGTCTCCTGGCTTGTTCATTCATATGTAACAATGCCAAGTGGTGTATCCCTTAAGATGAGTAAGTAAACTATTATCGACTGGTGATTTCTCAGAGGGGACAGATTTTACCTGCTAACGAAAAGTTAATTTTAGATTGAAATCTTAAATTACGCATGGCCCCACATAATTATACTTGGGGGTGTGTGTGTCTGCGTGCACACCTTTAAGATATGAAATCACTTTTTTATAAGAGTAACTTTTTTTGTTTTTTAAGCTTGGCCATTTTTGTAGAGATGAGACACCACACACATACTCAGTAGCATCCAGGCGTATAGTGCCTTTTTTGTGTACTTCCAGTTAACACTCACAGCTCCTTATGGTGTCTAGATTTTTTGGATTTGGCCTCCTTAAATTGTACAACTTTTAAGCTAATAGCATTGGAAATAGCAAGGATTTATTAACAAAGTGACACTGAGATTTTTATCTACAACGTCCTGTAGTAGAAAAATTAATCGATTGTTGCTAATTATTACTCGTATTTTCATATTTATGTTCATATTTTCATAACTGAAAGATATGGATGCTATTGAGGGGTATAGTGTGAAATGCCATGGGGGAGACAGAAAAATTAATTGTCCATTTATGTCATACTGTACTGGAGATAATGCTAGTTGTTTGGTAATAATTATGGAAATAAGCAATATTTCCATATGTAATATTTCCAAAAACAAGTGACTTGAAAACTATTGTATGCCATCTAATGAAACTCTAGATGCTGCTGAAGAAAACTGACACTATTTGCACTGTCAGTTGCACATCTTGAGAGAGATTTAGTGTTATTTATGTTGGTAATTATATAATTAAGCATATTTTCGTATTTCTGTAACTATCTCAAACATGCACTCAGAGGAATTTCTTGGTAACATGTAAGAGCATCACAGTGGCACAGCAGATTGCGTTGCCACCTCGCAGCAAGAGGTTCCCTGGTTTGATTCTTGGCTGGGTTACCTTCTGTTGCATGGGTTTCTGCCAGGTGCTCCGGATTCCTTCCACATTCCAAAGACATATGCAGTAAGTGGATTGGACACACTAAATTGGCCAGAGGTGTGAGTGTGCATGTGAGTGTGTGGTGTGTAAGAACTACTGTGGCAGGGCTAGCCACCTGGCAGTGAAAACTTAGGCTATACATAATTTTCACTGTTGAAATGGCACTACAACCCCATGTGCAAAAATATAAAAAAAGGGGTTGTGTATGGATGTAAAAGCTTATGTCTAGTTAGCAAAATAGCTTTAACAATATATTTCTAGAGTCTACATTCTCTAAGAAACGACAATTAGTTTATGAAAGCTTAGTAAAAAGTATAATTCTGAGTTTGTGTGCATTATAATATTATAGTGTTTATGAAATGACTATGAATACACCAACTGTTATCATTGTAAAGAATCCTTCTTACTGATAATGTTGTTACTTGTACAGTTTCAATAAGTCTTGTTGCTCACAAAATGTTTTTATGCCTAAGTAGGTTTTTCAGAAAATGCTCTGGAATGCAAGAATGTGTGTAGGCTGTTGGAGTTGTGACATTCCACAGTACATAGGTGTTAATTAGTTAAATCCAAAGCAGTTTCACATTTCATGCCTACTGAAAGTCTGCTGCCAGGAAGCACCAATAATCGTAAAATGAGGTTGAAGTTAAATGCCAGTACATTAACAGACTGCAGTAATAATCCATACACAAGGCAGTATGTATAATAAAATAGAGATGCAAGCCTTCAAGCTGCAGTAGGTGTCCTTTTTTTTCTTTGAGTGCTTGCCATGGAGTTTATGGGTCCATTGCTTCAACAGTACTCTGATTCTGCATGATGGTTGTCGTCTGATGTCATAATTGTGAAACAGGCCCTTTTGCCATGGTTGATTAAACATGTGTTGCAGCATCTTCAAAGTCAGAAGGGCTTCAAAAATTGTATACACAACAGATATTAAATACAAGACATTATGGGATAACTTTGTGCTTTTGTTTCAGACTCTTGTACTGTTTCATAACAGCTGCAGTGGCTGCATGGGCATTAATGCAACCAGTTAATGATACCTAAAATATAGCCTTGCTGTTAAATGGCATGTCCATATCATGCATACTCACAAGGAATGATGCTAACAGCCGTATCCCTACAGAAAAGTAATAACAGTTTTCCCTTTTCTAACTTGACCCTAATGCCCATTTCTGTTCTAAAATATATTACCTTCTGTGGTACTTTAATACCATTTGGTGAAAATCTCAACTTAAGCTTACGTGTTTTGCATTTTCAAAGAAGTTAAGCAAATATTGCTTACTTTATCTTTATTTCTGTAAGCAGGTGTACTTTGAAAATACCACAGTAAAAAAAGTTTTAAATAACTCCATAGTAGAGGTAGAGTCTTTATAATGCTAATAGAGTTCATTGTTTTAATTCAGCAACTTTGTGTTTCCTATTATATTGTAAATTTGATGCCAGTTTGAGCCCTGGATTCCAACCAAATATACTTGCAGCCTCGATTTTAACCAGGTTGTAATTTTTACTGTTTTTTGTATGTGTAGAAAGTTTGTTGCAGAGATAGTGAAACACAAGAAAACTGCATGAACCTACATACACGTTTCTTGAGACTGCAGTTGTTACTTTGCTGTTTTCTTTTCTAGCAATTGTTGCTTCATTTAAAACACATTTTGTTGTGTAGAGTTATCAGAAGAAAAGTTATGAAGTACAAAGGACATGCTGTTTTGCTTTTATCTATTTTAGAACAAAGATTGAGGCTGCATCTTCATGAATTCCTGTATTTTTTGTCTTTGTAAATTTGAATTTGGGGGAAAATAAATGTACTGCTAGGTAGTAATACTTTCTTCACCTGAATAGTTGCAAAGCTAAGTAACTGATTTTTGAGGAAAGTCTGCTTTGTTTAATACAAGCTTGAAAACTGTCTTTATTGAACTGTTTTCATTTAATGGCATACAGGTCCAAAAGAAAACTTGGTTGCACCAAAACGCCCTTCCACGTCAGAAATTAACAGTATTACTCCCAAAAAGCCAAAACCTAACGAGGCTGCACCTGCAGTTACTCCTAATCCTGGCTCAGTTAAGTCACCGGCAACGTCATCATCTCAGAATGTATCGAAAGGTAAGTAGTGCAGTAAATTCCTTATTATAGGGATGCTGGTATATTGTGCTATCATCCAGAAAGTTTAGGATTCCCTCCTAAGATGGCTATTTTTATGAAGCATGAAGAGGCAGGGAAGTTTGAACCTTTTGGAAAGTAGAAAAAGAAGTTATGTACTTACCATAATGTCCCATCTGTGTTGTCCATATTCATTCTTACGCAACTGATGGGTTCAGATCCGAATCATCATATCCAACTTGGCCATTGCAAAAGCTCATGGAAACATAGAACTCTCGAGCTTCTTCCTTACCCAGAATGCACCAACCCCAAATACTCAGATCTTGTTTGCTGGCTGTAGCATATGGTAATTCTCATACGAATAGACATAAATGTAAATATAGAAAAAAGGCTAGACAAGGCCTTATCTGGAGCTTTATCATGCTTGGAGTATACGAAATTTTATATTCACTCTCTCTTCCAGAAAACCATAAGGGTAGGGGTTGGTGAAGTGGGGAGTTGAGGAAAAATGAAAATGGACAACACAGATAGAATGTTATTGTAAGTACATAACTTCTTTATCTGATGTCAGCTAATGGGACAGAGTCCCCTAGCCATCTAAATCCTAGGGTGGACTCAAGGAAGGAGATGCCCAGGTTGCTGCCGCACATTTTTCATCCATGGAAGCTCTTGAATGAAAAACAGGAAGTTGCTATGGACCTGGTTGAATGAGTACATATCTGTCTTAGTAAGGGCATATCCAATTTGTTGTAAATAAAGGTTGTACAGCCTGTAAGCCATCTGGCTAGGGTGACTTTTGGACACTGGCTTACCCAGTTTCACATCCTCAAATTAAACAAATAACTGATCCGTAAATCTGATGTCCTTTGTTCCATGTAATTAGAATTGCAGTTGCCTATGAACATCCAAGAAATGTAGTAAATATTCACCTTTGTTCAGATAATTTGGAAAGAAAACTGGTAAATCGATGGACTAATTAAAGTGGAACTCCAATACTATTTTGGGCAAAATGATGCATTAGTTTGTAGTGTAACCACAGACGAGGCCTGAATCTCTGAAATCCATCTGGCAGAAGTAATGGCCAGTAATAATAAAGTTATTCAAGAAAGAAATTTAAGATCACAGTCGTGCAGGTTCAAAAGGTGGGTGTATCAATGTTTGGAATACTAGATTAAGATCCCATGGAGGTGTAGGATCTTTAAAAGGAGGTTTTAAAAAGAGTTTACCTCTCAAAAAGATTTTTACAAAATTTATAAGCAGTGACTGAGGAATTTTCAAATCCGCTATGGAAAGTAAAAATGGCTGCCAACTGAACTTTTAACTGTTGACGCACTCACTCCTTGATTAAAAAGTAGCATAAAAAATCGAGAACACTATGAGTTGGGGCAGAAAAAAGGTCGATATAATTTTTGAACAGCCCAGTGTGTGAATCTCTTCCATTTACTGGCATAAAGTTTCCTTGTAGATGGTTTAAGGGACGATAAAATGTGGCAAACCGGAGATGAGAGCATAGGTTGTCTGACTGTTACTGGAAATGGAGAAACCAAGCTGTCAGCTTGAGATTGGGAAGGTTTGGATGAATCATGCCTGTCGGATGAGACAGCAGATCTGCAGCTGGGTCCAGACTCCAGGGTTGATGAATTAGATGAGGCCATAGGAAGGGAAACCAAATCTGATGAGGCCAGTAGGGTGCAATGAGGGTGACTTTGCTCTTCAACCTGACAGCTCTCTGTAGGAACTTTGGAATCAAATGACTTAGGGGATAAGCATAAAGTAGACTGGGGCAGTTGTGGAGAAGAGCATCCCTCTGTGACTCCCCCTATGGGGAGATTAGGGCAAAGTAGCTGCTGCACTTGTTGTTCAGGGGAGATGCAAAGAGATCGCAGCAAGACTGGCCCTATTGTCGGAAAATCAGTTCCGCTATGTTCTTGTTGAGGGACCACTCCTGAGACAGTAGGATGTACCTGCTCAGTTTGTCTGCTAATGTGTTGGACTTCCCTGAGATATGCATTGCTGTAAGAAAGCTTTTGGAAGAGAGCGCCCATTGCCAAGCCCTGAGTGCTTCTCGACACAAGGTAAGATCTGGTTCCCCTTGTTGTTGATGTACCAAACCACTGACATGTTGTCTGTTTGAATTACAATTGTTCCTGAAGGGAGAACATTCTGAAAGGCCTGCATGCTAAAAGCACTGCTTTCAACTCTGGGACATTGATATGCAAATTGGCCTCTTCGGGGGACCCACATGCCTTGGACTGTCTTTTCCAGGTAATGCCCCCACCTCCACCCCAGCTGGGAAGCATCTGTGGTCACGACGGCCTTGGGCTAAGAAGGGGTGAATAAATGTCCTTGCAGAACTTCTTCTGATTGAGTCCACCACAGTAGACCCTTTTTGCATATATTGTTGATTCGTATCAGAGCAGATAAAAGAAGATTAAGTATTGACCATTGTGAGGCCAGGATCTATTGAAGAATTCTCATGCAGTATCTGGCTAAGGGTAGCAACGTTGTTGCTGCTACCATTGATCCCAAAGCCTGAAGGACCAAGTGGTCTGGGACTCTACTGCAAACTGTCTTTCTCACTTGCGATCTTATTTGAACTCTGGAAATGGGAAGTGAGGCTATAGTAGATTTTGTATTGAGCAGTGCTACAATGAACTATAGGCTTTGATTTGGTTCTAAATGTGACTTTTGGTAGTTTATGGTGATTCCTAGTAGAGTACATGTCTGTATCACTTTTTGTTTTGCCATGATGCTTGGTCGGGATGGAAATGAGACAGTGTAAGTGTGGAAACATTCGGAATCCCTGCAGTCTCAAGTGAACTGCTATTACTACCATGAAGTTGGTAAACACCCTGAGGGCCATGGTGAGACCAAAGGGTAGAACCCTGAACTGATAGTGACTAGCTCCCAGCCAGAAGCTTAAAAATGTTCTTGATCACCTGTTCATCTTTATATGATGGTACACATCCTGAAGATCTATTGAGCACATCCAACTGTCCCTTTCGAAAAAAAGAAGAATGGTCTGAACTGTGACCATCTGGGAATTTGGTCTTTCGAATGGAATTGTTCAAGATGCTGAGATCCAGAATTGGTCTCCACTCCCCTGTTTTCTTTGGCACTAAGAATTCAGAACTTACGCAAGCTTCTTTTATCTGGTCTGGGGGGACCTCTTTGGTGACTCTTTTGTTCTAGTAGCTTTTGAATTGCTGCTTGTTCCCTCTTGACTGTGTGGAACATAGGGGGATTTTCTTGAATTGAGAGGATAAAGGGAAAATGATGTTATATGACCTCTGGAAACTATCCTCTGCACCTAAGTATCTGTTGTTATTTCTAGCCAGGCTCCCTGGTGCAAATGACCCTGATTGCCTCCAGAGGGAGACAACTGGGCCTTCTTTCAGGAGCGCTGAAAGGGTTTACCAAAGAACGAATCTTTGGACCCTTGGTACTGAAGGCCACCTTTGCCATGAGGGCGGCGTCTACCATTTGAGTACCCCCTTTGCCCCTGGGGGAATCTTCCTCCACGTGTGTCCTGGAAAGATCCGTGGGATTTTCTGAACCACATTTTCCCACCACCTTGATGACTCCTTGAAAAGGATCTTTTTGGGGGGAGGGGTGGAAAAACGTATGCCCATGGCAGAAAGGGTCTTTCCATCCTTCTCACACTTGGACAATATCGTTTACCTTGAGGCCAAAAAGAGACATGCTGTCAAAAGAAGCATTGACAAATGAAGACACTTAAAAGGGCTCCACAAAAATTACAGAAGCACATCATCCAGATGCATCTCCTAACAACAACACCTGAACCCACTGCTCTTGAGGTTCTTTCTGCATTAGAAATGAGCCTCTTGGAGGAGTTGGATATTGATTGCAGGGTAGCCAACTGAGAGGTGACAAATGCTTTCACCTCATCAGAAATGGATCCTGAGAGGGTGTCTCATAGCTCCTTAATCAGATCCCTGTGTAGCCTTGTGAAGTGTGCCAGATATTTCAGGGACCTTAAGGCGAAGGTTGCTGAAGTGTAGACAAGCTTCCCGAATCTGTCCCATCACCCAAGTCTCTCTGTTGGGGAGGGTGAACAGAAGAACTTCTGCGAGTTCCTTCTTAATGCCCTCCACCAAGACCATGGCATCAACAGGCACACCCTTGGACCAAAACTGTTTATCCTCTCGAGCTGTCATGTTTTTATCGGGGTTCCTGGGAATTGGTTCAGTGGTGTTTGGATCCTTCCTTGCCTGCCGTGAGACTACGTTAATGAGCTCATCGGCTGGCGGGGTAACCCAGAAGGTACATGGGCCGGTACATAACACCTCCTGGAGTACAGACTCTTCTGACGAAGCATTGCTGGACCTCCAGCCACCTCTCTCTTTCTCTCAGGATTTCTAAGATGTCTCAGAATGAGGCATCATCAGGAGGTGACCGTAGGGACTCTTTGTCCTCATCAAAATCTGTATCTTCGCTGACAGATTTGTGAGAATCTAAATGTTTCCTGTTGCATGTTTTCCTCTTAGAGACCTCCTCAGTGGCATACTCTGGAGAGGTGTCAGAAGAACTGGGGGTTCCAGTGGGGTTCCCATGATGGGAAGCCTGGGGTTTCAGTACCGGCTGCCCTGTGGAGAGAATAGTTGAGACTCCAGGTGCAGAGATGGGACAGATGTAGACAAAAGATCCGAGGGATAGGCATCATCTGAGTTAAGGGTGCAGATAGGGCTTGTCTCCATGCCGCAAAGGCAGACCGCCCTGACGAGGAATAGGATTCCAGATCTGACGCAGCAAATCTGTTCCATGATCCTACACAGCCCCGAAAACAGTCCACCCGAGGCTGAGCTGAACTGACCATTGCCAAGGCTTTGAGATGTGGAGACTGCTCCGAAAACCTTGGAGAAGAATGAAGTACTATTTTTATACACCATAATAATATATGTTTTTAACTTTGGTTTCTTTAAATTACTTATTGAACTGATTATTTAATTAGTCATTAAATCATTGTCTTTGTTAATTATGTTACTATATAAAGCAAGTCAGTGGGTCTAATCATTATCTGAAGAAGCGTGGTTGTATCCACGCGAAAGCGCTTATCACCCCACTGTTAAATAAAGGTTTATTTTATTTTATTTCATCGCTACAAGTTTCATTGGATTTATTGCCTGGTTGGAGAAATTGTCATTTGCTGTTTCGTGGAGAGATCAGTTTCTGTTTTCCTACATGAAGAATGAAGTACCTCGGACCCGACGAGGTAGAATTGGCTCCGAGAGCTTTCCTGATCTGACTGAACCAAGAGCTTGGAGCAAGCCTGCTATCTGAAGATAAAGGCATCCTCAGATCTGAAGTTGACAGGCCTGGGCGACTTGGATACAAGAACTCCAAAACCTTGAAAGGAAGTCCGATGAGGAACTGAGAAAGGTCAAATTGTGGATGTACTGATCTGACCAAATAGGGTAGGAGCTGAAAGGGGAACTGGTTGGCTCTGCACCGAGAGGATCTTTCTCACTAACCTCTCCACATCCTCTTCCATAAGGCTTCTGGAAGAACAAGTGGACATCCCTGAAGGAGTTTTTTTGTCTCTCAAAAAGGAGACTGGATCCTGGATGGGACTGGGTCCATATAGGGGGTGAGTACCTAGTTCTGGTTAAAATCACATCTGCAGTTCTCTGTGTTGGCTCTGAGGAGATCTGATCTGATGTCTTTAAATTTCTTAGTTTTCGGATCCGAAGTGGCAGTCATATCCAATGACTGTACCTTAATTTGCTTCTAATCCGAGGAAGTAGTCAGATCCAAAATTTTTTGTCTTCTTTTTAGGATCTGAGGTATCCGATGGATCTAGAAAAAATCTTTTAATGGATTTCTCCAAAGTCCTCGAAGAGGATGTTGAGGTGCTTGGAGTGGGAGACATTTTTCTCGATTTCTGAGGAGAAGCTCCAGATAGTGCCTCGCTAAAGGAGGACAGAGATAATCCCTTCAAAATAAGTTTATTCTTACATTCAACCAGGGCCCTTGGGTTGAACGCATGCTTTCTTGGAGATGAGGTCCAAGACAATACACACAGCATGTGCAAGTCAGAAAGAGGGATTTTCTGACTGCATTTACCACATTTTTTTAAAACTCTGGCTTTTCTCTTTTTTCCAACATCCTGAAAAAAACAGATGCTAGAAACAAAATGCCAACGACGATAGCAGAATAAAGTACACTGAAAGGTTGTAACTATCAAAAAAAAAACTAACCGTAAACAATTTAAAGAACTATAAAATCTCTTTCTGTTTAAAGAAGGGGAGGTAAAGAAAAACTACCAACAAAGGTAGCTAAGAGCTATGACAAGTGAAGGAGATAGCAGTTAGGGAAAGGGAATAAAATTACTAACAATAGTAATTCACAGAGTACACTAGTACAGACGAGAGAAAGATAAATAGAAAAAAAAAAACAAGGTAAGAGGTTATTAACAAGGAAAAACACTTATCTACACTTAAAGCTCGAGAGTCTGTCTTTCACTGTGAGGCAGTAAACAAGATCTGAGGTATTTGGGTTTGATGTATTCTGGGTACGGGAAAAGCTCAAGAGTTCAGTGTTGACATGAGCTTTTGCAACGGCAGAGTTGGATCCAGTAGTTCGGATCTGAACCCATCAGTTGAGGACAGAATGAAAACTGACATTAGATCTAAATTTAATCGTAGAGTAGCATATCTTGGATACAATTGAAACAAGATTAGATGTGGAATGAATCTTTTGTTAATTTATTTTACATTTGTTTACCGGGAAAGTCCGACTGAATGGAGACCCATTTTCAGCAGAGGCCCAGGGAGAAAAGCTCCACATAGTAACATTACATGCAAAACATTATATGCACAAGCTCGAAATAGTAAGATTAGATACAAAACATATGATAGAGGTGATTTTTATGCAATGAAAGAGGCATGCCATAGGTATGATATTGTACGTGTAATTATACAAAAATAGTAAGATCAAACTAACTGTGCTGATTTCTAGCAGTATTACTTCTGATCAATCTGTAATGCAAGCTAAGCTGTAGGGAGTATGTTACAATCCTGGGCAACAGATGATATTAAAAGAATTCCAGCTGATGTAAGAGTAGAAGTGTGTGTTTACTGTAAGGAGAATCGAGAGACAGTTGCTGAAAATAAGTTAAGTCTTCAGTTTGTATTCAGTAATAAAGTAGAGAAACAAAGGAGAAGTAAGGGAGGGAGGGGTGAGGAAGAAGCCATTGAGAAGTGAGAGACATTGGTGGAACAGCTACTGTTTGGTAAAGGAGGATGACTTACTAGTTAAGCTTGACAAGAGATAGGAGTGAGGGAAAGATGAAAGGTGGTTTGAATGTGTGTTTCATGAGTAGGAGAGAAAAGTAGTAGTTAACTTACTTAGCCTGGGTTGCTAAATGAGCAAAGCCATGAGTTGGTTAAATTTTATTTTTTTAAATTGAGTGGAGTTGTAGGTGGTTCTGATAGGAGGAGGAAGTGCGTTCCAGGTTTTTGCTACTAGAATGTAATATAGAGAATCACCTGCAATGTTTGAAGATTTGGTAACCTGTAGCAGTGATTTATTTGTTGAGCGAAGAGTGCGATTCTTGGAATAGGGCTGTATAATGTTTAGGAGAGCTGGAGGTTTTTTTTGACTGATAAAGTAGGTTATGAGCCATGGTTAAATGAGTGCAAGTTAAGAGTTGTGGTAGTTCTAACCAGGAAAGTTTTTTCAAGGCATGACAGTTGTGTGTCCTGTGTGTAGAGTCTGTTGCAAATTCAGCTATTTTGTTATAGCAAATTTCTAGTTTGTCTGATTTTAAGATTGGTAGGTATGGGGAGGCGTAGAGGAGTGTTGACAAGAGGTGGGTTCTGGTTATTGTTACCCTAGTAGTTCCTGCAAGAAATCTTTTGTTCCTTTATAGTGTTCCCATTTTTTTGTGCATCTTCTTAATTTTTGCTATGTGTATGTCAGAACTCATCAATTATGACTCTTAGTAGCTTTGTTTGTGAATGGGCTATAATTATATTACTGCTAGCAGTAATGTGAAGGTGGTTGGGGGGTTTGAGGGTGTGGTGGGTTGAAAGATCATGACTTTGGTTTTGTTAGGGTTAAGTATGAGCTATGAGTTTGTTGGCCATGATTCAGTTTCAGTGAAGGACTTTTGTGTTGCGTCCTGAAGCTGTTGTATGGTAGTTGCTGCACATGTAAGTATTGAATTGTCTGCATATTGGGTTGTGGAAGCTAGGGGGTGGCAGTGCTGAGGTCATTAGTAAATCTACTGAAAAGATGACGACTAAGGATGGATCCCAGTGGAACTTCTAGTGTGACTGGAAGTAGGGTGACCGGTCTTGGAGCCATTTTACTGCTTGTTTGATAGCCCGTTAGGTAACTTTGGAACCATGTAAGGGCAGAGGTGCTGAGGTTAAGCTTGGTGAGAACAGTCAGTAGTTTGTGATAGGAGACTGTATCAAAGGCCTTAGATATATCTAGAAAGACCAATGAAACTATTTTCCCTTAGTTTCTGAATTGATTGGTAAAGCTGAGAGAGGAGGTTATGCTACAGTGGTAGGGTCTAAAGCCATGTTGTGTTTGGGAGTAGATTATTGGATGTGAGATACTGCAGAAGTTGAGAATGAATGCATCATTCTAGAAGTTTAGATAGTGAGGGGAGTATGGAGATAGGTCTATAAATGGTGAGTTCAGTTGAGTTTCCTCCTAATATGTGTGATTTTTTCCAAACAGATGGGACATACTGTTCAGCTATGGAGCGATTAATAGCATTGATATAGGGTAGGAAATGGCTTTGGCTGCTACTTTTAGACATTTGGCTGGCAAGTTATCGGACACAATCGTGGTAGCTTTGAGTTTCTATAGCAGTTTTTCTATGGTACTTGGGAGATGGGTTGGAATGAGAAAGTTATTGTTGGTCTGGGTGCCATTACTTGATCGGATGGGTTATTTTTGGTTAGGGATAAATTACTTTCAGTAAAATACTAATTTGTTCAGTGGCATTACCTAAGATGTCTGGCAGATTAGGGAGATGGGTTGAGGTTTGTCCAGGATGAAAGTTTTTTTGATTGTACTCCAGAATTTGTGGGTCTTTTGGTGTTTTCCATTGTAGACTAGTGTAGTAATTTTTTTTTGTCTTGTTTGATTTGTTTTACCTTGTTCTGATTTGCTAATAGGCGATACGGTCGGCTTGAGTTTTGGTGGTGAGCCATAATTTCCAAAGCTTGTCCCTTAGTTTAAGGAGGGTTCTCGTTTCATTAGTTAGGCATGGTGTGTAATTTATCTTAGCACATACTGTCCTAGGTGGTGCCATACTATTAAGGATACTGAGGAAAGTGTTGTTGAAATATTTTATGACAGTATCAAGGGAGCAGGTTCTTAAGGATAGTCCAGTTGCTCTTTATTTATTTATTTATTTTTTTATTTTATTTTACATTTGTTAACCGGGGTTGTCTGACTGAGCCGAAAAGGCCCTTTTTCAGCAGAGGCCCAGGGAGAAAAGCTCCACAAAGAAAAATTACAGACACATTTAGTTATTTAGACATGATCAGTATACACACAAATTACAGGAGACATGTTTTTACAGTGGTGTGCGGCACATAAACAGTTACAGTGGAGAGAACAAACAAAAAAATATTAATTTTAAGGTAATTAATAGATTTGTGGTGTACAGCTGAAATTTGGAACATAGGTAGAATACATACATAGTACACAGATACAGTACATACATTGTAGATTAGCCAGTGTTTGTGAGTAAGATTGAAACAATGATCAAGTGCTCTAGATTTTGTATGTATGTGATGTAATGGGATCCTATCTCGCCTACATTCATAACAGATGGGTTCGGAGCCGATCCATCGGCTCCGACTCGGCAACTAATACACTAGCACGAAGTCTCTCATTGGCTGGGCTACTCCCTATCCCAGGATGCACTACACCTGCTTCCCCAGATCTCGTTTGCCGCTTAACAAGCTGGACGTGGTCTCGACTTGGCTGGAGCTAAGTGGTTCTTTTTTACCTTTATTGGTCTTTGACCTTGGGGTTTTTTGTCTATATTAACCAAACAGCTGTTTTAACAGCTATTCCTTACTATTTTATATATTTTGTGTGTTTGAGTGTCTTCTGGTACTTTATTCTTTTCAGTCGGGCAAGGCCCGTTTAAGTTAGAGGGCCTTTGCCCTACCTTTGAGTGCTGTTCAGATTTAATTAATTTTTTTTTTTGTTTAATTGTTTTTCGGGCCAAGCCCGTTTAAATTAGAGGGCTTTGGGCCGTTGAACTTGTTTTGTCTGTGACTGTTTGTTGTGAGGTAAATTTTTTTCCTCAGTACTCGTGCCAGTGTGTCTCGCGCTTTTCAGTTGGCGCAATTTTGTTTATAGTGCTTACTTGTTGTGGTAAAGTCAGGTTTAAAAAAAAAAAAAAAAAAAACTAACTTGTTGAAGGGCCTGTAAAAAATTATGTCTAAGGAGCAAAAGTCAGGCTTTAAAAAATGCACTCGGTGCAGTTATAAAATGTCCATTACAGACAGCCATTCAGTCTGTGTTTATTGTTTGGGGCCGAAACACCTGCAAGAGACTTGTAGCGTCTGTCATGCGTTCTCCTCTAGAGTTCTTCAAGAACGCAAGAACAAGCTAATTTTGAAAGGGCTTATTAAACCTTCTTTTGAGGAAGCCTTGGATCCACCTGTTGCTTCCAAAAAGATAAGATCGTCGGCTCCGACAAGTCCGTCGGAGCCGTCTACTAAAAAGCCAAAATTGACTTCTTCCTCGGCTCCACTGACTTCGGGGCCGAGGGTAGAAGAGTCTGCCTCGATACCTCCTGCCTCGGCTCCATTGGTTTCGGAGCCGCAGGTTGGAGTATCGAGAGGTGAATCACCTCCATCGGTTCCAATGGCTTCGGAGCCGGTGGAGGTGTGCCGCTCAGACTCTTCCCCCTTGGCTCCGAAGAGAGCTCCGTCGGCGCCGATGGTGGTCCATGCTGTGGTGGAACCGGCGCCGATAGCGTTGGAGCCGTTTCAGAGCCGGTCCCCTTCTCTCTCGGAGCCGAGAGGAAAGTCTTCTCGATTGTCTACCTCCTCTAAATCATCGAGACTCTCTGATTCGGACCTGGATAGGGTGATACAGAGGCTATTCCAATCTCCAGTTTTTACTAAATTGGTCTCGGCTCCAGCACAGTTAGCTTGAGCCGATCCCTCTCAACACATTCGATTCCTCCTCCAACCTCCTCGGAGCCATTGGAGTCGGTGGTGGTGGAGCAAAGCGGAGCCATACAGTCGGAGCAGAGACCCCTCCGAGGTCTCTCGGTTCCGACTATGCTTCCTACCCTGTCCTCCGGTTCAGGGTTTGGTACTGCGACCTCTTCAGCCGGGCCCGAGGGGAACACTTTGGGATTGGGTGCTTGATTGCCTAGTCTTCCTCTCGGAGCATCGGCTGCTGGAATTCCCAGTGCCATCGTGGCCTCTAGACCAGTGACCTCCTTGGATTCTGGAGGTCTGGCCTTTGAGGCCATGAGGAGCACGCTGGCCATGCCTTTGCCGGTTCAGCAAGATTCTACCCCACCGTCCCTAGATTTGGAGACTGGTGCCTCTGTTGTGTTGCAGCTCCCCGGCAGCGGGGCCCCAGGGCCTGAGGATACCCCCATCGGGGTTCCTTCTTCGGGTGGTCCGTCCGAAACTGCTTGGACGAACCCCACGGAAGAAATTGTGTAAGAGGAAGCACGTAGACTCCCAAGATGAGTCTGTTACATCGGATACTGACCTCGATGACGCAGAAGGGTCCCCCAAATCATCTTCAGATGATATCTCCTTCTCAGATATCTTGGAGATTCTGAGACAGAGAGGTGACTGGCAAGCCAAAACCCCTTCAGCTGAGGAGTCGGTCTTCCTCAAGGCCTTTGGGGCCCAGCCTTCCGCCTCCTGGGTGTCTCCGCCCTTTGATGAACTCCTTGATTTGGTTTCTCGAAGGGCGTGGGAACACCCTGATTCTGTGGAACCGGTGCCTGCGAGGCCCAATAAGTTTTTGTCAGCCCCCAGAAGGAATTTCTCACAAAGGGTGTGCCTGTAGATGCTTTGGTGGTGGCTTCTGCCACACAGCAGGACGTGGCAGAGGCTTCAACGTCTGTTCATCCTCCTAATAAGGATTCCAGGAGCATGGATAGGTACGGGAAGCATACCCTGTCTTCAGCGGCCTTTACCTTACGGTTGCTGAACTACTTATGTCATTTTACGAGGCTCCAAAGGGATCTCCTCAAAGAGCTAAATGACTCCCTTGTTGGTAATCTACCTGAGGCGTTGGCCCCGACTGTTGGCGCCCAGATGACTACCCTCTTTTCTATTGTTAACTCGTCCATGAGGCTCATTTCCTATGCGGCCGAAGGGGCGAGTAGAGCAGCGGGAACAGGCGTTGCCCTCAGGAGACACGCCTGGTTACGCTTGTGTTCGTTTGCGGAGGCCTTCAAGTCTTCCTTCGACGCCCCTTTGATGGGTCATCTTTGTTTGGACCCAAGGTGAAGGACACACTAACTCGGTGCAAGCAGGAGGGCAAGACTTTGACTGCCGTTGGGGCCCGATTTTCCGCTCCTTCTAGGCCTTACCCCAAGGCTCAGAGAGGAGGGAAAATGTGGTTTAGAAAATCTCAGAAGTCTTTCCCTACTCCATCCAGTGATTCCCCCTCCAGAGGCAGGGGAGGGGGAAATTCTGGAAGACGCCGCCCCAGAGGTGGCAGAGGCCCCCGTAACTCTGGAGACCGCGATTCCTTTCGTGGTTCTTCATACAACCAGCGTCCCTGAGTTATTGCCCGACTGTGCATCTCCGGAGCCAGTCGGGGGTCGATTTGCGGCACTCCCACAAGCTTGGGAATCCATAACAAGCGATCAGTGGGTGCTTCGCATTATTACCGGAGGATACATCATCTCCTTCAACAAACCCCCCCCTTCTTTAAGGGAAATCCCGGACGTACCACCCAGTCAGCGGGATCAGGCAGCATTAGAGGTTTCAAAGCTGCTAGAAAAAGGAGCCATCCAGCCTGTCCCCATCGACCAGATCGGATTAGGAACTTACTCAAGATTATTTTTGGTACCAAAAAAGACAGGGGACTTCAGGCCCATTTTGGACCTCAGTTCATTGAATCGTTTTGTAAAAAGTCCAAATTCGAATGGCCA
Organism: Protopterus annectens; assembly: GCF_019279795.1. Classification (NCBI taxonomy): domain Eukaryota; kingdom Metazoa; phylum Chordata; order Ceratodontiformes; family Protopteridae; genus Protopterus; species Protopterus annectens. The sequence continues at coordinate 537,865,734 of NC_056740.1, forward strand.
CTCTTCAATCTATTCTTCCTTTGCTGGAAAAAGATGCATGGATGTGCTCCATAGATCTCCAGGGCGCTTACTATCACATTCCGATAGCTCAAGAGTCCAGGAGACACTCACGCTTCCGCCTCGAGTCAGTCATTTCAATTCGAGCACTGCCCTTTGGTCTCACCACAGCCCCCAAGGTGTTCACCAAGTGTCTGGCAGTGGTAACTGCTCACCTGAGAAGTCTGGGATTCCAAGTGTTTCCATATCTAGACGACTGGCTCCTTACTGCCACCTCCGAGCATATACTATTTCAGGCGCTCAGCGCCACGTTCACCTTGGGCCGTTTCTTAGGGATTACGTTCAATTTGCAAAAATCTGTACTACAGCCATCTCAGCATATTATTTTTATAGGCGCAGACTTAGACACAAAAAGAATGCACGCCTTTTTACCGGCAGCAAGAATTCAGGTCCTACAAGATCAAGTCAAATCCTGTCTTCCCCTACTAAGAGCCCCGGCCCATCAGATTCTACAACTGTTGGGTTCGATGGCGTCAACCATACTTTTAGTTCCCTTGGCCAGACTTCACATGCGAATTTTACAATGGCTACTGTCGGTTCAATGGTCTTATCAGGAACTTCCTTTGAACCATTTAATCATGGTTGGATAAGAGGAAGCTTCTTTGTCTCACCAGTGGGAGTGGGGAGCACTGAGCAACCTATTTGTCCCTAGAGGATTGGTTCCAGCCCAGAACTTGTAGTTTATTGGCCATTTTGGGTCAATTCCTGGCTCTTTTCAACCCCCTGCTATAAAGCCCGCTTTTGCGCGCTTTAGCGCAAATTAGCGCGGAGTTGCTCATAGAGCACCATAGGGCAGCGCCGGTTAATCAAGTTTAAACTATTTCTGGCTCCGTAAAGTCTGCTGTTCAATTTTTCCCTTAGAACTGTTCTACTTGCAATCTATATAGCCTATACTCTATCTGAAAAGCTCAGCACTTGCTCCTAAAGCATTTATTTATACAAGTAAAGCACTCTTAAACAAAAGAAAGTACTTCATTCACCTAAATTCCCTTGAGTACCCATTTCCCTATAGGTCCTTTCTGACTCAGTTACACAGCAATCTTTTTCACTATTTCTAGCATGTCGAAGGGTCAGTTGCTAGCGTCCTCTCCTGTTCAGCTGGTGAATCTGGGAATCTTAAGGCAATGTTACAATTGCCTCATGTACACAGACAACCCTCTCCTCCTCCCAAAAAATACAAATATATGCGAGAGATGCAACTATATAGCCAAACTGGAGGCTGAGCTCCCTCAATTCAGTACTGGCAAGACCAGTCAGGAGGAGAAGGTAACCACGCACACCACAAACCCAGTCTCACATAGAACTATCACAATTGCAAACCAAACACATAAACACACAAAACATACTCGCAGGCGCTGATTAAAAATCTACCAAAACAACAGAGGCCTCCAAAGCAGACACCCAAGCAACCGCCATCTCAAGACATAGCACATGCAACACATAGTTCACATAGTCAGTGTGCTAAACAGTCACAGCCCTTAAGGCCAAACAACATGCCAGACACACTTGTAATAGGTGACTCCATAGTCAGACACACTGACGTCCCGCTCACTAGACTGAACAAGGAAAAGGTCACAGTAAGCTGCCTGTCGGGAGCTAGAATCCGCCACATAACACAAGCACTCAGGTCACTCCACAGCAAGTACAAATATGACTCAGTCATTGTACATGCCGGTGTGAACGACCTGAGACATACCTCCCTGGACTACATGAAAAGAGACATAGAGGAGCTCTCTGATTATGTAGCCCAGGCAGGTATGACCCTGACCCTGAGCAGCATCTTACCCACACCAAGAATGATGCCACAGTACAAAGACAAAATGATCAGTTTTAACAATTGGCTTAATTACTGGTGTCATTCTAAGGGGATCCAATGTCTGTCTGCTTGGGATGACATGCTTGACAAGCCACGCTGCTTCGCAAGGGACGGCTTGCACCTGTCACCCCTGGGCTTCCGGATATTGGCCAAGGCTCTTGCCACCCCCATAGTGCCTTTTTAGGCAAGGCTCAAAGGACAAACCTACCTCCCTAGAAAACACAAGTGGAAAAAAACTAAGGGTAATGCTGCTCAATGCCAGAAGTCTAAACCTTAAGATGCACGCCCTCGAAGCCCTTCTCAGTATGGAGAACATCGATGTCTGTGCAGTGACTGAAACCTGGTTCAAGGCTCCTGAGAGCACCCCAGCACTATCAGGTTTTACCTCATATCATGCTTTCCGGCCCCAAAACTTGGACCGAACCACAAAAGGAGGGGGAGTATCCATATTCATCAAAGATACCCACACCTCCAGGTTAGTGGCAACGCACGAAGCATCGGAGACCATCCAGGTGCAACTAACCATAGGCAAAACTGCCTTACAGTTTGTAGCATGTTACAGACCACCCTCCCAAACTCAGGAACCCCACACAGCCTTCCTGAAGACACTAGAGAGTATGAATGTCTCTCCAAATACCATTATATTGGGAGACTTCAACTACCCAAACATAGACTGGGAACATTACTCAAGCCCCAACACCCTAGCCCAAAGGTTCCTAGAATTCATAAACTCAAATGCAATGGAACAACTGGTCACCACTCCAACAAGAGGAGACAATATACTAGACCTATCACAAACATGGGGACAAAATGCTCCACACCGGAAGTATATCCCTCTCTGGTAAGATCAGACCATAAATTAATCTCACTGGAAATCCACATCCCGCCCCCACCCCCTGCACAAAAGACCACAGTGAAGAACTTCTCAAAAGCCAACTTCACACTTCTTAAGACTGAAATGGTATCCTTCAAGGCCCCTGGGCTAGTGGAAACCACAACCCACACTGCTGAATTCTTTGCAAATGCCTTCTACGGGCACCTTCAAGAATGCATGGATCATGCAATCCCAAATAAAACCAAGACCCATTCCCCCAAAGGCAGGCGCCCAGTCTGGTGGACCCCAGCCATAAACAAACTCTACAACAGGAGGAGGAAGCTACTACATGACAGAGCAAAATCCCTAAAAGGGAAGGCATCTCTGATCAGTACTAGCAAAAAACTACGTTCACTCATAAAATCATCCAAGGCCAACTTTGAGAGAAAAATCGCAAAAGACACAAAAGACAATCACAAGGCCTTCTTTAGCTATGTTAGAAACCTGGGTGGAAACTCCCAGATATGCTCAGAGTTAGTCCAAAATGATACAAAATACACTGAACCCACTGACATTGCCAACATTCTGGCAGACAGGTTCAGTGCAAATTTCTCCTCCCCCACCCCCCCAAAAGGAGAAATAACTATCCCAGCAGAGTGTAGCCTCCCTAATATCTCAAATGCCCAGGTGAGAGCCGCCCTCTCTAAAGCTAAAAACACAGCATCAATGGGACCGGACGGTGTCCCGGGCTGTGTGCTACATGAACTCCGAGGAAATAAACCCACACATAAGGCTGCTGTTTAATCTTAGCCTTACTACAGGATACGTACCCAAAGAGTGGCGTATGGCGACAGTGGTACCACTTCACAAAGGCGGTGCTTCTACGGACCCTGGAAATTACCGCCCCATAAGCTTGACGAGCCTGGTCTGCAAAGCTATGGAGAGGATCATTATGGAACTCATAAACAAAGACATTGGGGATCTACAGACATTGGATCCTACCCAATTTGGCTTTGTCAAAGGCAGATCCTGCCTTTTGAACTTGATCGACTTTTTTGAAACAGTCACTAAGGCCATTGATGAGGGTAAAGCAGTTCACACAGCCTACCTTGACCTTGCAAAAGCCTTTGACACAATACCCCACTCGGGCATCATAGACAAACTCACCAGCTTAAATGTAAACCCATATGTCACAAGATGGGTTGCAAACTGGCTCAAGGACAGAACCCACAGGGTCAGAGTTGCTGGAGCTATGTCAGACTCTAAGCCAGTCACAAGCGGTGTCCCACAGGGCTCAGTCCTGGGACCCCTCTTGTTCGGCATTTATTTTTCCGAGGTACAGGCAAACATAGGAGGATTGTGGCTGACAAAGTTCGCAGATGACTGCAAACTGGGCGCCGTAATTGATACTCCAGTGGACACAAACATCCTTCAGAGAGGCCTCATAGAAACGGATAATTGGTGCCAGAGCCATGGCCTTAAGCTGAATGCCAAAAAATGTATAGTCATACCCTTTGGGAAAACAAGGTACCCACAAATTACCACATAGGTGGTAATCCATTAAATCTGGAAGAGGTAATCAGGGACCTTGGGACCCAGGTTGACAGTAACCTCTCATTTGACACTCACATTGCCAAAGTGGTTAGGAAGACCTTCTATATTGCACACCTTATCATGAAGGGTTTCACATCTAGATCAAGAGAGGTCATTGTGCCCTGTACTCTTCTCTTATCAGGCCAATGATTGAGTACAATGCCCCATTTGGGATGTATCTTACCCGTCACCTGCAGCAGTTGGAAAGACCCCAAAAGTTCCTCACCAAGAGGATAAAGGGTCTTAAACATATGCCATATGCTGCCCGACTGAAAAAACTCCAGCTCTATTCAGTCGCATACCGCCTACTCAGAGGTGATCTGTGCCTGACGTACAAGGCCATGTCCAATCCGGAATTAATGGACATGCTCCACCTTAGTAAATCCAAATCCACCAGAGCCACGAGAGCAAGAGACTTAAACCTCAACACAGAAATAAATAGGACGTGCTGGAGGGACAGATTCATAACCCAGAGGCTCCCTACACTCTGGAACAGAATCCCAATCCATGTTAGGCAGAGCCCCTTACTGACTCTATTCAAGAGAAGTCGTGACGAGTGGATGGGAGATCGTAGGTTTACCCCGGGGGTCATATCTGTGTCACTACTAGACAGAGGCACAGTAAACTAAACCCTAAAAGGGCGTAGTATTCTCATCCTAAGGGGTGGTGAAAGCCACACACACTCTGGCTAGGCTTATAAATGCCCTAGGGCAGATAGCCTAGTACGAACCTATGAACCTATGGTCACGGAAAGTTGCCGTTGAGATCTGCGTTGGTGGCTTCTCCAATCCAATCTCGACCAGGGACGACCCTTTATACCTCAACGTCCCGTTGCCACTGTGACTACGGACGCCTCCCAGGTAGGGTGGGGGGGTCATTACCTGGACAGGTCGGTCCAAGGCACATGGCAGATCCAGGAAACGCATTTGCATATCAATGTCCTGGAGATGAGAGCGGTACTATTGGTACTCCAAGCTCTCCATCACGCTCTCCCACAAGGCCCGATTGCTATCCTATCCGACAACATGTCGGTGGTGTGGTACATAAACAAGCAAGGTGGAACCAGGTCTTACCCACTGTGCAGAGAAGCCATGAGACTTTGGCACTGGGCGGTAGCTACCAACCGCTTTCTAATGGCAACGCACATACCGGGGAAATCCGATGTGATTGCGGACAGATTAAGCGGGACCATTCTTTTACCCCACGAGTGGTCCCTCAACCAAGGAGTAACTGCGAAAATCTTCGACAGATGGGGTCTCCCTTGCTACGACCTGTTTGCCAGCCCTCACAGTGCGAAATGCAGAGAGTTCTTCACACTGTTCCCTTCTCAGGGACAGATTCCCAGGGACGCTTTGACCCACATTTGGCCCCCCGGTCTTCTCTACGCCTTCCCCCCGTATCCCCTCCTACCGAGGGTGATACAGAAGGCCATTACCTGGAGGCGAGATGATTTTGATTGCCCCGCACTGGCCTCGTCAAGTTTGGTTCCCTTTCCTACAGAGGCATGCGATAGAAGGTCCATGGTTTCTGGATCCGGTGCCAGACCTGCTGACTCATCAGTCAGGACGGCTTCACCCGTCTCTCAGGTCCTTGAAGTTGGCAGCATGGTTACTCCACTTCCATCCTTAGTCCGAGACGATGCTTTTTCTCCGGATGTGGTCCACATATTGTCTTCTTCTCATAAACCTTCCACTATCAAACTTTATTCCAGCAAATGGAAAAGGTTTGCCTTCTGGGCTCAGGAACGGGGTATAGACCCTCTCACTGCACCAGTATCAGAGGTTCTGAATTTTCTGGCCTCCCTTTTTCAGTTGGGCTCTTCAGTTTCTACCATTAAGGTTCAGCTAGTAGTGATCTCTAATTTTCATGCCTCATTTGAACCTTCATTGATGTCTCACAAACTTTGTAAGGCTTTTCTTAAAGGTGTGTGGCTCCTTAGGCCTCCATTATCTCATCCTGTCCCCCCTTGGGACTTGAATATGGTTCTTGCTGCCCTAACTGCCCGTCCTTTCGAACCACCTGCTACCTGTGATTTAAAATTTCTGTCTTGGAAAACGGCCTTTTTAGTGGCCATAACTTCTGCCAGGCGAGTTTCAGAACTTCAAGCTCTTTGTTCTGATCCTCCCTATTTGATTTTTCACAAGCATAGAGTTTCATTGAAATTAAACCCTTCCTTTATACCAAAGGTGGCCTCCTCTTTCTGTATTCAACAAACTATAGAACTTCCTGTGTTTTTCCCAGAATTCTCTAATAGCAGAATATACCTTGCATCAATTGACGTACATAGACAACTGCGTTTTACTTGAATAGAACCGCTCACGCGGAAATCAAATCAATTGTTTGTTTCCTTTGCAATGAACAAATTGGGTCAACCAGTAACAAAACCTCCATAGCTAAATGGATTAAAGATTGTATCATTTTATTTATTCACAGGCTAACAAAGAGCTTCCCTTTCCAGTCAAGGCTCATTCTACCAGGGCAATGGCTACTTCTGTAGCTTTTCACTCCAAATTATCAATAGATGATATTTGTGCTGCGGCAACCTGGAATTCTCCGCACACTTTCATTTCTCATTACAAATTGGATGTGGTTTCTCGAGGCAGGGCTTCCTTTGGTTCCACAGTTCTCAGGAGTGTTTTCCAATGAGACACCCGGGATTTAGGTGCTAGGGGCTGTCCCATCTGTTATGAATGTAGGCGAGATAGGATCCCATTACATCTTTTAGTTATGTACTTACCATAACCCGGATGTATGGGATCCATCTCGCCTACATTCATAATACCACCCTCCTTCCCCCTTCCATTCGGATTTAGAGGAGCTGTAGTCCTTTTTTTGGTGATCTTTCTTGAAGAACTTTAGTTGGTTATAGTGACTACTAGTTTTTCTGTGTTTGCATGGATGTATGAAAGCGAACAAACAAGATCTGGGGAAGCAGGTGTAGTGCATCCTGGGATAGGGAGTAGCCCAGCCAATGAGAGACTTCGTGCTAGTGTATTAGTTGCCGAGTCGGAGCCGATGGATCGGCTCCGAACCCATCTGTTATGAATGTAGGCGAGATGGATCCCATACATCCGAAGTTATGGTAAGTACATAACTAAAAGTTATCCGCTTTCACTAGCCTGGGGAGCAATCATGGCACTGCCAACTTTCCTTGAGATGTTGCCTGATGAGGTCTTTAAAGGAGGCTTTGGATGATGTGTTTTGAATGCTTGTAGGGACAAAGTTCCATTTTTTAGCCACTGAACTACTATAAAGTACATCTCCAAAGCTGTTGTAGCTGTTGGTGACTTCTAGTAGTAGTTTGCTTGATGATCTAAGAGGCCTTTTGGCTGAGTGATGTACTAGGTTTTTGAGGGCAGGACACTTACTGGGGAGGTAATAGAATGACAGAGGCAGAGCTGATTGTAGGTTAGGAGGTTGGGCAGTTCAAGCCAGTGGAGCTGTCTCAAAGCAATACAGTGATGAGTTCTATATGAGCAATTTGCAGCAAAGCGGGCAATTCTGTTATAGCAGGCTTCCATTTTGCTTAGTTCAGTTTTGTTGAGATTAGTCAGAATGGGAGATGCATAGAGTAGGGTGGATAGAAGTTGGGAGCGAGCAATGGCTGATCTTGTGTTGTTGGTAAGAAATGGTTTGATACGGTAGAGCGATCCCAGTTTGGCATGTACTTTTTTAATAGTTAAGTTGAGATGACTGTCAAATTTTAGGTGGGAGTCTATGGTTATTCCCAATAGCTTAGCCTGTGCCACTGGAGCAATTGGAGTAGCATTAGTGGAGTAGATAGTGAATTGACTGTTAGTGTTTTTGTTAGAACTGGTTATAATCATAAGATGAGTTTTCTTTGGATTGAGGATAAGTTGGGCTTTGGTAAGGTATGCTAGTTGAGTTGTTTGCAGGAGGGTGGGAATGTTTTGTGCAGCACAGATTAAGGTTGTCTCATCTGCATACAGAATTATAGATGCATGCTGTGTGGAGGTATAGAGGTCATTTGTGAAGACTGTGAGTAGTATGCAGGAGGGTGGGAATGTTTTGTGCAGCACAGATTAAGGTAGTGTTATCTGCATACTGAATTATAGATACATGCTGTGTGGAGGTATGGAGGTCATTTGTGAAGACTGTGAATAGTAGTGGTCCTAAGATAGAACCCTGTGGGACTCCTATAGTTATGGGCAGCTGAGGAGAGAGAGAATTTTCCCATTTCACAGCTTGGTACCTGTCAGTTAAGTAGCTTTGGAACCAGGTAAGAGTGGAATTTGATAGATGATATTGGTTTAGTTTGTTTAGCAGAATTTGGTGTGAGACTGTGTCAAATGCTTTGGACATATCCAATAAAAGAGTTGACACTTGTAGGCCTTCATTTTTGAGACGGTTTACTGTGTCTGTGAAGCAGAAGAGGGCTGTAGTGGTACTATGGGCAGGTCTGAAACCATGCTGAGTAGGTGACAGGATGTTGCTGTCTAGGAGATAGTTTAGCATCTGGGTATGGATGCATTTTTCTAGGATTTTGGCCAGGGGGGAGAATAAAGCAATGGGTCTGTAGTTATTAAGTTCAGTGGAGGTCCCGCCTTTGAGTATGGGTGTAACATAGGATATTTTCCAGAGTTTGGGCACATAGTTTTCAACAATTGATCTGTTTATGAGAGTGGAGACTGGGATAGCAGTAGCATCTGCTGTGAGTTTCAAGAAATAGCTGGGGAGTAGGTCGGCTGCTGTTGATGAGGTTTTTAGTTTGGAGAGCATGCTTTTGATTGAAGTGCTGGAAACTGTTTTGAGGGTAAAGCTTGTATTAGAGTTATTTGTGTTGGGGGGGGTAGTGAGGAAGGAACTGTCCTGTGATACTAAGGATAGAATTGAGTTCACAAAGTGGGAGTTGAATTGTGTTTCGATGGGAACTTTAGTGTCAGGGGTGGTTGGATTGGGGGGTAGCCTTTTGGGTGGATTTTAGTAGCTGGCTTACATTTTTCCAAAGTTTTTGCGGGTTGTGTTGGTATTTAGTTTGTAATGTTGTGTAGTAGGATTTTTTGTCCAGCCTAATGCATTTTTTGCATGGTTGCGCAGTTCTTGGTACTTAGTTAGGCTTTGTGTTTCTTTGTTTTTTTGATAGTAAAGCCAGGCAGTGTCTCTGGACTTGAGGATTTGTTTGGTTTCTTTACTGAGCCAGGGGTTTGTATAGATTCTAACCTTGATTTTGCGCAATGGAGCAACAGTGTCTAGGTGTTGTAGAAATGTTTTGTTGAAATATGCTACAGCCTGGTCAGTTGGGAGGGTTTTTAGGGGGGTCCAGTCACAGTTACAGAGTAAAGTGTTGAGGACCTCAGGAGAGAATTTTTTGTGTTTCTAGTGGATATATAGTTAGTGGTTTTGCATATGCTTGTTCTACTACGTATAAAGTATATTATGTTATGGTCACTTAAGGTGTCTGGGAGACTGCCTGTGTGAGGGTACATTGTGGGGTTGTTAGTTAGGACCCAGTCAAGGATGGATTCCCTTTTAGATTTTTTATCACATCTAGTTGGAATTTGGACTAGCTGCTGGTAGCCATGGAGATTTAAAACAAAAGAATCCCAGCGAACAACAAGTAAACAAATCACCAACTAGTGGCAAATAGCACCAGGAATCAGGATACTATGCTGGAAACACTAGATTTATTATAAATAAAATGGTTAAGCGCTTTCTACAGTACTCAGACTGTCTTCATCAGAACAACATACAATAAAATTCTTAGACTTATATTAGACAAACAATCTAAAAACCCGCCCTTAATAACAATTAATCAATTAAGTCAATTATTTAACAATGAATGAAAATAAGCATTCTAGCACACATGAACTGCCATATGTCAAATGCTTACTTACAAGAAAAAACTGAAAAGAATATGTAACCTTTGTGCAGAGCAATGTAAAAATACAATCGTCTGCGCATACATAAAAATATCTGAAGTACGTACAAAACTTAACTAGACAGAATTACTGCATTGTTAAATACTTAAATGCATGTTTTTTCTTCTTATGAAATTTATTTAACGCTTTGTTTAAAATAAAATGTGTGTCTCACTAAATATACAAGAAAGACACTCTATATAAAAACACTATATAAAATTTGTACAATATATTTCTACATGTATATCATAGTACTAATAAATATAAAAAATGAATGTTGCCAATAAGATAACATAAATCCTTCTGTGAAGTTGCTATAACAAAATATCCAACTTGATATTAAACAACATACAAAAAAACTGGGAAAATTCTTAGAATTACCCTCTAGCTAAATTTGAACTATAAGTAGATCAATAGCAAATGTAATAAATATGTTGGAAAAATACATTATATTGCACAATGAGTTGAATTATAAATAAAATTAAACTAAACCTTAACAAGAGGTTTGGTGGGAATCATCTCATTGAGGCCAGGGGGGGTGGCTGCATCTAACCTAATCTGCCACCTGATTTCCCTTTCCCCCACTCTAGCCTTTATGTTACCCCCTCTAGGGTTAGGGGTAATAACATCCAAAATCGCAAATTTGAACATCTTACACTGTGGACTATTGATAAGGTGTCTAGATAGTGCATTGTTGACGTCACACTTCCTCATACAGTATATGTGGTCATATATTCTATTCTTTAAACTGCGATCAGTCTTTCCCACATAATAACTCATACAAGTTTGACAAACACTTAGGTATATAACGTGTTTGGTTAAACAATTACCATTAGAGAACCAGATCTTACTCTTTAAACAATTTTTAAGAATAATACTAGGTATATCCAGGATATATTTACAGTAGTTACATTGACCACATCTTCTAGTACCTGTCCTCTGTACTTTAGTGTTTTGTTGACAATTTGATTTAATTTCTATTATTCTCTTCAAATTATTTCCTGTTTTGTAAACAAAATGAGGTCTATCAGTAATCTTACTTTTAATGGCCTGGTCACTTGTCATAATGTTCCAGTTTGTTGTAATAATGTTCTTAACCTCACTGGAATGTCTGCCATATTGGATAATACATGATCTAGTATGTGTGTTATCAATAACTGTCCCATCTGTCTTATTTGTCTTATTGTCACCAGTGGCCGAGGGCTTAGAAATACCCACCCCCAGAAGTGGTTTGTATTTTTGTCCCCATTCTTTTCTAACATAACATGTAATATCCTTCACCATCTTGTGTGGGTACCCCTTGTCCATAAATAGCTGCCCAATGTAATCCAGTTCTTTGTCCAAACAATCTCTCTCGGTGGTCATGCGGGCAGCCCGTATGCACTGCCCCTTGATGATGCCCCTTTTGGTATTATATGTATGTGCACTGCTGTAATGTAAATAACCATTGCTGAAAGTGTCTTTTCTGTAAATACGGGAATGAAATTCATCGTCCTTGCTGTAAATAAGGACGTCAAGATAATTGATACCATGTGTGTCATATTGGTGGGTGAATTTGAGATATTCCGTGGTGTTGTTGATATACCTCATAAATTCCAACAACACCTGCACTTCACCCTCCCACAGGATGAAAATATCATCCAGGTAACGAACATATCTTTTGATATAGGACATCCAATCCGAATTTAAAATGAATTCCACTTCCCAATCCAGCAGTACCATGTTAGCATAAATAGGGGCACAGGCAGTACCCATGGCTACCCCCGTTTTCTGTCTGTAGTGCTCCCCCTCATAATAGATGTAATTGTGATCCAAAACAGTGTCCATAAATTCCGTCAGGAGTGAGATATCATCCTGACCTAACCCACTCACTTGGTGCATACTATTGATGAATCTCTGAAGTCCATCCTCCTTTGGAATACAGGAAAACAAATCATGGACGTCTATTGTCACATATACCACATTGGGAGACCATAATTCCTTTCTAAAAAGACCCAGGAACTCCCAAGAATCTTTCATTATGTGTTCCACTGTGTTATAGACGTGTTTCAATTTGTGATGGATAACTTGTCCAAAGGGAAAGGCTTTGCTAGCACTACCAGAGATGATGGGACGAAATGGTGGATCATAAATATTTTTGTGAACTTTGGGAATACCTGTGATGGTGGCCAGAATGGGGAACTCCACCTTGAGAAACCTGTATAAATCTTCACTAATTCTATTTTCCACTATAAATTCTTCTAAATAAGAGTCAATGCGGCTGTGGGCCATATTTACTTCATTGATAGAAGAGGGTGTGTACTGTGTTGAATTGTTCAAAAGATCAAAGATTTTACTTTTGTATTGTTCCTGATCATAAAACACAATCCCCCCACCCTTGTCCGCAGTCATAATGCGAATATTATTGTCACACAGCGATTGAATCACATCCATCATGTCTTTACCTGATTGTTTCCCACCTCTTATGTACTTGTGTTTGTTATGTAAAGAATATAACTCAGAATTGACTACATTTTCAAAAGATATGTGTATTACACATAGGTGGAGTAAAAGCACTCTTTTTTCTTTAGTTCATCTGTCTGATTCACACTGGTGACATTTTGATTTTTGAAAAAAAATCCCAAATTCAGTTTTCTCATAAATAATTTAAATTCAACAAGGGTATCGGTTACATCAAATTTAAAATCTGGTATAAATTTCATACCCTTTGAAAAAATTTGGAAAAATTCCGGTGAGACTGGATGGGCACTGTAGTTATAGATCTTAATCTCCCCACTAGTATGAAGGATCCTACAGTCGTTAGTTTCTAAAGAATGTTTACCATCTGTCATATCATTAAGACCAATGTCAACATTACTGGGGTCAGGATTAGGAGCATCTACTACTAGTTGTATCTCCGATTCCTCCAAATATTCTTCCCTTTCCCCCTGGATTCTACTGTTCTCCATTGGTCTCTTCCATTCTCTAAAAAACATTCATCATCCTTACGGTTGTCATTACGGTGACCATCAACATATGCGTCGTCACCGACACGGGAGACTGAGTACTTTGCATATCTTTTCTCTGAAACAAATTTCCTATCATTTCCACTTTTCCATCTGTAAGCTGTCCCTTTCTCATATTGTGCAATATCCCTCTGCAACTTTTTGTATTTCCTATCATAAGTTTTCTTGTACATGTTTTCTGCATATTCATATTGCTTGTAATACAACTTCTCCCACTGTGAAAACAAAACGTCATCCCGTATCAATTTGTCAATTCTATCAATTTCATTAAGTAATAAGCTGATTTTAGAATCATTACTTTCAATAATAAACATAATAAACTTTCTGCCAAGTTCGTCAAACATGTCGTTACAGACTTTAATATTGTGGACATTCATATCTACCCCCATCGGTTCTTTGAAGAACCGCAACCCCATAGGCACTATCCCACTATCTAAACATTTGTGTAAATATAAATTTTCGACTTGAAGGTTCGACTTATTTACAGCAAGGACGATGAATTTCATTCCCGTATTTACAGAAAAGACACTTTCAGCAATGGTTATTTACATTACAGCAGTGCACATACATATAATACCAAAAGGGGCATCATCAAGGGGCAGTGCATACGGGCTGCCCGCATGACCACCGAGAGAGATTGTTTGGACAAAGAACTGGATTACACAAGATGGTGAAGGATATTACATGTTATGTTAGAAAAGAATGGGGACAAAAATACAAACCACTTCTGGGGGTGGGTATTTCTAAGCCCTCGGCCACTGGTGACAATAAGACAAATAAGACAGATGGGACAGTTATTGATAACACACATACTAGATCATGTATTATCCAATATGGCAGACATTCCAGTGAGGTTAAGAACATTATTACAACAAACTGGAACATTATGACAAGTGACCAGGCCATTAAAAGTAAGATTACTGATAGACCTCATTTTGTTTACAAAACAGGAAATAATTTGAAGAGAATAATAGAAATTAAATCAAATTGTCAACAAAACACTAAAGTACAGAGGACAGGTACTAGAAGATGTGGTCAATGTAACTACTGTAAATATATCCTGGATATACCTAGTATTATTCTTAAAAATTGTTTAAAGAGTAAGATCTGGTTCTCTAATGGTAATTGTTTAACCAAACACGTTATATACCTAAGTGTTTGTCAAACTTGTATGAGTTATTATGTGGGAAAGACTGATCGCAGTTTAAAGAATAGAATATATGACCACATATACTGTATGAGGAAGTGTGACGTCAACAATGCACTATCTAGACACCTTATCAATAGTCCACAGTGTAAGATGTTCAAATTTGCGATTTTGGATGTTATTACCCCTAACCCTAGAGGGGGTAACATAAAGGCTAGAGTGGGGGAAAGGGAAATCAGGTGGCAGATTAGGTTAGATGCAGCCACCCCCCCTGGCCTCAATGAGATGATTCCCACCAAACCTCTTGTTAAGGTTTAGTTTAATTTTATTTATAATTCAACTCATTGTGCAATATAATGTATTTTTTCAATATATTTATGATATTTGTTATTGATTCACCTATAGTTCAAATTTAGCTAGAGGGTAGTTCTAAGAATTTTCCTAGCTTTTTTGCATGTTGTTTAATATCAAGTTGGATATTTTGTTATAGCAACTTCACAGAAGGATTTATGTTATCTTATTGGCAACATTCATTTTTTATATTTATTAGTACTATGATATACATGTAGAAATATATTGTACAAATTTTATATAGTGTTTTTATATAGAGTGTCTTTCTTGTATATTTAGTGAGACACACATTTTATTTTAAACAAAGCGTTAAATAAATTTCATAAGAAGAAAAAACATGCATTTAAGTATTTAACAATGCAGTAATTCTGTCTAGTTAAGTTTTGTACGTACTTCAGATATTTTTATGTATGCGCAGACGATTGTATTTTTACATTGCTCTGCACAAAGGTTACATATTCTTTTCAGTTTTTTCTTGTAAGTAAGCATTTGACATATGGCAGTTCATGTTGTGTGCTAGAATGCTTATTTTCATTCATTGTTAAATAATTGACTTAATTGATTAATTGTTATTAAGGGCGGGTTTTTAGATTGTTTGTCTAATATAAGTCTAAGAATTTTATTGTATGTTGTTCTGATGAAGACAGTCTGAGTACTGTAGAAAGCGCTTAACCATTTTATTTATAATAAATCTAGTGTTTCCAGCATAGTATCCTGATTCCTGGTGCTATTTGCCACTAGTTGGTGATTTGTAGCCATGGAGATTTATTGGATTACTTGGTGGTTCTGTTATACAGGTGAACCAATCTAGGTTGAAGTCCCCCAGAATAAGGGTTTCTTGTGAGTATGTGGAAGAACACCAGGATAAGAAGTCTTCAGGGCTAGCAGGTGTATTACCAGGTGGAATATAGATCACAGTTGTGGTGATTATCTTTTTAGGGTGAAGTTGAAGTTGTGAGATAAGTATGTCCCAATTATTGGGGGAGGGGTAGGAGTTTGGTAATTGACGGACAGTTAAGTTTGACTTGTACAGTAAGGCAGTTTTCCACCCCCTTTACGAAGTGGTCTGTCTTGTCTAATGATATTGTAGCCGGTAGGGAGAACTTCTGAGTTAGCTATGTTTTTATTTAGCCAGGTTTCTGTTAAAGCAACTATGTCTGGGGAGTAGTGTACTATTGTGGCCTGGAGTTCAGGTATTTTATTTTTGATACTTCTAATATTAATATTTAGCATTAAAAGATGGTTTTGCTGCTGTTGTTGATTTGCCCAGGGATGAAGAAAGTGGGGATGTTATGTTCTGACATTTGTGTTGGAGCAGTTTGAGTTGGACAGGATGGATTTGGGCCTGGGTTGGGGTGCATATCCCCACTTATGGTGAGCCTGGAGTTAAAATGTTTATACAGATGTTGGAGTTTGGTGAGGAGTGTGAGAAAGTATTGTGTTTTTTTGATTTAGTGTGTTAGATCTTGGGAGTCGAAAAGTTTCTTTTTAATAGGATTCGTATGTTGCTTGAGGAGGTAGGCTGGCATGTGGCTACTGTGACCGTCTGGTAGACAGCTGGTGATTCGGTAAAGGGAGGGGTAATTTGTTAGTGTCCAATCTAGAATGGACTAAATTATTATTTTTTGTGTAATCTGGTAGGATTCTGAATAATTTGAGACCATAGAGATTGCTGTGATTACTGGGTTTTTCTGAATTACAAGTTGTCCAGTCGGTATTGAAATCTCTCATAGTTTCTTGGGCAGTGACATTTGAAATGTATTGAAGGATGTGTTCTATTGTGGGAATATTATTACCTGGTGGGGGGATATAGGTTGCTCTAATGGTTTCTTTTTTAATTTCTCCTAGTCTTTTGGGTTTCTAATACTATGGCAGGAATGGACCCCATTCCTAAGTCCAAGTACAGTTAAAGTTCATGAAATTAGTAAAGTTTCAATCTTTGTCGGCCAGAAGTGCTCTTCAGAGCACCCGCAGTGTGCCCAGTAATGACGACTCCTGCAATGCATATGGAGTTACACGTATTAGTAACATATCTAAGTACAATTGTGTGTTCTTTTTTATAAGACCTGTTGCTTCTACTATT
Source organism: Protopterus annectens (assembly GCF_019279795.1). Lineage (NCBI taxonomy): Eukaryota > Metazoa > Chordata > Ceratodontiformes > Protopteridae > Protopterus > Protopterus annectens. The sequence goes on from NC_056740.1 coordinate 537,882,479, forward strand.
GGAACTGTCTGGGTATCTTTCTTCCACATTGCTGTCATTCCTGCCTGCAAATCCAGGTATTTTATGACTTTGTCTGTATGCAAGACACTGTAGTTACTGGGTGTGGTGATTTCAATGATCAATGCTACTTTTGTCTTTTCATGGACCACTATATCCGGTTTTCTAGCATCTATCTTTTGAACTGTTGGCAATGGGTGATCCCATTTTATATAAACATAATTTTCTATGATGCTTTGTGGCTCATGTTTCCATTTTTTTCAGCTACTTCATTACCATAATATTTGCACAATCCCCAGTGCAACAGTCTTGACACATTATTATGCCTTTCAGTATATACAGTCCTTTTGCCAGTAGAATGTCACAACCAGCAATGAGGTGTGCGACTGTTTCCAGTTCTGTTTTACAAAACCTACATTTGTCTGTTTCTCCCACATGTTCAATGGACTTTGTAAATCAGCATGTGCGTAGCCCACTATTTTGCGCTGCCAATATTAACCTTTCATCTCTGTTTGAATTTGCCTCTCCTTAACCATTGCTGCATTTGTTCCTGATCAACACGAGGTTCTTCCAGAAGTTTTTTATACTTGCAACTATATTTATGTATTTTCACATTTCTTGCCTTCTTATCTGGTCCTGCTGGGTGATTTGGTGTTTGGTCATTAGTATCTCTGTATTACTTTAATTTGGTATACTGAGACTTATTGGTTGCAGAATAAGATAATTTTTAAATAATATGGCTACTCCTCCACCTCTCTTCTCCTTTCTATCCGCCGTAATTATTATTATAGCCTGGAGGGGTAATTTCGTTATCTGAAATGTGTGTTTTCAGCCAAGTCTGTGTTAAGATGACTATATCTGGAGAGTAGTGGGAGAGGGTGGCATGTAATTCTTGAACCTTAACAGCACTTCTGAGATTTAGATTTAAAAGGAGTAAGTCTGACCCTTTACGAGGTAGATTAAGTATATTTTGCAGTTGATGGGTGAGGGAATGTAGTTTGGACCTGGATTTGGGTATATATCTCCACTTATGAGTTTATAGGCTATGTTTATGAGCATGTGCATGAGTTTGGATATGTGTTATGGTGCCTGAAGGAGATATTTTTTGTAATTTATGAGAGGGGGGTGTAATAATTTGTTTTGTAGCATTCTGTTGAGTTACTGTATGAGAGAGCTAAAAAATAATGTTTGATTTGATTAAACTGCTGCTCCAGAGTGAAAATTCACTTGATGTTTTACACATTTGTTATACAAACTGTAATAAACTGAATTGCAGAAGCCACATATTTCACAGAAAAAGTGAGGAATTAACATCTGAAGTTTTGGACTGTGTATTGCTGTTGCTTACTGTTGTAATGTTTGTGTTTTGTTTTTCATTTTTCACAAATAACAAGGAAGTGAAGTCAGTCCTCTACCTTAACACTGGGGGGCAGCTATCTGCTCACATCTCTGTTGTGTTTTTTTCTTTTAGGAAATGGTAACATACATGTTTGTCTTTTGGCTTTTCCTGGTTAGGGGTCGCCACAGCGGAACTCTGGTCCGCTGATGATTGGCAGTAGATTTTGGTGCCAAGTTGCCAGCTCGATGCCCAACCTTCAGTGAAGGCACGCCCATTCTCGCATGTCTTTCGGAACACTACTCGACCGCAGGGAGGACATGCAGACTCCACAGAGAAGGCACTCCCCGCACTCCAGCCGAGAATCGAACGGGAGAACCTCTTGCTGTGAGGCAACAACGCTACCGCTGCACCACCAGTCCATATTAGCTGTTAACTAGATTGTAGTGGCTGCAGTGATCAGCCACTGCTCATACACACTAAAAGACTGCCTTCTGCCAGAATGGAGAAAATTAAAATACCTCAAGTAGGCTATGGTAGCACCATTGTATGTGTAATTCTGTGGGAATATTAAAATATATGTACTTGCCATCAGTTTCTAAAGTTTTACCCACTGAGGTTGATTACTGAAGGGTTTCCTCACCTGGAAAGCCATATCGTAATGTTTTTGTTGCCCCCAACCCCCCTCCCCCGCCAGACTTCATTATCTGCTTACTCGTTATCTTAGACTTTTTTGAACCACCTAATGTTCTTTTGTGAAAGTAGCATTTTTTTTCTTTTTTATTAAACAGTTGTAGGGATGTTGCAACTACTTTGGGTGAGAGATTTAAGCGAATGCTGAGAAATTTAAAGTTGTAAACTTTACAAAAAAGCTTCATTATTTTAGTAAGCTGCAGGTATATTACTTTTGAAAAAAATATGCACAGCTGGTCGTCTCAAAGTGTTGATGGAGTGAATGAAACAGTGAAATGTTAACCTGTTCACTAGTGTGTGTTTTCTGACTGCTTTAGCCCTTCTAGCTGAAGGAGGTATGGTTGTCAGGAAGTAGGCATGGTTTGTTTTGAGGTACTTTGCGAACCATATTGAAGACCAAGAGGTAAACTCATGTAAGTAAGCAGAGACGCCCAACAGCTCTAGGAACTTATGGGATTCTAGACAGCTTATTCAGGATGACCTTTGCAAGGGACCTTTAAGAGCTGAAGCATTTTTTAAGGGTATTGTCTGGTAAAAAGACTAATATAAGTAGTAGTAATAAGACTGAAAACGAGACAGATTAAAAACATGCACATCTGTTGTAGAAGTTGTGGATATATAGTTTTGATTTGCATTATGTTTGAGCACTTGTTTGCAATGCGCTGTACTATTTTTTAGAAGGTAAAAAGAATTGTTAAACTGAAAAAAACATCAGGAAATCTTCCTGCCAGCCAGGTATATATTTGTACTGCCTGGTATTACGGGATGCATATATGATGAATGTGCCAATGCCCAAATGTGAATATTTCTACTTTCTGAGATGCCTGCACTAAAATTATTGACATGGGCTGTCAATGGTTTAACAAGTAATGATAAAAAAAAAAAAAACAGTTCTTTGCATACATAAAGCAATGTAGAGTGCAAGTAGCATTGCTGCAGGAGACTCGCCTAAATAGAACTGAGCGTAACAAGTTGACAGTGAAAGGGTTTCAGAATGAGCATTTGGCTGAGGGAGATGGAGGATTAATGCTGTTAGGAAGGCTATGGCATTAAAGTTAGAGGAGAAAAAGGTAATCAAGACAAATTTGTAATGGTGAGAGGTTATTGGATGTGAAAGAGGATTGCTTTAGTATGCCCATTTCCCCTAAAACAAATGTGATGGAAGTTGGAGTAGTTGTACAAGCGGTTGAGATATCGTAAGCTTCCAATAAAGTCTTTCGTTTAGGGGGATGATTGGAATATGCTATGTAGTAACGATGATGGTTTGGAGGATCTAGAAGAAAGAATATTACTAAAGAAGAAGGATTTCTGTAGACATGTTTGAAAGTATTTGGTGTGGAGGATATTTCTCAGTTGCTACGAGATGAGAGGGGAATGCACCTATTTTTTTTCCAAGGCACAGTAACATGACCAACCTAGACAGAAGTTGCATCTCTCATGAGCATACATATTCATGGGTTCGTAAGTGGTTACTAAGCTATTTGCCCAAGAGCCATTTTAAGTCTAGCCAGGCTTTTATCCTAAATTTACCTAAGTATTCCTGAAATGTCATTATCCGAAGGAATTATATGGTTATAATGTACACTGGTACACATCAAGCATTAATAGGCTGTACATTCACTTGAAAGCTTGAAAATTGATCTAGTAACTGTCAGATCATGCCCTCTATATTGACCAAGCTAGCAATACAATAAAATAAAAGAAAGGCATTGACCTTTTCCTTCCTATTTCATGAAAATTAAAAAAAAAAAAAGAGACTGGATAATCTGTAGGATCAAAAGAAACGGATGGTGCCAAAATAAACTAATAAACCAGCATAAAAGCACCTCGAATCCAGATGGTATGACATGACCAGCTTTAATATAAGACCCAACACAAGACTTGTCTTATATTAAAGCTGTTCGTGTCATACCATCTATAATCTGTAGGATCCTATAGGGAAGGTAGAAAGGATTTCAGAAGAGTTGCCCCTTGCTTGGCGTAATATGAAGTAAGTGTTTAAAATTTTAGTAGGAAGACTAAAGGAGTTTGGGGAAACTGAAATATAAGTTACTTAGAGGGACTTGCAGAGATGAAGACGCTAACAGACAAGAATGGGAAACTTTAGGAGGCAGAAGGCACTCCGCTGCATTTAGCTAAGGAGGACATTTATGAACATTAAGGTAACATATATAATTATAGCAGTACAGCAGCTGCACGAGTGTACTTTGATAGTAATCCAGGAAGGCAGAAACTGTTAGCTCAAAAACTAAGACAGCAAGTAGAAAAATTAGTAGTACAGCTTAGTGATTCTAACAGAGTGCGAAGGGACATGGAGGAAACTTCATTTCTTTATGAAAATTTGTGTAGAGCTAGGATTTGGGAAACCAGAGCAAGGTGCAGCTATAAATATTCATGAGTGACTTGAGTATGCCATCAAAAATTAATCAGAGCAACTATCGAGGTAGATGAGGATGAAATATAACTTGTGATTCATAACCAATCTGCTGGAAAGTCTCTAGGTATAGATAGTGTCCCTGGAGGAATTTGGAAACTAGGTGGCGAGAAATCAAAGTTTGGTACATGAATTTTTGTAATACTGTGAACAGTGGGGAAGTGTCTAAAATGTAGAAGACTGTTGTGGTGACAGAGTTAGAAAAAGATGACAAGGACCCAGCAGACTATATATCATTGTAGGCCAGTTTCAGTTCTGAACAGTGATTATAAAGGTTTTGTCTATGCTAGGTAAGAGAATGGCAAAAATTATGCTAAGACTGATAGATATGAATTGGTTTGACTTTGTAAAAGGGAGGAAATTATTTGATAACGTTAATAAAACAATGGCCGTAGGATAAATGCAGTTTTTGCTGGTTAGCTTGGGAGGAGATAAAGACCCAGCATGTTTTGTCAAATGCTTTGTGTAGACCTAAGTTAGAATTTGCTTTTTCCTAAAAAACACAAGGTTCAAAGGCAAGGATAAAAGTGGGAACCTTTTTATATAGTTTGGTCTTGAGTAGATGAACCAAGGAGGGATGTCCTCTCTTCCCCTTTGCTGTTTGCACTCTTCTTGGAGCCTTTGCTAGAAAAATAAGAAGTTCACAAATTAAAGGATGCAGCTGGTATGGATGCTAGGAGAAACTGGATATTTTTGCCATTGTACTTTATACAATCAGAGAAAAGTATTTCTATTCTCCAGGATAGATTAAGGCAAATTCAGATGCTGTCTAGATATGAAGTGAAGGAAGATAAGATAAAGCCAGTACCCACACATGAATTAGTTCAGCTGTATCTATATTTCATGGCAAGAAAAAAATGTTTGGACATCTGGGTAAAAAGGGAAAGAGTCGGCAGCTAAAGCTACTTGGGAAGGGAGTGAACAAAGATGTTACAAAATAATGTGATTATGAATCTGGATAAGATTCATGCCTGTAAAATAAGATCTAGGCTATAAAATTGTTCTTAATCCTAGTGTTTTATATAGGCCAGGCTTACCTGTCACACTGAAAAGATTAATGGGAAATAATTAGAAGTAATTAACAAGGAATTGTTAATTACAGGAAAGGAATAAGACAAGAGTCAGGAAGGATACGTTGAGCCTTCCCTTGGGTTGGGGGGACAACGTTTGCCAGACTTGGAGGGGGCTTAGTTTAAGGCCACTCATTTGAAGCTTCCATGTATAACTAAAGCAGAAGGTTGCAATTTTGAACTGGAAAGTAGTGTTTGGTTAGGTTGGAAACATTGGTGGCATAAAATGTTTAGCTGGACACGAGCAGTGAAGAATGTGAATAATTATACAGAACGTTAGATTTTTAATGTGGCAAAATATTTTTAAGAACTGCACAACTTAATTATTTTAAAAATGAAGGTCCACCTGCTGGAATATCTGTAGTTAAGGGGGTGAGGGTGGGTAGGAGGTGCTTGGAAGCAACTGGAGAAAATTGGTTAAGAAAACAAGGCATTGGCAACAGATCAGGCAGGAAGAATGCTAGCCAGCTGTATGGATTATATGAAGGGATTTATGCCCTGTCACAATACAGGGTGTGTGTGTGTTTGTGTGTGTGTGTCTTAGTTATGGAACGAAATGCCAGAGCTACAAAAGTTTGATAGAATCAAGAACAAGGAATGCTATTAAAGGAATAACATGTATGGTATATAAAATACTGCATGCGGGTTGTGAGAATCAGTCTGAGGAGGTAAGAAAGTAGGAGTAAATGGGCAAATGGACAGCACTACCGGACTACAACTCGTACCACACATTTCAGCCACAGAACATGGACTGAAACACAAAAGGAGGGGGTGTATCCATATTCATCAAGGATACCTACACCTCCAGGTTATTGGCGCAGCCTATCATCTCTGAGATCATCCATGTGCAACTATCATCGGGCAAATCTGCAATGCAAATTGTGGCCTGCTACAGATCACCCTCCATGACCCAGGACCACCACTCCACCTTTCTGGAGACACTAGAAAACATGAAGGTCCTACCGAACACCCTGATATTGGGCAATTTCAATTACCCTACCATTAACTGGGAAAACTACTCTAGTACAAACTCCCAGGCCCAGCACTTCCTGGAATTCATCAACTCAAATGCCCTGGAGCAGCTGGTAAACTCCCCTACCAGAGGTGAAAACATATTGGACCTGGTCATCACAAACATAGGCGACAGGTGTTCCACACCGGAAGTCAACCCGTCACTGGTTAGATGAGACCATAAACTAATCACACTGGATGTCCACACCCCACCACCACCCCGAACTAAGGAAACCAGAGTAAAAAACTTTTCAAAAGCAAACTTCACCTTACTTAAGACAGAGCCGGTTAAGTTTCACAGCCCCCATGCTAAAGGATAACGCTGCCCAAGATGCAGAAACCTTTACAAATGCACTCTATGAGCACCTACAAAGATGCATGGATCATGCCATCCCTAGCAAAGCCAAGACTCACTCCTCTAAGAGAAGGAAACCAGTCTGGTGGACCCCTGCCATAAACAGGCTATACAATAGAAGGAGGAAACTAGTTCAGAAAAAGAGCAAATCCCAAGAAGGAAAGACATCCCCGATCAGTATCAGTAAGAAACTAAGGTTCCTCATAAAATCATCCAAGGTTGACTTTGAAAGAAAAATAGCTAAGGATTCAAAAGATAAACCACAAAGCCTTCTGTAGCTGTGTTGAGTCTAAGTGGCAACTCGCAGATATGCACTGAACTAGTGCAAAATAGCACATAATGTACTGAACCTACTGATATTGCCAACATCATGGCAGATAGATTCAGTGCAAACTTCACCCCCCTCTCACCCCCAAAAGGGCCCACAACAATATCAGAAAAGTGTAGTGTCCCGGAAATCACAGATGCACAGGTGAAAGTAGCCCTTTCAAAAGCCAAAAACACAGCATCAATGGGGCCAGATGGTGTCCCAGGCTGCGTCTTGTACAAACTAACCCCCCACCTAAACACGATGTTCAACCTCAGCCTCTCCACAGGCTATGTGCGCATAGAATGGCACACAGCAATGGTTATTCTACTCCACAAAGGAGGGGCCACAACTGACCCTGGTAACTATTGCCCCATAAGCCTGACTAGCCTGGTCTGCAAGGCTATGGAGCGCATCATCATGGAACTCATTAACAGAGACATTGGGAACCTCCAAGCACTTGACCCGACCCAGTTCGGCTTTGTTAAGGACAGATCATGCCTACTAAACCTGGTTGACTTCTTCGAGATAGTCACCAAGGCCATAGACGAGGGAAAGGTTGCTCACACCGCCTACCTTGACCTCGCCAAGGCTTTCGACACCATTCCCCACTATTGTATTACAGAAAAACTCACCAGCCTGAACATAAACCCCTATGTCACGAGATGGGTTGCCAACTGGCTTACAGACGGAGCTCACACGGTAAGAATAGCGGGCTCCAGGTCCGACTTTAAACCAGTCACAATTGGTGTCCCGCAAGGCTCGGTCCTGGGACCCCCTACTGTTCGGCATATACTTCTCAGAAGTACAGGCAAACACAGGAGGACTATGGCTAACCAAGTTCGCCAATGACTGCAAACTGGGAGCCATAATTGACTCTCCGGCTGACACGGGCATCCTCCAAAAGGGCCTTACTGAGACGGATACCTGGTATCAAAGTCATGGCCTAAAGCTAAGTGCCAAAAAATGCATAGTCATCCCGTTTGGGAAAAACAAAACACCCACAAATTACCACATAGGTGGCAGCCCCCTTAATACAGAAGAGGTACTAAGAGATCTGGGGATCCAGGTAGATAGTAATCTCTCCTTTGACAATCATATTACCAAAGTAGTTAGGAAATCCTTCTATGTTGCCCATCTAATTACTAAAGGGTTCGCATCTAGAAATAAAGAGGTTATAGTGCCCCTCTACTTGTCACTCATCAGACCCATCATACAGTACAATGCCCCATTTGGGAATTACCTCACAAAACACTACCAACAGCTGGAGAGACCACAAAAGTACCTCACCAAGAGGATTACTGGCCTCAAACAAATGTCCTATGCAGCCCGACTGAAAAAAACTCTGTCTGTACTCAGTGCCATATCGCTTACTCAGCGGTCATCTTTGCCTGACTTACAAAGCCATGTCCAGCTCAGAATTGATGGACATGCTCCACCTAAAGAAATCCAAGTCACCGAGAGCCATGCGCTCTAGTGAGCTAAACCACGCCACAACAATAAATAGAACATGCTGGAGGGATAGCTTCCTGTCACAGAGATTCCCCATGCTTTGGAACAAAATTCCAAACTACATTAGGCAGAGCCCTTCACTAACAGTCTTCAAGAGAAACCTTGACGAGTGGATGGATAACAGAAAATACACCCCTGGGATCACTTCATTGGCTCTGCATGACAGAGGATCAGTTAATTAATCAATGGGGCGGCGAAAACAGACACACTCTGGCTAGGCTTATAAATGCCCTCGGGAAAATAGCCTAGTACCTACCTATAAATAAGGTAGGGATATCCTGTCTTCCCCCATTGCTTGTATACATAGGGACCTTAGCAATTAAAATAAGAGGTGCAAGCGTCTGAGGTATGAGTGGAAGGGGTGGTTTCCCTGTGTTGTGAAATATTTTGAGAAGGTTCTAAATGTATTTTAGGGGTAATAAAATAGTGATATGGCAAAAGACCTCTTTAAAGCCTGAATGCCAAACATATGTGTTAATGCAGCAATTCCAGTACCTTTGGGGTCATGGAAGAATTAAGTACCTAGGAGTATGACTCAAGAAAGGCTTGTTGCTGCAAAGGAGATGTGGGAGAGAAGTAAGCAGAAGATAAGCCAAAATATAAGGTAAAAAAGTTATTAATAATGGGGTTTTGATAAGATATAAACATCAAAAATATTTTTGATTGGTTTCATTCTTTGTTAGTCCAGGTGTATTTCATTCAACCTCATGATAAACTATGGTAAGAAGTAAATAGGTAACTGTAGAGCTTTCTTTTAGGAAGGAATGAGGCCTAGGGTTAAATGGGAAAACATGATTGGAACAAAGGGTTGTAAGGGAAAGATATGATGTTGAGAAAAGGAAGGGCTACCAGAGACAACAGATTGTTTTATTATGGTACTGGTGGAGAAATTCAGGAAGAGCATTAGGTTTATAAAGTTGCAGAGAGTGTTGTTGTTGTCTTTCGGCTTTTCCCGGTTAGGGGTCGCCACAGCGGAACTCCAGTCCGCTAATGATTGGCAGTTGGTTTTTATGGTGTCGAGTTGCCAGCCCAACCTTCAATGAAGACACGCCCATTCAACGCATGTCTTTCGAACGCCACTCGACCGTGGGGAGGACATGCAGACTCCACACAGAAGGCACTCCCAACCTAAGCTGAGAATTGAACGGGAGAACCTCTTGCTGTGAGGCAACAACGCTATCGCTGCACCACCGCAGAAGTAACAAAGTTGCAGAGAGTGTACTGTAGAATAAGTTAAGGATGGTATGAGGAGATTTTGCCTATAAGCTTTCCAGATAAAGGAATAGAGAGAGAGTAGGCTAGAAGCAGTGTGAAATAACTGGAGAAAGCTAGCCAAGGAATCGGTGTATTGGAAGCACATTACTGGGAGGGGAGGGGGGGAGTTGCATGACAGGGATACGACTCCTTTTTTCACAAAATAAAAGCAGAATGTATACGCAGCGAGAGAAGAGTGATAGGCAAGTGACCATTTCAGTGGAAAATTTGCCGGAACCAAGAACAGATAGGGCTATGAAAAAGGGAATAATTAATAGGATGTACAGAAAATTGCATGATAATTTAAAAGAAAAAAGGGACATGTTTATCATATCAGCTGGTGGTGTGTGCAGGACTTCAAAATATTCAAGTAAATCAAGATGATTTAGGATATTTACTTGGAAATGCTTATGTAGATATACTAAAGGGATGATGCTGCTAAATCGGATTTAGGGAGCTAGAATATCTGAACAGCAGAAATGCTTTATTTACATCAGTCCTGCCAGCAGCCATAAAGCAATAATTGAAAGTGAAAATCAAGAGGTAGACAGATGTTAAAAAATGTGCTAAGTATTATAAAGGAAATAAAACAGTTTGAGGTGGGGCTTGCTAGATAGGGGAAGGAACAAGGCACATACCTGTAAATGGAGTGCTGTCTTCACAAAGGGGACCGGAGTAATGGGGAAGTAAGGAATGCTGGGGGTGGTGAAATGGTGCAGACATGACAGTAGTAAGTGCACATGTAGATTAAGTGGTTGAAAAATTTAGTTTAAAATGTTAAGGGTTTATGAGGAGAAAAGTGAAAATGTAAATTAATTTAAATGTGATTGTACCATGTTGTTGGAAACTTTGAATACATGCTTGATAAATTGCAAGTTTAATAAATCGAATAGAGGAAGAGGAGGATAACAGACCACAGATGAATGAGTTTGTAAAGAGGTTTGGAATAGCTGTTAATAATGTTGATGGAAAATAGTTATGTAAAAGCAAGATTGTTAGTGGAGTGCTGGAAATGTTAAATTGATATGGTTGATGTTCATAGTCATGTTATGAAATTTGGGTGTGAAAAATAGTTGTTTAAAAAATAATTCCCAACCACCAGCAAATGCTCAAAAGTTAAAACAATTATTATTTTTTTTATCTACAGCACTTAAGGCAGCAGACATCCAAACCCCCCACCCAGCAAAGTCCACAAAGGCTGCTTCATCATCGCAGGCAGTGTTAGCAAGAAACTCAACCTTCTAGACTACTTTGTTGCGTAACTGAATCTTGGGAAAGAAGCTTCTGACCTTGAACATTTCTTCCCAGGATACATTTACATTCAAATTCCTGTCCTAGAAAGACAAGTGGTGGCAGATGTTTTTGCTTTTATAAATGGAACCACTAGAAATGGTACCAGGTAGAGTGAGTCCCAAAATATGGAGACTGAGTGGCCGAATGGGTGGACTTGCGTATACTAAGTACAAGATGCCATTTCTTGGAATATTCCCTTTTCTCCGTGTTAATGGTGATCTCTGAGTTGCATATACGTTTTTTTTTTTTTGGGGGGGGGGGGGCTTACCAAAGAAGTTTAAAGAAGAGCAATTTTTGAGATTCGGTGTCCTATGTTTTTGGTCTTTTTTTGGCCTGTCTGCGTTTGGCATTTTGAGGGCAGACATTTCAGTAGGGGAGCCTCTGTAAAGCCCACATTCACAGCAAGAATATTAAAAACTCACTAAACAGTGAACATGGCCCAAGTTGGATAGTAGCTGAACCTTTTGCCCATAACTTAACCAAAATATCCATTGCGGTACATACTGTCCCGAGCTCCCATTACCATGGAAACCTTTGTACAATGTTTGACTTTGCTCCATAAATACACTGCTAAGGATGAAAGCACTGTAATTCCTTGGGGACTATAATGCCTTCTAAGACCCAACATTAATAGCAATTTTGGTACTCTCATCAAACATGGCTTTACACAACTAATTTTAGAACCCTCCAGGTACAATTACATCCCCAACAGTAACGGCAGTACTGGTACTCTCACCAGTCTTTGTTTTACACAACTAAAGTGCCCACCAGGTACAACTGCAACCCCAACAGTAACAGCAGTGCTGGTAGTCTCACCAGTCTTTGTCTTACACAACTAAAGTGACCACCAGGTACAACTACAACCCCAACAGTAGCAGCAGTACTGGTAGTCTCACCAGTCTCTGCCTTGCACAACTAATTTAAGTGCCCACCAGGTACAACTAACATTCCTAGTAGCCAGTCCCTTTACACCATAGTTCACTGTCACCACTCTCTCATCACACTCTTAATTTCTCATAATCAGCACAGACTCCAGTCCCAAAAACCTTCAGGTCTAAGGACTAGGTACCACTCCAGAAGTCTTAACTCCTCCTTACTCTGGACATGTCCCCTCTCTGTCCAATGACACCAACTTGTCTGTGAGCTACTTCTGTGAAACAGTCAGCTCAAAAAACAGCATTTTCTTTCCCTCTTTGGTTTTCAAGAAAACTTTTGCTAATTTTTTTATAAGCATTTAAACAAAAACTAAAAAATCATAGATGAAACGTGGAAACAGTAACAATTTGGCCTATTTCAATATTTTAAAAGAGAGAGAAAGTAATTTTTCTTAGAAACACTGCTAAAAAGTAATCAGAGGACCCAAAATCTTCTATTTCTGGAATAAGTAAGTGAAAGCTAATTTGTCAGTTCCTGATTTGAGTTATTTTAGTATTTAGCTGTTACCACAGAAATCTCTAGTTATTTATTTTATTGTTTATTTATTTTACATTTGTTCAGTGGGAGTGTCCGACTGACCTAAAGCCCCTTTCCTTTTCAGCGGAGGCTCGGAAAGAAAAGCTCCAAATAGTACAAACAGTTTAACATAACCTAGAATACCATGGTAATTTAAAAATGCATGCAGTAGTCGCAAGAGTTTACAAGTCTAAAAATAAAAAGGAGGTAACACAAAAGCATAGGAAGTTACATAAAAAGCATAAGGAGTATGCTGTTTATACTAAGTATTATGCATTACATAAACAGTAACTCCAGAGGTATTTAAAGATTTGGAAATTAGAAAGTTTAGAGGTAGTTAGAGGAGAAGGAATAGACTAAGTTGAGGAGGGGAGCTAGGGTGATTATGGGAGAGGGAAGTAAGGAATAATGGAGATAGATGGTTACTATGCAAGATGGATGTGGTCAGGGAGCGTGAGAACAGTGGCAGGTTCAGTGCTTTGTAAAGTACTGTTTGGTGGCTGATTTAAATTGTTTGGGGTGTGTGAGGGTCCTGATTTCAAGTGAGAGTTTGTTCCATGCAATAGAGGGATGGTAGCTATATGTGTTGCACCCAGTGTTTGACTTGGGTTTGTAGACATTTAATAGGTCTTGGGTTGAGCTCTGGAGATGTCTTGTAGGAGAGTAGTGGGAGATGAGGGATGATAAGGCTGGACAGAAAGCTGGTTGATATAGAATGGAGTGTATGATTTGGAGCTGAGATTGGAGAAACAGGTGAGGTAGTTCAAGCCAGTTTAGGTATTTTAGGGAGAGACCGTGGTGGAATTTATAGGTTTGCTGAGCTGCGAATCTGGCTGTCTTGTGATAAGCCGACTCTAGCTTGGTAAGTAGGGAGGAGTTGAGATTTGTGAACTGTATGTTAAGCAAGGTAGAAGGTAAGCATGCGTAAGAGTAATCCTAGCGTAGGTGGTGAGGAATTTATTATTTCTGTACAGGAGTTCTAGTTTCTGATGTTTTTTTCTGGTACAATTTGTGTAGATCAAATTTTAGTTGATCATCGATGGTAATGCCGAATAGTTTTGAGCTGAATTCAACTTCAGTAGGAGTATTGTTTAGGGACATTATGGAGAAGGAAGATTTGATATGGTTAACGATTTTAGGAAGAAAGAGTAGCCATTTTGTTATTTTAGGGTTGAGGATGAGCTGGTTATTTGAGAGTCATGTCTCGACTGAGTTAAAGAATGATTAGGTAGTTGATAGTAGTTCAGAGGGTGAGTTGGCAATAGTGATGACTGTAGAGTCATCTGTGTATTGGACAATGGTAGACTGAGGACAAGAGAAGTAGAGTAAGTTGGTGAAGATATTAAAAAGTAGTGGTCCAAGAATGGATCCTTGGGGGACACCCATTTTTACTGGAAGGGGAGTAGATAGTGCAGAGTGCTATCTCACCGATTGCAGTCTGTCAGTGAGGTAGTTAGAGAACCATGCAACTGTATCAGGAGAGAAGTTAATGTCTGTTACTTTGTTTAGTAGCAGAGAGTGAGAGAGAGTGTCGAAAGCCTTTGAGATGTCAAGGAATAGATGAGTTGAGTTTATGATCATCTTTGGCTAGAGTAATAGTGTTGAGGAAGGATAGTAGAGCTGTGGTGGTACTATGCTTGGGTTGGAAATCATGCTGTCTAGGAGTGAGTAGTTTTTCTTGTATGCGATATTGCATAACTTGTTTGTGTATACATTTCTCCAGGACTTTAAAGGGAGGGGAGAGGATAGCAATATGTCTGAAATTGGAGATTTCTGAGACGTTTCTTCCTTTATGAATAGGAAGAGTGTAGAATTGTTTCCAAAGTGATGGAACTTTAGATTCAGAGATTGAGTGATTTATTAGGATAGATACAGGCAGAGCAAGGGAGTGAGCTGCTATCTGAAGAAAATATGAAGGGATACTGTCAGCAGATACAGAGCATGGATTTAGCTTAGAGAGTAGAGTTTTGATATAGGTAGTGGGAGCAAGTTTAAGGGAGAAGGTGTTTACAGAGTTAGTTGAAGAAGGTTCAGGGAAGTTGAGTATTGGTATTTGAGAGGTTGGGGTTAAATAGTTTGGATATAGAGTCAATAAAGTAGGTGATGAGGGTGTTGGCTGCCTTTTCAAGTGATCTGTCTGGACATGGATTGGGTGAAGTCAGGTTTCCAGGATGAAGTATGTGGATGTTCATCATGTTACACTGCTGCAGTCATTACACTTGGGTTATCCTGCCATCAGGCGGTCCCGTAGTTGGCCAGAGTTCCAAAGTCTTGGTCCGGCGTCAGTTGCTGTCGCTTCTTCCCTGACATCGGAGTGCCAGGGGTATATAAGATGCATCCTACGCCATTTTCTTCAGTCTTTGTTGCCGCACGGTGCCCAAAGCAGAAGCAGTTCGCAAGTGCCGGTCGGCCAATTCCTGAGATTTTCGAAGTCGAATTTCAGATCCGAAGTCTTCAATAAAGCCAAGTACCCCATTGGGGAAACTTTTTTCTTGCCTCAGACCGATGTCAGAAAAAGTTAATAATTGTATTTCTTGTGGGAAGCAAATACCTCATAAGGACTTCCACTCTTACTGTATTCCATGCCTAGGCCCTGATCACGACGTCACTAGTTGTCGGTTTTGTGCTAGATTTAACAAACGCACTATAAAAAGACGTTTTGATTTTGCTTTGCACTACTTTGGCCGAAGGTTCAATTATACTATGCCGTCGGATCAACCGACGACCTCAATACCGAAAAAACGCAAAGACAGGCATCTGAGGTCCAAAACCGTCGACGAAACCTCTTCTAGGCCAGTCGCCTGTTCTCAGTGAGGTGCTTTCGCAGCCCCTGATACCCGCTACCTCAGAGCCACAGGCCGCTTCCGACTCCCACGTGGAGACATCTAGGCCTCTGAAAACTCAAGGTATTGGGCCTACGGAAACTAATCCCTCAGATGGGTCCAGAGCCGCTGAGCAGGCATCGGCTTCTGAGGGTGTTTTCAGACCTTCACAACTTACCATTAAAGCAACAGCCAAGACAAAGGTACCATTAAAGACAAAGAAACAAGTACAGCATTCTCCTGGACAGCCCTTCATGCCTAAGAAACAGATGCTTAAAATGGCCGAAGACCTCATTACTCTAATCAGGGGTTCCCATCCCCCTCCTGAGAAAAGGCCTAGGCAGGATACAGACTATGATTCCTCTGATCAGGTTTCCATTTCCTCTGATTCCTCTTCAGACCAGGGATATTCTCTACCCCCCATGAGGACTCTGATGCTGAAGAATCTATCCCTTCAGCCTCTCCTCCTGAGGATTATTCTTTTGGGGAAACTTTGCATACCATGAGGGAGCATTTCCATTGGAAAAGTCAGGATTACTCAGAATCCAAGAAAAGGCTCAGGGATTTCCTTTTATTGCCTCAGCACAGGCCCCTGGCTATTCTGCCTGTGCTAGATATTGTGGATGATGTGTTCTGTGAATCCAGCCTATCTCCTGATTCTTTGCCCCCTGCTCCAGCCAAGCCAGATAGGTATTATAGAGTCCCTGACTCTCACAAGTTTCTTTACAAAAACCCTTCTGCTGATCCAGAAACTATTTCCCAGGGTCCAAAAGGGGTTAAGGCTTATATTGCAAAAAATCCAGTACCCTCTGACAAAGATTCCAGAGCTTTGGATAGATGGGGGAAGAAAGTATACACTTTTAGCAGTAAGAGCTTTAAATTGCCAGTTTCACATGCTTAAGTACCAACAATATTTAATGGTTCAGTTAAAACAGAAAATGCTTGCAAACTCAGAAGCTCCTGATTGTAAAGAAATGCAGGATTTATTGCATGTGAACAGGTGGGAAAACATACTCTGCAATGTGGTTTTGATTCTTTAGAGGCATTTTGTAGAGCCGCAGTTACAGGTTCTGTGATTCAAAGACATGCTTGGTTAAAAGAACAGAGTTTACCTGATCATGTTAAGGCAAAATTATTGGATGCTTCTTTACAGCATGATACCTTGTTTGGTGTTAAGGCAGAAGAGGTGTTAAAGAAAATGGAGGATAAAGCTAAATCTATGCAAACAGTCAAGGATTTCTTACAGGTAAAGCCACCTCGGTTTAGCAGAAATTGGCCAACAAAGAATTGGTCCTTTCCAGTGTCAGACTGGCCACAGAGAGGCAGATACAGACCCCCAAGAGTCAGATCTCAACCCTAAGCCTCAAACAGACAACGACAGTGGGGCACCTCAACCCCAAAAGGAGGTGAGGACAAGTCTCAACCTTACAGGAAACGGTCACAATGACTTTCCCCTTCGTACGCCAAGCACGTCCCTTTTGGAAGCCCCCTTAGGGGGGAAAACTAGCACTTTTTTCTCAAAACTGGCAAACAATCACCCAAGACAAATGGGTTCTGAATATTGTGTCTCAAGGTTACAGGTTCCACTTTCATACTTTACCAAGGCTAAAAGGAATGCCAAACCTGCCACAAAATCAGAGGCACAAAAACAAATTTCAGACCTCATGGACATGAAAGCTATTCAAAAAGTACCACAACAGGAACAAGGACAAGGATTTTACTCAAGACTCTTCCTGGTCCCCAGAAAGGACAAAGCCTGGAGGCCCATACTAGACCTTTCAATTCTGAATACTTACCTGGATATTCCGAAATTCAAAATGTTGACATTACAGCAGCTTCTACCCATGCTGGGCAAGAAGGCTTGGCTTGTTACTCTGGACCTCAAAGAGGCATACCTGCATGTCCCTATCAGACAAAATTGCAGAAGATACCTCAGATTCAAAATTGGTACAATGCACTACCAATTCTCTGCACTGCCCTTTGGCTTATCTACTGCGCCCAGGGTCTTCACAAAGTGCCTGGCACCAGTAATTGCTTTTTGCAGACAAAAAGGAATTCAAATATATCCATAACTGGACGACTGCCTCATTCAAGCAGAGACAAAGGACATTCTTGTACAGCATCTGGCGTTTGTAAAAAGGTTGCTAATTTGTCTAGGGTACACAGTAAACGAAAATAAGTCAAAACTAGTGCCCTCGCAACAGATTATATTCCTGGGTGCCAGCTTAAATACAATGGCCCAGATGGCTTACCTCACGCCAGACAAACAAGTTCAACTAACTCAATATTTTCAATTACTGGCAAAAAAAGTCCCATCTCCCTACAAGAAAAATTCTGCAGGCCCTGGGATTCATGGCATCCTGCATACTACTAATACCATATGCCAGACTGCATATGAGGAAATTACAATGACACCTAAAAAGTGTTTGGACTCCACACTCTCACAGTTTAGAAGCAGTAATACCAGTGATTCCCTGCCTACAACAGGAGTTTCGATGGTGGGCACAGGCATGTCACCTAAACAAGGGTCAGACTTTTACCCAACCCACAGCCAGGCAAACTCTAACAACAGATGCTTCGGATTACGCCTGGGGATCACACATGGCAGGAAAATGCATTCTCAGGGCAAGTGGACCGCAGACCAGATGCATCTTATCAAAAAGAGATGTTGGCTGTTCAAAATGCCCTAACAGCTTTCAAGGACCTTCTACATCCAGGACAATTATTACTAAAGACAGACAACACCACAGTAATGTGGTACATAAGCCCCTAAGGGGGCACTCATTCTTATCCCCTATGCAGGCAAGCCATGACTTTGGTGAACACAGCTCTAACGTATCAAGTTCTCCTGCAAGCACAATTCCTGCCAGGAAAGAAAAATACTCTGGCAGATGATCTAAGCAGAAATATCATGGACCCTCACGAATGGAAATTGAATCCACAAATCTTCAGCATGGTAACGCAAAAGTGGGGATGCCCAGACATAGATCTTTTTGCCTCCCCACTGAATTGCCAACTACAAAAATTCTGCACAAGGACTTACCACAAACAAGCATGGAAAGTGGATGCTCTTTTGTTCAGCTGGAAAAACCTAAAAGTTTATGCCTTCCCGCCACTGCCTGTCCTTGTAAAGGTACTCCTAAAAGCCAGACAAGAAAAACCACAGATGATCCTGATTGCTCCAGACTGGCCACGCCAGCACTGGTACCCTATCTTAAGGAACTTGGCTCAAGGCCCACCATAGATTTTGCTTCAAATTCCACACCTTCTGACTCAACAAAACAATCAGATCCTGCACGTTCAGCTCAAAACCCTAAACCTGGCTGCATGGCAGATACATTAGTCACACAGGCAACACCTCTCTCTAAAGCTGTTATGGATGTCATTTTGGAGGCCTGGAGGCCTAGCACCAGGAAAGCTTACTCAGAAAAATGGGAAGAGATTCTGCGCCTGGAACCAGGCTCAAAGCCTTGACCCTCTTGTTCCAAACATTCCACAGATTTTACAATACTTAACTGAGATGCTGGACAGAGGCCTATCCTTCTCATCAATTAAGATCCACGCCTCTGCCATTTCAGCACATTACAACACGGATCCTCCTTTATTCTCTCATCCCTTGCTAAAGCAGTACCTCAGAGGGGCTAAAAACATAAGACCTCCCCGGAGAGCACCAACACTAACTTGGGACCTCAATTTCGTTTTGGAAAAACTGACCCTACCACCTTTTGAGCCAGCCAATACAGCCGATCTAAAATTTTTATCAAGGAAAACAGCTCTGCTCGTGGCAGTAACTTCAGCACGAAGAGTTTCAGAGCTACAGGCATTAATGGCAGTGGAACCTTTTATAATTTTTCATCAGGACAGGGTATCTTTAAGGACAAACCCTACCTTTATGCCAAATGTGGTTTCTAGTGTGGCTCTTAACCAAACCATCCATTTGCCAACTTTTTATCCAAACCCCCAGAATAAAGGGGAGAAACTTCTGCATTCTTTGGACATACACAGGCAGCTCCGCTTCTACTTGGACAAAACAAAAGCTTTCAGGAAAACTGAGCAACTGTTTGTAGCATATGCTGCAGGATCACAGGGCAAGGCTATCTCAAAGCAGACTATATCCAAATGGATAGGACACTGTATTCGGTACTGCTACACACAGCATGGAAAATCAGTCCCAAATAACATTAGGCCACATTCCACCAGGGCAACAGCCACTTCAACAGCCTTTCTCAGAGGAGTACCTACCAAGAAGTTTTGGAGGCTGCAACTTGAGTTCAGTGCACACCTTTACCAAGCATTACCACCTGCCTCTTTACTCTAAATCCAGAGCAGGATTTGCCACTGCAGTTCTGCAGGGCCTCATAGCCAATCCTAACTCTTTATAGACCAGCCACCCAACCTTAGCTTTGGGATTCTACCCAAGTGTAATGACTGCAGCAGTGTAACACGATGAACATAGTACAGTTTGGTACCTACCAGAAATGTAGATGTTCGAGTGTTCACACTGCTGCAGTCCAGGTTACCCTCCCTCCATCCCCTCTGGACTTACCTATACCTTTCTATCCTATACAACCTGTGTGGTGTATTTGCTTGTAACTGAAGGTATTGTTTTTATTTTATATATATATGTTTGATTAGCAATATGTATTGCCTACCTACTTGGGGGCACCTGACATCTGGGGCAAGTAAAACTGAAGAAAATTGTGTTGGATGTATCTTATATACCCCTGGCGCTCTGACGTCAGGGAAGAAGGGACAGCAACTGACACCGGACCAAGACTTTGGAACTCTGGCCGACTACGTGACTGCCTGACGGCAGGATAACCCAAGTGTAATGACTGCAGCAGTGTGAACACTCGAACATGTACATTTATGGTAGGTACAAAACTGTACTTTTATAGCATTCCAGAATTTTTTTGGATCAGATTTTAATGTTGTTGGGTTATCGTAGAAATCTTTTTTGTCTTTGTTGAGGAGTTTTTTTGTTTGATTTCCAAGTTCTTTATACCTTTGCAAGTCAGCGGGGCGTTTAGATTGTACCCATATTTTCCAAGCCCTATCTCTGGTTTTCATAAGTGTGTCAGTGGTTTTAGATAGCCAGGTTGATATGTTAGCTTTTATCCAAATTTTTCTGGGTGGGGCTAATTAATTTAAATGTTAAGGAAAGTTGAGTTGAAGGCTTTGACTGCTTCATCTAGTGGAGCTGGGTGAGGAAGTTCCATTTAACTCTAGAGAGGAGGGTTCTAAATGTTTCAGGGTTAAATTTGGAAAGTTTATGGCAGGTGATAAGCCTGTGTGGGTTAGAGAATTGGTGAGTATATCTGAGCGTTTTTATTGGCGAGTGATCCACTCGGGGAGTCTGGAAGTGTTTCTTGATTTTGATATTTGCAGAGATCTGAAACAAGTAGTCAGTCTATCAGGGAGCTTGGAGAATGGGAGTTATTAGTATGGATAGGTTGAGAGATTAGTTGTGTAAATCCATATAGATTTATATGATGTGGAGAGTTAAGGTTACTGAGGGTTTGCCAGTTAATGTTTGTCCCCAAGGAAGATGGTTTCAGTAGGGATGTTTTGAGAGAGATATGAGAGTATACTTTCCAGCAGGGGAATGTTGTCCTTGGTGGAATATAGATGGCTAGTACTGTAATGGTAGTATAGTTGTTGAGCTTACAGTTAGCTGCCAGTACTTCAGCAGGTGTAAAGGAGGGGATTTGTTGCTTAGGATGGGAGAGAGTGAGGTTATTGGCGTAAACTGTGGCAACTCCACCACCCTTTTTAAGAGGTCAAGGCGAAGTATATTGTATCCAGGGGGAAGAATGTCTTTAAGTTTTGGTGTTTTAGCCAAGTTTCAGTTACAGAAATAACATTTGGGGTATGATGAGATATCCATGCATGAAACTGGCTTACTTTAAGGATGCTTCGAGTATTGATAGATTAAAAAGAGATTTGTTTATTAGTTGTGGATTAGTGGCTAGAGTTGAGAGGGGTATCTAGAAGGGTGGTAGACTTAGAAATAGGTCCTGGATTTGGATGCATGTCACCTGACAAGAGCAGGGTCATAGGGAAATAGTGAGGTTTCATTTTTAGTGGGTAGGTGTTAAGGTACTTTGCCTTGTTTTTAGATGTTAGTGGGTGGGAGAGAGGAATTTTTATTTCATGGTTCCACCCTGACCCCCCACCCAAGTCCGCTTCCAGCCATCCCAACAACCCTTGCCCTGCCTGTCTGTGTTGTCTCTTTGACCTTCTCAAATTCTTAAAGTGCTTGCAAGGAAGTGTAAAAATTCCTCAATGAATTGTGCCCACAACCTATCAAGAGTTGTTAGCTTTTCACCATGACACATTGTAGAGCTGGTCAATACAAAGGGTAGTACTGCTGCAGAACGGATTGCCAGTAGAATTTAAATTGCCAAGTACTGACTGTTTTACATATGGGCTGTACACCATTTGGGGGTGTAGAATGTACAGTGTATGATGAACAGAGTATGCAGATGAGATTGTTTTATAATCCAATGTCTGGAAATTTCTGTATTTGTTAGAATTATTGAGCCCTTTTAACACATCATCTCCCAAAACATTTTGGAAAGCCACAAAGGCCAATCCCAGCGATCTCTTCTAAAATTACAGTTTCCAGCCCGTTTTCATCCTTCCAACTTTAGGAAAAATCCTGGAAAAAATAAGTCGCCTCCAGAACTGAAACTAACATCCAAAATACAGTATATTTTTTAGATTTCTACAAAACATTCTTTGCATTGTGGCTTTGATGCTTTAGAAGCATCTAGCTGGGTAACTGCTGTTGAGTCTGTTATGAGGAGAAATACTTGGTAAAGAAAACATTTCCTTCCTAGGCATGTTCATTCAGAAATCTTGGATATACCACGTGACAAGGATTTTCTGTTTGGACCCAAGGCCCACTCTATATTTAAAATACTGGAGGACAATATGTTCCTGCCGATGGTGAAGGACTTTTTGCAGGTTCAGCTATCGAGGTTTAGTAGGAGTTTATGCTACCAAACCCAGGTTCTTTCCTGCCTCTCAGCCTGGTCAAAGAGGAAAGAGGACCAGAAGGGACAAGCAACAGAGACAGCCGAAAAGCTGAAAAAGTGGATCTAGAAACCACGCCTAGTGGACTCTGACCCCAGGGGCTGAGTAGACAGCAACCATGACTCAGCCCCAGACCCTTCCTTGTTCTCCCATTCGCAAGTCCCACTCCAACCCCAACCCTTTTCCCACCTTTAAAGATAGGAGGAAGACTTTCCGAGACTGGTGGCTAGACATTACCCAGGACAAATGGGTCATTCATATCATAAAGTCAGGATATAAACTACAGTTTACCCCTCTCCCAAGTCCCGCAGGTATCCCCTCGGTTCCAAAAACCTCAGCTTAGAGAGGTAACGGTGCATATCAACTTGTTACTAGACCAGGACCCCGTAGAACTAGTCTCCAGGAAGAAAAGAGGCACAAGGTACTATCCAAGGCATTTCATTGTATCAAGAAAAGAATGAATATGTGGACAAACACTAAGCAAGGCTAAAGAGGTTCACTCGGGATGCCAAATTCAAAATGTTAACTGTTCAAAAATTACTTTCCAGGCTCACATGGTTTATCCAGATATAAAGGATATTTATTTCT
This sequence comes from Protopterus annectens, assembly GCF_019279795.1. Taxonomy (NCBI): domain Eukaryota; kingdom Metazoa; phylum Chordata; order Ceratodontiformes; family Protopteridae; genus Protopterus; species Protopterus annectens. The sequence goes on from NC_056740.1 coordinate 537,905,641, forward strand.
ATATCCTTATAGTAAAACTTTGCAGGAGCCATCTGTGCTTCAGAGGGAATCATTATCAAGTCTGTGCACTGTCCTATGGTTTGTCTATTGTTCCCAGAGTCTTTCCAAATTGCCTGTCTCCAGTAGTTGCCTGCTGCAGGACAAAGGGCGCCCATATCTCCCTCTATATAAACAATGGCCTAATTCAGACACAATCTGTGAAGGAACTGTAAGCATCCCTTCACCTTCTTCCTCAATGTAAACAAGTCAAATCAGACCCTCTTTCAGAGGTTAGTCGTCTTAAGAACCTTTCTAGACACAGGTAAGCAGATGGCCTTACTGACTCAGTGTTTCCAGTCTCTGCTTCATTAGGTATCTATGTCAGAGATACTCGGGGCACTGGGGTACAGAGCCCTCTGCATCTTAATGATCCCCCTTGCCACACTTCATGTGAGGAAATTCTAATGGTACCTAAAAAAATGCGTGGTGCCAGCACCAGCCTTCTTGTAGTTCAAAGTTAAAGCTTCTGCCATGCCTGAAAAAGGAAATTCTATGGTGGATAGAGGTCTGTCTTCAAAAGAAGGGGATTCCCTTTCAGTATCCACCAAAAAGTAAAATTATGACTGCAGATAATTTCATTGCTATCCTGGGGTGCCCATTTGAGTTACTTTCATATGCAAGGCCAGTGAGTGACGACAGTTCAGAGCCACATCATTAAGAAAGAAATGTTATCAATGTTCTGGGGCATGATGACATTCAGAATCTTCTAGAAACCAGGCACTTAACTGGTAAAAACAGAGAACACTACACTTTTTGTAGTGCAGAAACAAGGAGGTATCCACTCCCATCCCTTCTGCCACCCAGCTACACAGTTAACGGGAGGTGACATGGGAAATGGGGCTGCACCATATAGCCAAGAGAAAGCAACCGTCTTGCAGACTGCTTTAGCAGGTCAGAGTGAGAACCTCAGGAGTGGATGCTAAACAAGGGTGTTATTACAAGACTTGCACAAAAATGTGACATGCCAGAAATGGACCCTTTTGCCTCTTAAGCTAACAGGCAGCTGAGAAATTATTGCCCAGGACCCAAAGACGACCACGCGTGAAGGACTGATACCTTATCCTTCCTATGGATAGCTCTGTTTCTATATGCTTTCCCTCTCATACCTCTCATCCCCCAGGTACTAATCAGGATCAGGGATGAAGGAGTGAGGGTGATCTTGATAGCACGCTTTTGACCAAGGCACCATTTGTTGCCCTTGTTACACAGCATGAACACATGGGAACAATGGCTGCTTCCAGAGGAAGTGGACCTCTTGACCCAGAACAAGAACAGCACCATACACTCCAGCCTGAAGTTGACAGCCTGGACGATATGATCCTCCTCCTTCACAGCCAATTATTCAGCGTGAATGTCTTATCTTTTTTTAAGAGAGGCAAAAAAGCCCAGCTCTAGAAAATATCTTACAATGGGAGATTTATTGTTTGTTGCTAGAATAAGGGCCATCAACCTTTACTTGCAGTTCTACCCTTGGTTTTCACTTACCTAGTGGAACTTTTTTCTAAGGAATTTGCTTATTCGACCCTTAAAATCCATGCCTCTGCCATGTCAGACTGCCTGCCAATGCAGCACCGCTCTTTTTTTCACAGTCTTTGAAGTAATTCCTTAAAAGCATTATCCACCTTATGCCACCCAGGAGAGCTTCTGCTCCTCCTTGGGATTTCAGGTTATGTTCTGGAGAAACTCATCTTTCCCCCATTGAGACAACAGCTTCAACAGAAATCAAATTCTGAACTGGGAAAACTGCAGTGTTACTGGCCATCACATCAGTTTGAAGAATATCAGATTTGCAGGCTCTAAAAATGGGATTTTCCACAAGTCTAATGGCTCAAGAGTCACTCGCTCTAGAGACCTCAACCTAGCTTGTGACATTAACAGATCATGCTAGAGAGAGATATGTCTCCCAGAGACTGCTGCTTCTCTGCAGTAGACTCCCTATTCACGTATAGCAGAGCTCCTCACTGACCCTGTTCAAATGCAGCCTAGATAATTGGATGAGATACCACAAATTCGCCCCTGGGGTGGCACCCATATCCCTCATGGACAGGGGTAGGTGGTGGTGTTCACAGACCTGCTTTGTTCATAAATTTGTTATGGGAACTACCCAAAAAAGAACAAATGGGGTACTTGGAATTAACATGGCTAAGTTTGTAAAGGCTCTAGGTTTTCTAGCCTAGTAACCTGTTATGAACCTAATGTGTAAAGGACCTTTCCTAAGATTTCATCCAGACAGCTTTTCCATGAGATCTAACCCCAGTAGCAGCAAGGTGGTTGCTGAAGTTTCATTAAATCAGATTATTCACCTCCCTGCCTTCTTTCCAAGACTTCAGAAAGCAGGAGAAAGAATTTTGTACTCCTTAGACATTTACTGGCAGCACAGGTATTATCTGGACAAATCTAAAATGGCTTCTCATTGAAATATCAATACTCTAAATGCTGAGTGCCGTTGCACTAAAGAAAAAATAAGCCTAAAAATACAGTAGAAGAGCAAATTTTGAACACTGGTCTCTTACTTTAGACCTCTTTTTTTCACAGGAGCACCCCTCATATGGAGGATAAGCCCCCTCCCCTGAACTTAAACCAACTTGTAGATTGCTATACCTTGGAGAAAAGGGAATATTTTGGGAAATGGTCACCTTGGATTTGGTATGTGCAAGTCCATTTTGTAGGCCATTCGGTTTCTTTGTTTCAGGAAGCACTTTTCCAGACCCCAACGTTTCAAATGGTTGCCATTTAAAACTTTGAGAAATTCAGATCATCTTTTTGTGGCATTTGCACCTAATAAATTGGGTAAACCTGTTAGAAAATAGGTCATTTCTAAGTGGATCTGCAGCTGCATAACTTCCTGTTTCAGGCACTTTAATAAAGAGGTACCATGCCACATTAGAACTTATTCAGCCAGAGCCATTGCCACCATGGCTGCTTTCATCAAATGAGTGCCTACCAGAGAAACTCTGGAGGCAGCCACCAGGCCATCAGTCCACACCCTTACTAAACACTGCAACTTGGCATCATCTTCCAGATCCAGAAAAAGTTTTGTGTCTGCAGTCCTTTAGGGCCTGCTTTCCTCCTCCTAATTTCAGCCCACTTTCCATCCATCTCTTCACCTTCGGGAGTCCTCCCAAGAAGTATTACTGCAACAGTGAAGCATGATGAACCTAGTACAGCTGTGTACATTTAACATAAATATAGATGTTCATGTGTCTTCAGTGTTGCATTAGTCTTTCCCTCCCTCTTTTGTCTCATTTATGAGTTGAGTGGGCATCCCTGCATTCTTTCCTATTCTGTAGGTCCCCTCTCCTTTCAATTTTTCACTTCATTTAGGTCCCACTAACTATTCTGTGCTGGAGACAGTGAGATCATTTAGTGCTGAAGGCGTAGGGGTCATTATGTGAAAATGTGTCAACAGCCAGTTACCCTTGTGCCTCAACATCCTGATGGTGGAGAGGAGGGGTATCTGCTGACCAGGGGCTTCTGCAGCAGGAAATCCCAAGGAGTTATTACTGCAACATTGAAGACACACTATAACATCAGCATTTATGGTACGTATACACAACTTGTCAAGCAACTGGACTTTAGACTAAAAAAATGATATGCATGTTTGCATGAATGTCTTTATGGAAGGTTTAGAAAGAACGTTTAAGTTATTAAGGTAAATAATAAAGCACAGATGCTTATTCTTGTTAAAGGCCCCTAAATCAGGTAGTTGGGCTTGGGCAGGTAAGTGGTACATTGTCATAATGAATGATTGTCACTTGGTGAAATAGAATATTAACTGAATTGTCTGAGGTTCTCTCATACCTACCCAGTATGACTTGATGTTTATAAAGTGTTCTAAAGCAGTCCAGGCCAAATTAAGTGAATTACTTCTCAGGGAATCTGGTGTCAACCTTAGTGACAGAAGAGTAATAATTGCTGCAGCTTCCATTAAGACCTGGAACAGTATATGGCTTAAAATGTGCTTTAAGTTGGTTAACATGCTTCTAAAATGTTGTGTGTAATGTGTTTTAGGTTCACCAGCTGTTACGTCAAGCCAAGTTAAAAATGGAGTACCATTTCCCAGAGCTTGTCCAAAATGCAATATTCACTTCAATCTCATGGATCCTTTAAAAAATCACATGAAGGTAATCTCTCACTTTGTATTCTAGTCTTACATTTTAGTGGTTAAATAAAACAAAATGATGAAGTGAAACTCTAAGCAGTTTATAAAATCTGTGAAATGAAAAAAAAACTTTGAATAAGCATAAAGAACTTACCTTTATTTGGTTACTGCTTTTGTCTCAAAATGTGTATTGGAGACTCCTTTTATGGAACACTTATTTTTTGAAGAGGAGATTACCATAAGTACACCCACCAGACACATGTATCCAGTCACAACACTAAACTAGTTTAAAGCAGAGACATTATTGTATTAAAACAACGCCAACAGTCAATATTGTTTTGAAATTGTACATTAGTCTTCTGCATCTCTGTAGTGGGGGCTGGTGACTACCTACAATTAATTTAATATGCCAAAAAAAACTTACATTCCAGAATGCACTCACGATCATTCTCATGTGTTGAAGTGTGGATGTGTTCACCGCATGTAAGATTGAGGTACTAGGTTTTGAGCTGGGGGAAGCTATAAAGGATGAAAATTCAGATTTAGGAAACACCATGACATTGAGCTTGAGTATACATTCTTTTGATATGAAGAAAATTATGCAGAACTGATAATTCTTACTATGGAATAAAGAGCTCACTGAAGACTCGAGGAAGAAAACAAAAATTTTCAACTTGAAAAGTGGTTCATAGGTAGGCACTATGCTATTGGCCCTAGGGCCTGTATAAGCCTAGCCAAAAATGTACCCTGGCTTTCGCCACCCAAGAAAATTATTTTCCTGTGCCCCTGTCAAGCAGAGCCACAGAAATGATCCCTGGAGTGAATTTCCTATTTCCCCTCCAATCATCAAGATTTTTCTTGAAGAGTGCTAATGAGGAGCTCTGTTTGACATAGATAGGTAGTCTGATCCAGAGTATGGGAAGTCTCTGTGACAGGAATCTATCCCGCCAGCATGTTCTGTTTATTGTGTTGACAAGGTTTAGGTCCCTAGAGCGTGTAACTCGGAGGGATTGGGATTTCTTTAAGTGGAGCATGTCCAACAGCTCTGGGTTTGACATAGCTTTGTATGTTAGGCAGAGATCGCCTCTGAGTAGGTGATATCCGACGGAGTAAAGCTGGAGTTTTTTGAGACGGTCTGCGTAGGGCATCTATTTGAGGCCAGTAATCCTCTTTGTGAGGTATTTCTGTGGCCTTTCCAGTTGTAGATGTCTTGTGTGGTACATACCAAAAGGGGCATTGTACTCTATAATGGGTTTAATGAATGATGAGTAGAGGGGAACAATGACCTCTTTTTTTCTGGATGAGAAACCTTTTGTGATGAGGTGAGCCACGTAGAAGGATTTCCTGACCACTGTGGTGATGTGATTATCAAAGGAGTGACTACTGTCCACCTGTGTCCCAAGGTCTCATCACATTTTCGGCATTAAGTAGACTACCAGCTATGTGGTAGTTCATGGGTACAGAGTTTTTACCAAAGGGGATGACAATACACTTTTTAGCATTGAGCTTCAGGCCATGGCTTTGACACAAGGTATCTGTCTCAGTGAGGCCCTTTTGTAGTATGTCCACATTGTTAGAAGTTTCGATTATGGCTCCTAGTTTGCAGTCATCTGCAGACTTTGTTAGCCAAAGACTTTCTGTGTTAGCCTGTACTTCAGAGAAGTAGATACCAAACAGCAGAGGACCCAGGACTGAACCCTGTGGTACTCCACTTGTCACTGGTCTGAAGTCGGATTTGGAGTCCGCTACTTTCACAGTGTGGGTTCTGTACGTGAGCCATTTGGCAACCCATCTTGTGACATAGGGATTTATACCTAGTTTAGTGAGCTTATCTATAATTCCAGAGTGGGGGATGGTGTCGAAAGCCTTGGCGAGATCTAGATAAGCTGTGTGAGCCACTTTACCCTCATCTGTGGCTTTGATGACTGCTTCAAAGAAGTCAGTCAGGTTTAGGAGACATGATCTGCCTTTTACAAATCCGAACTGGGTTGGGTCCAGAGTTTGGAGATTACCAATGTCTTTGTTTATGAGTTCCATGATGATACGTTCCATGGCCTTGCAGACCAGGCTCATCAGGCTAATGGCGTGGTAGTTCCCAGGGTCCGTTGTGGCTCCCCCTTTGTGGAGTGGGATAACCGTTGCGGTGCGACATTCAGTGGGCACAAAGCCTGAGGTGAGGCTATGATTGAACATGGTACTTAGGTAGGGTGCCAGTTCATTCTGTAGTTCATGTAGAACGCAGCCTGGGATATTGTCAGGTTCCATTGATGCTGTGTTCTTGGCTTTGGAGAGTGTGTTTTTTTACCTGTGCAGCCGTGATTACAGGAACTTTGCATTCTTTCGGTATAGAGATGGGCCCTCTAGGGGGTGAGAGGGGGGAAAAGTTAGCACTTAACCTATCTGCCAGGATGTTGGCAATATCAGTTGGTTCTGTAAATTTAGTGCCATTGTGCTGCAACTCAGAGCAGATCTGAGTGTTGCCATTGAGATTCTTGACATAGCTATAGAATGCTTTGTAGCTGTCTTTAGAGTCAGTGGCAATTTTGTTTTCATAACTAGCTTTGGAGGATTTTATCAGGGATCTCATCTTCTTACTGAGGTTGACCAGGGAGTTCCTCCAGTCATGGGATTTTACTTTTTTTTGCAACAGTTTCTTTCTTCTGTTGTAGAGTTTGTTTATGGCAGAGGACCACCAGATTGGCTTCCTTTTTTTGGACGATAGCATCTTGGTTCTATTAGGAATAGCATGATCCATGCACTCGTGTAAGTGCTTATAAAGTGCATTTGTGTAGGATTCAGCAGTCGTACCTCTATTTCCGTTTGCATGGGTGTCATGAAGTTTGCCACTTCTGTCTTAAGAAGTGTGAAGTTGGCTTTGGAGAAGTTTTTTTACGGTGGTTTCCCTAATTGAGGGTGGGGCGGGATGTGGATGTCTAGGGTGATTCGCTTGTGGTTGGATCTGACCAATGAGGAATTGACCTCTGGTGTGGAACACCAGTTGCCCATGTTGGTAATGGCCAGGCCTAGGATATTGCCGCCCCTGGTGGGGGTGTGTATAAGCTGATCCAAGGCATTGGAATTTATGAATTCCAGAAAACTTTGAGCACAAGTGTTGGTACATGAGTAGTTTTCCCAGTTAATGGTGGGGTAGTTGAAATTGCCCATTGTTAGGGTGTTGGGTTGTACCCTAATATTTTCCAGTGTATCAAGAAATGAGGAGTGGGAATCCTTGGGCATGGTGGGGGGTCTGTAGCAAGCTACAATTTGGATTGCGGTCTTGCCCAGAGTTAGTTGCACTTGGATAATCTCGGATGCATTATGCTGTGCAACTAGCCTGGAGGTGTGGATATCCTTAATGAATATGGACGCGCCTCCACCCTTAGTGCTTCGTTCCGGGTTAGGTGGCTGGAAGGTGTGGTATGAATTATAGCCTGGTAATGCAGGGGTGCTCTCTGGCGCTTTGAACCAGGTCTCTGTCACTGCACAAATTTCGATGTTCTCCATTTTAAGGAGTGCCTCGAGTGAGTGCATTTTGAGGTTTAGACTTCTAGCATTGAGTAGCATTATCCTCAGATTTTGCTTTCTTGTACCTGTTACGGTGGTGAATTTGTCATTTGAACCTTGCCTAAAAAAGGCACTATAGGTGTGGTTAGCCAGTATCCGGAATCCCAAGGGCGGCAGGTGCAGGCCATCTCTGGCAAAGCATCGTGGTCTGTCGATCATGTCGTCCCAGGCAGACAAATACTGGATCCCCTTAGAATGACACCAGAAGCTTAGCCAATTGTTGAAGTCAGTCATTTTGTCCTTGTACTGTGGTATCATTCTGGGTGATGGCAGGATGCTACTCAGGGCTAGGGTCATACCTGCCTGGGCTACAAGATCGTAGAGCTCCTCCATGTCTCTTTTCATGTAGTCCAGGGAGGTACATCTCAGGTCATTCACACCAACATGGACAATGACAGTCATATTTGTACTTGTTGTGGAGTAACCTGAGTGCGTGTGTTATGTGGCGGAGCCTGGCACCTGACAGGCAGCTGACAGTAACTTTCTCTTTGTTTAGCCTGGTGAGTGGCACATCAGTTTGCCTGACTATAGAGTCACCTATGACTAGAGTGTTGGGTACGTTGTTATGCCTTATGGGATGTGGTTGAGTGGCACACTGAGTTTGTGGGCTATGTGTCATTTGAGTTGTGTTGGGGGGTGGAGTTTGCTTGCGTTTATGCTTTGGAGGTCCCTGATGCTTGGGCAGGTTTTTATTGAGAGCCTCCGTGAATATAGGTGTGTGTTTTGTGTTTGAATGTGTGTTTTGGTGGTGTAGGTTTTGAGGGACTATGTGATGAGTGTGGTGTGGTGCAAGTGTTTACCTTCTCCTCCTGACTGTCTAGTCCAGTCTTGGGTGAAGAGAGCTTTGCTTCCAGTTTGGCTATATAATTGCATCTCTCTCAGGTTGTAGTGTTGGGTGGTAGGAGGAGAGGGTTGTCTGTGTACATGAGGCAGTTGCTGCATTGCCCCAAGATGCCCAGATTCATCAGGTAGACAAGATAAATCACCGGGAGCTGACCCTTAGACATGCCTGGGTAGATGCTTATTTATTAAGTACTAAAAACTGCTTTCCTCTAGACAAGTGAGGAAAGTTGAGTGCTGTATTTGCAGCTTATTTAGTGCTTACAACGAGTTCTGAACAAGTGTTGAGTTCAAAGAAACAGATTTGAGTGCTGAAACTAGAAAACTGGCTAGTTCTAAGAAACATGATTAAGTTAGAAGGCTTCCCTCCAACACAGAAAGGCTTGGGGGCTCAGACGCCTACAAACAGTCTAGACCACTTACAGGAAAGGCAGGAAACAAGCTTAAATTTTTTTTTCTTTTCCAGATGCTCTCTTTGTACACAGTAGGAGTGCCTGAAATCAGAATATGATCTCACTGCACTCAATTGAGTGAGCAAATTAGATGGGCCCAGAAGGAGTATCCAAACACAAATTTACAAGAGGGGCAGGCAGTTTCAAAGCCACCAAGATTAACACCAAAACAGAAACAGGGAGGGTGCATGGGGAACTAACTGAAAAAACAGTCAAAACTTCCAGTTCAGTTAATATTCAATGCAACACAAATAAATCAATTAAAATTCTGTATTTGAAAAAAGTGCAGATAAAAGGTACTTAAATTCTCTTATACGTCCAGTTGAATACAGCTAGATCTTAGCCAGCCAAAGCTGAGGTTTTAAGCAGAAAATATTTCAAAATGTACCACTTAAATAGGCAGTGACAGGATATCAATGAATGAGACTAAATATTTTGGAACATAATGAGACTGGTTTAATCTCAAGGGGGACATATAAATGTGCAGTTTACAAGTGTTATAGGTGCATTTATATTGGTCTCTGTTTAAAATACCCATAGAATACAAATGGTAGAAGACCAGATTCATAGATTTATTCTGCTAGCAGACCCCATTCATCACTCCAAATTACTGGAAAACACCACCTGGCAGCGAATAATATGGGTACCATTCTCCTCTGCACACTGATTTTTAAAGTTCTAAGACATTTCTACTCCTCCCCCTCTAATAAGGAAGCTTTACATTCAAGAAGAT